>NW_028225180.1:80964417-81084417 GCF_052327205.1 Somniosus microcephalus
CCCCGGGGAACACACTTGTGTCGGGCAACACTCACCCCCGGGAACACACTTGTGTCGGGTAACACTCACCCCCGGGAACACACTTGTGTCGGGTAACACTCACCCCCCGGGGAACACACTTGTGTCGGTAACACTCACCCCCGGGGAACACACTTGTGTCCGGTAACACTCACCCCCGGGGAACACACTTGTGTCGGTAACACTCACCCCCGGGGAACACACAGTGAGCCAGTTCCAGAGCTGCTAGGACATCAGATTGCTATTTTGAGCCAATCAGACGGCTCTAAAGGATTGGACAGACCCAGCTGCCTCTTCCCGAGAACATCACGAGCGGGGAACGCGCCTTACCTTTTGCTCTCGGAAGCGCCCGTCCACGATGCTGCCGCACAAATCATCCATCCTTTTCCTCTCCACAACGTAATCCAGCACCAGCTCCTGGGCACGGGGGTTGTGCAGCTGCCCTGTAAGTGGACGAGGAGAGGATGCTGCTTAGGGTAAAGCACAATGGAAACAGAGCCAGCAGTTCAACAGCCCTTGGCGCGACTCGAACCCTTGTGTATCCCCCTTTCGTCCCAACAACGACAGCCTGCATTTATACAGCGCCTTTAACGTAGCAAAACGTCCCAAGGCGCTTCACAGGAGCGATTATAGAACAAAATTTGACCCCGAGCCACATGAGGAGATATTAGGACAGGCGACCAAAAGCTTGGTCAAAGACGTCGGTTGTAAGGGGGGAGACAGAGGCGGAGAGATTTGGGGGGGAATTCCAGAGCTTAGGGTCGAGGCTGCTGAAGGCATGGCCGCCACTGGTTTGATAAAAAAATTGATAAAAAGGGCGGAAAAAAAAGGAAATTAGCAAGAAATATAAAAACAGATTGTACGAGCTTCTACAAGTATGTAAAAAGGAAGAGAGCAACAAAAATAAGCGTTGGTCCCTTAGAGGCTGAGACAGGAGAAATTATATTGGGGGAACAAGGAAATGGCAGAGGCTTTAAACAAATATTTTCTATCTGACTTCACAGTAGAAGACACAAAAAGTATACATAGAAACATAGAAGATAGGAGCAGGAGTCGGCCATTCGGCCCCTCGAGCCTGTTCCGCCATTTAATGAGATCATGGCTGATCATCCAAATTCAGTACCCTGTCCCTGCCTTCTCCCCATATCCCTTGATCCCTTTAGCCTTAAGAAATATATCTAACTCCTTCTTGAATATATTTAATGAATTGGCCTCAACTGCCTTCTGTGGTAGAGAATTCCACAGGTTCACCACTCTCTGGGTGAAGAAATTCTTCCTCATCTCTGTCCTAAATGGCTTACCCCTTATCCTTAGACTGTGACCCCTGGTTCTGGATTCCCCTGCCATCGGGAACATCCTTCCTGCATCTAGTCTGTCTAGTCCTGTTAGAATTTTATAAGTTTCAATGAGATCCCCTCTCATTCTTCTAAACTCTAGCGAATATAAGCCCAATCGACCCAATCTCTCCTCATATGTCATTCCTGCCATCCCAGGTATCAGCCTGGTGAATCTTCGCTGCACTCCCTCCATGGCAAGAACATCCATCCTCAGATAAGGCGACCAAAACTGCACACAATACTCAAGGTGTGGTCTCACCAAGGCCCTGTACAACTGCAGCAAGACATCCTTGTTCCTGTACTCGAATACCAAAAATAGTGGGGAACCAAGGGGCTAATGAGAGCGAGGAACTTAAAGTAATTATCAGTAGAGAAAAAGTATGAGACAAACTAATGGGACTAAAAGCCGACAAATCCCCTGGACCTGATGGCCTACATCCTAGGGTTCTAAAAGAGGTGGCTGCAGAGATAGTGGATGCACTGGTTGTGATCTTCCCAAATTCCCTAGATTCTAGAATGGTAACCGTGGATCGGAAGGTATCAAATGTAACCCCGCTATTCAAGAAAGGAGGAAGAGAGAAAACCAGGAACTACAGGCCAGTTAGCCTGACATCAGTCATTGGCAAAATGCTAGAATCCATTATTAAGGAGGTGGTAACAGGGCACTTAGAATATCATATGATTGGTTTTATGACAGCGAAATCGTGTTTGACAAATTTATTAGAGTTTTTTGAGGATGTAACTAGCAGGGTAGATAAAGGGGAACCAGTGGATGTAATATATTTGGATTTCCAAAAGGCTTTCGATAAGGTGCCGCATAAAAGGTTGTTAAGCAAGATAGGGGCATGTGGGTTTGGGGGTAAGGTATTAGCATGGATAAAGGATTGGTTAACAGAGAGAAAACAGAGAGTAGGGATAAACGGGTCATTTTCAGATTGGCAGGCTGTAACTAGTCAGGTGCCGCAAGGATCAGTGCTTGGGGCCTCGGCTATTTACAATCTATATTAATGACTTAGATGAAGGGACCGAGCGCAATATATCCAAGTTTGCTGACGATACAAAGTTAGGTGGGAAAGTAAGCCGTGAGGAGGACACAAAGAGCCTGCAAAGGGATAGGTTAAGTGAGTGGGCAGTAAGGTGGCAGATGGAGTATCATGTGGGGAAATGTGAGGTTATTCACTTTGGTAGGAAGAATAGAAAAACAAGAGTGTTTTTTAAATGGCGAGGAACAATTAAATGTTGGTGTTCAGAGAGATTTGGGTGTCCTAGTACAAGAAACACAGGGTTCGCATGCAGGTACAGCAAGCAATTAGGAAGGCAAATGGCATGTTGGCCTTTATTGCAAGGGGGTTGGAGTATAAGAGTAAGGAAGTCTTGCTACAATTGTACAGGGCTTTGGTGAGACCACACCTGGAGTACTGTGCACAGTTCTGGTTTCCTTATCTAAGGAAGGATAGACTTGCCTTGGAGGCGGTGCAACGAAGGTTCACTAGACTGATTCCTGGGATGAGAGGGCTGTCCTATGAGGAGAGATTGAGTAGATTGGGCCGATACTCTCTGGAGTTTAGAAGAATGAGAGGTGATCTCATTGAAACATATAAGATTCTGAGGGGGATTGACAGGGTAGATGCAGGGAGGATGTTTCCCCCTGGCTGGAGTGTCTAGAACCAGGGGTCACAGTCTCAGGATAAGGGGTCGGCCATTTAGGACTGAGATGAGGAGGAATTTCTTCACTCAGAGGGCGGTGAATCTTTGGAATTCTCTACCCCAGAGGGCTGTGGAGGCTCAGTCGTTGAGTATATTCAAGGCTGAGATCGATAGATTTTTGGACTCTCGGGGAATCGAGGGATATGGAGATCGGGCAGGAAAGTGGAGTTGAGGTCGAAGATCAGCCATGATCTTATTGAATGGCGAAGCAGGCTCGAGGGGCCGAATGGCCGACTCCTGCTCCTGTTTCTTATGTTCTTATGGTCGAGTGATGGAAAATCGGGGATGCTCAAGAGGCCAGAATTGGAAGAGCGCAGAGATCCTGAGCTTTGAGCTTCCAGCCACCTACGGCCCGCGCTCTAGAGGTCCTGCCCACTGCTGCAATACCTGGCGGGTGCTGCACTTTCTCCCGAGCCACCCACAGGAAGTCCCCGACGTGAAGCTTGCGGACGTCAAAGTCGATGCCATTCTTCTTCAGCTCGGTCACCAGTTCCCGCTTCCTGTGGCTTGCTCCGCTGAAGAAGCACAAGGCAAGAGTCAGAAGGCGTGTAATGGAGCGGGCGCCCGATCGCAGGGTAGGGGCTGCATTAACTACCGACACCGGTCTGCTCTCGACCCTGCCTCACCGAATGGCAGGAGTCGGCCATGCCCTGCACAGCCCATGGACACGTGTCCATGAACATGGGAACAGGAGGAGGCCATTCAGCCCCTCGAGTCTGTTCCGCCATTCAATCAGATCATGGCTGATCTGTATCTTAACTCCATCTACCCGCCTTGGTTCTGTAACTCTCAACACCCTTACCCAACAAAAATCGATCAATCTCAGTTTTGAAATTTTCAATTGACCCCTCCAGCCTCAACAGCTTTTTGGGGGGGAGTGTTCCAGGTCTCCACCACCCTGTGTGTGAAGAAGTGCTTCCCGACATCACCCCTGAACGACCTGGCTCTAATTTTAAGGTGACGCCCCCTTGTTCTGGACTCCCCCCACCAGAGGAAATAGTTTCTCTCTATCTACTCCTCTGATCATCTTAAACACCTCGATTAGATCACCCCCTAATCTTCTGAACTCGAGGGAATACGAGCCTAGCCCATGCAATCTGTCTTCATAATTTAACCCTGGTATCATGGGGATAGAGTGGGCGAGATAGCAGAGGACGCTCAGCAACCGTAGCCTGCACGAGTCAGCGCCCACAACTCCTGCGCAGTGAGATCCTGGGCTTAGCGGCAGGGAGGAGCTGGTAAGTGCGCGGAGGGCCAAGTCGCCACGTACCACCCTGCAATCTGCTTCAAGGCCTGTGAGGGTGTAACGAGAGGGTGAAAGAGAAACACACGCACTGATCCCTGGGATGAGAGGGTTGTCCTATGAGGAGAGATTGTGTAGATTGGGCCAATACTCTCTGGAGTTTAGAAGAATGAGAGGTGATCTCATTGAAACAAAGTTCTGAGGGGGATTGACAGGGTAGATGCAGCGAGGTTGTTTCCCCTGGCTGGGGAGTCTAGAACCAGGGGTCACAGTCTCAGGATAAGGGGTCGGCCATTTAGGACTGAGATGAGAAATTTCTTCACTCAGAGGGCGGTGAATCTTTGGAATTCTCTACCCCAGAGGGCTGTGGAGGCTCAGTTGTTGAGTATATTCAAGACTGAGATCGAGAGGTTTTTGGACTCTAGGGGAATCGAGGGATACGGGGATCGGGCGGGAAAGTGGAGTTGAGATCGATGATCAGCCATGATCTTATTGAATGGCGGAGCGGGCTCGAGGGGCCGAATGGCCGACTCCTGCTCCTAATTCTTATGTTCGTAATAAGAGGCTGAAATAAATCGTGGAGCAGCTGGAAACATTTCAATGCAGTATGGAAGTTAGAATGATTATTATAAAACACACTCCCTCCAGAGCGCAAGTGTGGTACTGTGCTGAAAGAGAGGGGAGGAGAGGGGAGGGGAGGGGAGGGGTGGGGAGGAGAGGGGAGGAGAGGAGAGGAGAGGGGGGAGAGGAGAGGGGGGAGAGGAGAGGGGGGAAGAGGAGAGGGGGGAAGAGGAGAGGGGGGAAGAGGAGAGGGGGGAAGAGGAGAGGGGGGAAGAGGAGAGGGGGGAGAGGAGAGGGAGCAGACATTGGGACATTCTCATTCCAGACGTACGCTGTCGTTTCGATAAAGTCGATGCACAGGACGACGTCAAACTCCCCAGGACTGAAGGTGAATTCGGGGACGTGGGTGAACGGAGGCTGCAGGCCGTGGCTGCTGCTGCTGGTGCTCTGGGATTCCGCCGATTCCTGGCTCTCGGCCGACACTAGGCCTGCGGCTGGACCGTGCGGCTCTCCGCTGAACACCGTGTGGAACAGCGGCGGCTCGGTGCTGGTCCTGTCGGGGAAGGAAAGCTCCGTGAAAGAAAGCTGAAATCACACCGAGGGAGTTCGGGAAGGATCGCACATCCCCCCCCCGCCCCCCGTTAAATTCTCCCCGTTACCCAACATCTACCTCAGCACTATCGCCTCCGAGTCAGAAAAAAGAAAAAGACTCCCATTTCTCCAGCGCCTTTCACCACCTCAGGACGTCCAAAAGCGCTTTACAGCCAATGAAGTACTTTATTGAAATAACAACAGAAAATGCTGGAAAAACTCAGCAAGTCAGGCAACATCCGTGGAGAGAAATTTGAGTTGACGTTTCGGGTTTGACCCTTCTTCAAAACTTATTTCGGATTTCCAACATCTGCAGTATTTTGCTAAAGTACTTTATTGAAGTGTAGTCACTGTTGTAATGTGGGAAACATGGCAGCCAATTTGCGCACAGCAAGCTCCCACAAACAGCAATGTGATAATTACCAGTACTGCCCCTCCGACAGTGCGGCGCTCCCTCAGTACTGCCCCTCCGATAGTGCGGTGCTCCCTCAGTACTGCCCCTCCGACAGTGCGGCACTCCCTCAGTACCGCCCCTCCGACAGTGCGGCGCTCCCTCAGTACTGCCCCTCCGACAGTGCGGCGCTCCCTCAGTACTGCCCCTCCGACAGTGCGGCGCTCCCTCAGTACCGCCCCTCCGACAGTGTGGCGCTCCCTCAGTACTGCCCCTCCGACAGTGCGGCGCTCCCTTAGTACTGCCCCTCCGACAGTGCGGCACTCCCTCAGTCTCTTCTCTTAGGCAGTCCCTCGGAACCGAGGATGACTTGCTTCCACACTAAAAATGAGTTCTCAGGTGACCGATTAGTCCAATGCGGGACCTACAGTCTCTGTAGCAGTACGCCGTTCCGGTCTGTCACTGTTGGGGCTGTCCATGAGAGTCCTGACGTTCCAGGTCCCGAACTTCATTTTAAAGGGTGGAAGATGCCTGTGCATGAGTTCTTTTAATGTGGGGTGGCCGTTGCACACCAGCTACCACACGGGCTTGACAGAGCAAAGTCTTGGTCCAATAGCAAGGGGATCCAAGGCGATTGGAGACCAGGCCCTGCTACATCAGTCTAGCATACACTCCCAGGGCAGGTCCCTTCCACTCTGCTAACTATACAATGCTCAGTCTAGCCTGGGGTAGCTCAGCAGTCAAATAAGAGACTGCAAAAGAACATCTCGCGGCGCTCCCTCAGTACTGCCCCTCCGACAGTGCGGCGCTCCCTCAGTACTGACCCTCCGACAGTGCGGCACTCCATCAGAACTGTCCCTCCAACAGTGCGGCGCTCCCTCAGTACCGCCCCTCCGACAGTGCGGCGCTCCCTCAGTACCGCCCCTCCGACAGTGCGGCGCTCCCTCAGTACCGCCCCTCCGACAGTGCGGCGCTCCCTCGGTACTGCCCCTCTGACAGTGCGGCGCTCCCTCGGTACTGCCCCTCCGACAGTGTGGTGCTCCCTCGGTACTGCCCCTCCGACAGTGCGGCGCTCCCTCAGTACCGCCCCTCCGACAGTGCGGTGCTCCCTCAGTACCGTCCCTCCGACAATGCGGCGCTCCCTCAGCACTGCCCCTCCGACAGTGCGGCACTCCATCAGAACTGTCCCTCCGACAGTGCGGCGCTCCATCAGTACTGACCCTCCGACAGTGTGGTGCTCCCTCAGTACCGCCCCTCCGACAGTGCGGCGCTCCCTCAGTACTGCCCCTCTGACAGTGCGGCGCTCCCTCAGTACCGCCCCTCCGACAGTGCGGCGCTCCCTCAGCACTGCCCCTCCGACAGTGCGGCACTCCATCAGAACTGTCCCTCCGACAGTGCGGCGCTCCATCAGTACTGACCCTCCGACAGTGCGGCGCTCCCTCAGTACCGCCCCTCCGACAGTGCGGCGCTCCCTCCGACAGTGCGGCGCTCCCTCCAACTACCCGTGCTGCCCATACCTCACCGAGAGTCAGGGGCAGAATATGGGCAAGACAGAGGGATAACGTGGGAAAGGATGGCGCAGACAGCACAATAAAACTCAGCAGTAAAGGCCCCCCCCCACCTTGAATCCCGGGGCTTACTGTGACGTTGCGATCGCTGGGAGCTGGTCTTCATCACCTCCCTCGGCGAGGCCGAGCTCCGCCGTTCCGGCCTGCGCTTCCTCCATCCGCTCCTGCTCCAAGTGTTCCGCGGTCAACTTTTCGCCGAGCTTCAAGCCTTTGTCAGTCAGCGTGAATCTGAGTGGGCCAGACAACAAGAGACTCGTTTAAATACCAACAACTCCCATTGATACAGCGTCTTTAATATAAAATGTCCCAAGGTGCTTCACTGGAGCGATTATCAAACATAATCTGACCCCGAGCCACATATAAGGAGATATTAGGGCAGGTGACCAAAAGCTTGGTCACAGAGGTAGGTTTTAAGGAGGGTCATAAAGGAGGAGAGAGAGGCGGAGAGGTTTAGGGAGGGAATTCCAGAGCTCAGGGCCCAGGCAGCTGAAGGCACGGCCGCCAATGGTGGAGCGATTAAAATCAGGAGATGGTCAAGGGGCCAGAATTGGAGGAGCGCAGAGATCTCGGGGGGTTGTGGGGCTGGAGGAGGTTACAGAGATAGGGAGGGGGGCGAGGAGGCCGCGGAGGGATTTGAAAACGAGGATGGAGATTTTTTAAATCGAGGCGTTGCCCGTCCGGGAGCCAATGTAGGCCAGCGAGCAACAGATTCGCGAGAGTGAGTTCAACCAAGGGTTCAGGAGGCACCAGAGGAGCCCCACCCGATCAAATGCCTCTAGTGGCCCCCCCATTAATGTCGGTGGGTTGGCCAGCTATTATTTTCTTTACGGCAGTGAGCAGGATGGCTGATAGTAACAGCCTGGACGATTTACAAGGGAAACATACCGTCAGCCAAGGATCAATGATCAGGAAAGCAAGATAAAGGCGGAAATCTACCGTTAATTATCGAGAGCGGTCAACACAAGCTGTCGCGAACCCTGAGCATAAAGCTGGATATCACTGCACCAGGTCTCTGCAACCCTGCCCTGTGCTTCCTAATTCCTGCGGCAGGGGATTCTCGAGCGAGGGTGGGGGGGGGGGGGGGGGGGGTGGCGGCGGGAAGAGAATCGAATTTAAAGGAAGCTGGTTAAGAATGAAGTCGGAGAGTAAAGATGTGCGCACAAAGGGGCCGCGAGCATGGTGGAGCACGCTGCCCCGGAAAGACCGAATTCGCCACGCGCCCAGGGCGAGAGCAGCTACTGCCAGCGCTGGCCAGGGACACTCCGGGTCCGTCCGGACGCTCCGAGACACCACGGCACGGCTGCTGAGCAATGGACTTCACCGAGGAACCGGCAGGCCAGAGCCGGCTGGAGTCGAGCAGGAATCGCAACACATGGAGACAGGCGGCTCGGCCCAACCAGTCCGCGCTGGACTGTATCCTCCATACGAGCGCTGTCCTATCCCGTGTGACTGCCCTGTTTCGGTGGCCCTTTAACCTGACCTCCACCCTTTCAGACAGCCACCTGTCTAACACAGCATCTCATAAGAACGTAAGAAATAAGAGCAGGAGTCGGCCATTCGGCCCCTCGAGCCTGCTCCGCCATTCAATGAGATCATGGCTGATCTGATCTTCTACCTCAACTCCACTTTCCCGCCCGATCCACATATACCTTGATCCCCCTAGAGTCCAAAAATCTCTCGATCTCAGCCTTGAATATACTCAATGACTGAGCCTCCACAGCCCTCTGGGGTAGAGAATTCCAAAGATTCACCGCCCTCCGAGTGAAGAAATTCCTCCTCATCTCAGTCCTAAATGGCCGACCCCTTACCCGGAGACTGTGACCCCTGGTTCTAGACTCCCCAGCCTGGGGAAACAGCCTCTCAGCATCTACCCTGTCAATCCCCCATCAGAATCTTATATGTTTCAATTAGATCACCTAAATCCAAATCCAAATCAACTTTTATTGTCATTGTTGGTGCACAAGTGCAGTACAACGGCTTGCGGCTCCCGAGAGTGTACATTTAGATTAAGACATTTAAACATTCAACATACTTTTGGCTTGTAATACATTAACATAAGCATACCCATAATAAAGTGCATTGGCAGATGTGCAGGCTTTAGAGTTTATTTGTGGAGTTCAGTAGGATGACAGCCCTGGGAAAGAAGCTGTTCCTAAATCTGGTCGTTCGGGTGCGAATGCATCTGTAGCGTCTCCCAGATGGCAGGAGGGCGAACAGACTGTGGCTGGGGTGGGTAGGGTCTTTGATGATGGTCCGTGACCTCCGTAAACAGTGTTTCTGGTATATGTGCTCTATGGTCGGTAGCCGGGTGCCGGTAATGCGTTGGGCAGTTTTGACTACCCGCTGCAGGGCTTTCCAGTCATAGTAGCTACAGCTGCCATACCATACTGTGATACAGTTCGTCAGGGTGCTCTCTATTGTGCAGCGGTAAAAGTTAGAGAGGATCAGGGGTGACAGGTTACATCCCTTCAGCCTCCTTCGGAAATATAGGCGCTGCTGGGCCTTCTTCATCAGAGAGGAGGTATTGAAGGACCTCTCATTCTTCTGAACTCCAGAGAGTATCGGCCCAATCTACTCAATCTCTCCTCATAGGGCAACCCTCTCATCCCAGGGATCGATCGAGTGAACCTTCGTTGCACCGCCTCCAAGGCAAGTACAGGAAACTCTCGTTTAAACGGCACCTAAATATCCGAGATTCTCTATTAACCGGCAAAATTCTCACTCTGAAAACAACACCTCAATAACCGGCAATGTTGCCGAGTCCGAGTCTCCCGCGGTGGCCAAGTTAGTCAGTGGGGGTAGTTCTCCAAACGGCCACTACTTGGCTTCTTGGCGCTGTCGGAAGTCCGAACACCTCAATAACCGGAGTCTGACTCTCCCGCGCTGCCGGTAGTCTCTTCTGATCTGCCATTTTACAGTGGTACTGTGTGTCTCCCACGCTGCTGGTAGTTATTGCATTGCATTACCCTCAACTAGCAGTACTGTACTTAATCAAGCATCTTCCACCATCCATTTAACACAACATTACGTAGGTGAGTACCCAATTACTGTATACTGCACATTTCTTGATTAAAAAAAAAAATTTTCTTCGTTAAAAATAGCCTCGGTAGATAACCCTCTCCGTCATCCGGAATTTTTGATCAACCGGCAACACGCCGGTCCCGTTGGTGCCGGATACCAAAGAGTTTCCTGTATATTGTCATGAATGAATCTTATCATGACTCATGAAGTAACACTGGGCGGCCAGCTGGTGGCGCCATCCAAGGAGTATAAATACTCGGGCGTGGGCCCAGCTTGCTCAGGATGTTTCTGTAACCAGGAACTAGTGATATAACTAGAAATCTCATGGTTTTGAAACAGTTGATTAAAGCTTTGTTTTATACAGGAAACTTTGTGATATCCAGCACCGACGGGACCGAGCTGTTGCCGATCTATCAAAACTGCCGGACATACAAAGTTAATGTTGAAGCATACGGAGGTTTTCATCTCCGTATCTGACAACAAACACTGTTGCTTAGCAACAGCTTGTAAACAGTCAGCCCGTACCTTGGAAGCATCTCTGGAGCTTAGCAACAGCTTCAGAGAGACTTTCTAGTGCCCGACTGTTGAAAACAAAGCCACGAGAAGGAAAAAAACCTAATAAAACGGCTCCTGATTTCTGCCGGTAGATCGAGGTTTCCGGACATACAACGTCCGGATAAACCAAAGTTTCCTGAACTCAAACCAAGGGCTCAGTAGTCTTTTTACATCATATATCCTTTCTTAGAATGCAGAAGGAGGCCATTCGGCCCATCGTGCCTGTGCTGGCTCTTTGAAAGAGCTCTCCAATTAGCCCCACTCCCCCCTCTGCTCTCTCCCCACAGCCCTGCACATTTTTCCTCATCAAGTATTTATCCAATTCCCCTTTTGAAAGTTACGATTGAATCTGCTCCCACCGCCCTTTCAGACAGCGCATGACAACTCGCTGCGTAAAAAAAACTCTCTCCTCGCCTCCAATTTTTTGGGGGTGCGCAGCCCGTTCACAGAGCTTTAACAGGGAACGTTGCTCCGCTCCCCCTCTGGCTCTCTTGACGATTATCTTCAATCTGTGTCCTCTGGTTACCGACCCTCCTGCCACTGGAAACAGTTTGAACTTGATTTTAAATGTTCACGTAGTCTCGGCTTCGATCTCCAACTCCGGCATAGCGCGCTCCACAGCCCCTCAGCCGCTGTGGTGAAAAAGATTCCCTCCTGCTCTCGGTCCTAAATCTCTTACATTTAATCTTATTATTTCTATAAGCACTCTCGTTTGAACCCCTCAATCATGAATGCAGTCTGTTTCTATCTACGCTGTCCCATCCCTTCATAATTCTCAGCACCTCTGCCTTATCTGAGGAAGGATGTTCCTGCCATGGAGAGAGTGCAGTGAAGAGTCACTAGACTGATACCTGGGATGGCAGGAATGACGTATGAGGAGAGATTGGGTCGATTGGGCTTATACTCGCTGGAGTTTAGAAGAATGAGAGGTGATCTCATTGAAACATACAAAATTCTTACAGGGCTTGACAGGGTAGATGCAGGGAGGATGTTTCCCCTGGCTGGGGAGTCTAGAACCAGGGGTCACAGTCTCAGGATAAGGGGTCGGCCATTTGGGACTGAGATGAGGAGAAATTTCTTCACTCAGAGGGTGGTGAATCTTTGGAATTCTCTGCCCCAGAGGGCTGTGGAGGCTCAGTCGTTGAGTATATTCAAGACAGAAATCAATAGATTTTTGAATATTAAGGGAATCAAGGGATATGGGGATAGTGCGGGAAAGTGGAGATGAGGTAGAAGATCAGCCATGATCTTATTGAATGACGGAGCAGGCTCGAGGAGCCGAATGGCCGACTCCTGCTCCTAATTCTTATGTTCTTAGGGCCCAGGCAGCTGAAGGCACGGCTGCCAATGGTGGAGCGATGGAAATCGGGGGGAAAGCGCAAGGGGCCGGAATTGGAGGAGCGCCGAGATCTCGGAGGGTTGTAGGGACTGGAGGAGGTTACAGAGACAGGGATGGGGGGGGGGTGGTGAGCAAAGGATTTGAACACAAAGGATGGGAATATCTTATAAAATCAAGGCGTTGCCGGACCGGGAGCCAACGTAGGTGAGGAAATAATGGCTCGATCATTACAGGGCCGATTCCACCCGGACGATCTCTTCTCCTACCTGGCTGGGAAACCAGTCTTTATCACGAGGTCCTTCTGGATTAAGGCGCTGATTGACGACCAGGCATTGTACCGGTAACTTGCTTTAAACTGTTTAAAAAAAAAAAAATAGCTAGAAAAAAATGGGACTGACATAACTGCCAAAAACACATGACGCCCTCAAGTGCCAAGGCGAGTGCCTTCAGGAATGTCCCTTGGTGGAGCGATGCAAATCGGGGGATGCTCAAGAGGCCAGAATTGGAGGAGCGCAGAGATCTCAAGGGGGGGGGGGGGGGTGTAGTGGGGCTGGAGGAGGTTACAGAGATAGGGAAGAGCGAGGGCCGCGGAGGGATTTGAACACAAAAAATAAAAGCCAGAGTTACATTTCTATAGCACCTTTCACGACCACCGGACGTCTCAAAGCACTTTACAGCCAATGAAGTACTTTTTGAAGTGTGGTCACTGTTGTAATTGTGGGAAATACAGCAGCCAAAATTGCGCACAGCAAGCTCCCACAAACAGCAATGTGATAATGTCCAGATAATCAGTTTTAGTGATGTTGGTTGAGGGATAAATATTGGCCCCAGGACATCGGGGGAGAACTCCCCCTGCTCCTCTTCGAAATAGTGGCCGTGGGATCTTTTACGTCCACCTGAGGGGGCAGACGGGGCCTCGGTTTAACGTCTCGTCCGAAAGACGGCACCTCCGACAGTGCGGCGCTCCCTCAGTACTGCCCCTCCGACAGTGCGGCGCTCTCTCAGTACTGCCCCTCCGACAGTGCGGCGCTCCCTCAGTACTGCCCCTCCGACAGTGCGGCACTCCCTCAGTACTGCCCCTCCGACAGTGCGGTACTCCCTCAGTACTGCCCCTCCGACAGTGCGGCGCTCCCTCAGTGCCGCCCCTCCGACAGTGTGGCGCTCCCTCAGTACTGTCCCTCTGACAGTGGGGCGCTCCCTCAGCACCGCCCCTCCGACAGTGCAGCGCTCCCTCAGCACTGCCCCTCCGACAGTGTGGCGCTCCCTCAGCACTGCACTGGGAGTGTCAGCTTGGATTCATGCGCTCAAGTACCTGGAGCGGGACTCGAGCCCACAATAAGGATGAGAACTTTAAAATTGAGGCGTTGTCGGACCGGAAGTCAATGTAGGTCAACGTGCACGGGGTGGGGGGGGGGGGGGTGACGGGTGAACGGGGCGAATTGAGTTGGGAGACATGGGTATCAGACTGCAACGCAGATCTCGTGGAGGGGAGGGGGATCTTCCTCACTCCCTGGCGTCTGGCTTCGGATATCTGTGTGTGTGTGGGGGAGGTGGGGGGAAACAGTTTGAAGGCCTGTCTCATTTGTCAATGGAAAAGTCTCGCGGAAGCAATCAAGGTGCGCAGGGGTCAAGTCAAGGAGGGTTACAGGCAACTCACGTGAGTGAACGATATCCGGCACAGGGGCTGTGCTTTCCGTTGCAGTTCTGCCTTTGTCATGAAGCCCCGGTAGTTTGGCTTCTGAAAAAAGTTGGGCGAGAATAGCAGCTCATGGTAAATGGCACACGGCGACGACAGATTTGCTCAATAAGGTGCACAATTTAAAGCGGGGCGCGCGCGCTCCCCCTCACTTGCCTTTGCCTCTCTGCAGAACGTCAGTAAGAGCGCATATCCGCCCGAGCGCTTCTGTGGCTTGTACTCTTGCTCCTCGCGGTTTTCCGGCCTCCTCCTTTTCTGCAACGGAAGAGCACCGACGGGCGTTACCACGCGGTGTAAACAGCCCAGCCCGAGGGGCCGAGGCGGTCTCTCAAAACAACATGGGAGCCCGAGGAGGCCATTTGGCCCCTCGAGCCTGCTACATCGAGTCGACGACCCAGAAACAGGACAATCGGCCCAACTGCTCCGTGCCGGTGTTTCTGCTCCACACCAGCTTCCTCCCACCCCTCTTCATCTCACCCCATCAACACATCCTTCATCCCTCATGTGCTTCCCCTTAAATGCATCTACTTTGGTCATAAAAACAGGAAGGCAGATTATTATCTGAACGGCAATAGATTGGGAGAAGGGGGAAGTGCAACGAGACCTGGGTGTCCTTGTGCACCAGTCGCTGAAGGTAAGCATGCAGGTGCAGCAGGCGGTTAAGGCGGCAAATGGTATGTTGCCCTTCGTTGCAAGAGAGTTCGAGTACAGGAACAAGGATGTCTTGCTACAGTTGTACAGGGCCTTGGTGAGGCCACACCTTGAGTATTGTGTGGAGTTTTGGTCGCCTTATCTGAGGAAGGATGTTCTTGCCATGGAGGGAGTGCAGCGAAGATTCACCAGGCTGATACCTGGGATGGCAGGAATGACGTATGAGGAGAGATTGGGTCAATTGGGCTTACATTCGCTAGAGTTTAGAAGAATGAGAGGGGATCTCATTGAAACTTATAAAATTCTAACAGGACTGGAGAGACTAGATGCAGGAAGGATGTTCCCGATGGCGGGGGAGTCCAGAACCAGGGGTCACAGTCTAAGGATAAGGGGTAAGCCATTTAGGACAGAGATGAGGAGGAATTTCTTCACCCAGAGAGTGGTGAACCTGTGGAATTCTCTACCACAGAAGGCAGTGGAGGCCAATTCATTAAATATATTCAAGAAGGAGTTAGATATATTTCTTAAGGCTAAAGGGATCAAGGGATATGGGGAGAAAGCAGGGACAGGGTACTGAATTTGGATGATCAGCCATGATCTCATTAAATGGCGGAGCAGGCTCGAGGGGCTGAATGGCCGACTCCTGCTCCTATCTTCTATGTTTCTATACTATTCGCCTCCACCAGTCCCTGTGGTAGCGAGTTCCACATTCACAGAATCACAGAAACCCCACAGTGCAGATAGAGGCCATTTCGGCCCATCGAGCCTGCACCGACACATATCCCACCCGATCCCCGTAACCCCTACACCAACACATATCCCACCCTATCCCTGTAACCCCACGTATTTAATCCCCCTAACACTAAGGGTCAATTTATCATAGCCAATCAACCTAACCTGCACATCTTTGGACTGTGGGAGGAAACCGGAGCACCCGGAGAAAACCCACGCAAACACGGGGAGAATGTGCAAACTCCACACAGACAGTCGCCCGAGGCCGGATTCGAACCCGGGTCTCTGGCGCTGTGAGGCAACAGTGCTAACCACTATGCCACCGTGCTTTCTCCCCACTCTCTGGGTAAAGAAGTTTCTCCTGAATTCCCTGTTGGATTTATTCGTCCCGCCGTTCAATTCACGCCCCACCAGAGGAAATAGTTTTTCTCCACATTAAAATATTATCTCTCAATTTTAAAATTCTCATCCTCGTTTTCAAATCCCTCCGCGGCCTCGCCCCCCCTCCCTTTCTCTGTAACCTCCTCCAGCCCCCACCCCCCCTCCACCAGATCTCTGCGCTCCTCCAATTCTGCCCTCTTGACCATCCCCCGATTTCCATCGCTCCACCATTGGCGGCCGTGCCTTCAGCTGCCTGGGCCCCGAGCTCTGGAATTCCCTTCCTAAACCTCTCCGCCTCTCTCTCCTCCTTTAAGACGCTCCTTAAAACCGACCTCTTTGACCAAGCTTTTGGTCACCTGTCCTAATATCTCCTTATGTGACTCGGTGTCAAATTTTGTTTGATAATCGCTCCTGTGAAGCGCCTTGGGACGTTTTACTACGTTAAGGGTGCTATATAAATGCACGTCGTTGTTATCTACCCTTTCAAAGCCTTTAATCATCTTAAACACCTCGATTAGATCACCCCATAATCTTCTAAACTCGAGGGAGTACAAGCCCAGTCTGTGCAACCTGTCCTTGTAATTTAACCCTTTTGGTCCTGGTATCATTCTGGTGAATCTATACTTGCACGCGCCCGCCCCCCCCCTCCGAGGCTTAAAGGGACAGGCCAGGTTTGGAACGAAAGGTTCGGACCGTGTTTCAGACCCTAGTCAATTGGACGGTAGATACAAATTTGTTTGCTACCAAATATCACTCATCGCGGAAGCCCCGAAAGAACCCGAGGTCGGAACGATCCAGTTTACAGATGTGGAGGAGTGCGACCGCTTCCCCCTAATTTAACCCTTTCAGCACCGTAGGTCGACTGGGAAACCTCACGGATCCCGGTCACCGCAGTGCACACCCCACGGAGCTCCGGGGGAGCACACAGCACCCCTTCAGAAGAAAACAAAACACTCTCCCTTCCTCCTCTCCCGACGACGTCGGGGCCTTCCTGCCCCACGTTCCCGCACGCACTGTCTACCCTCGGACAGCTCGGTCAGGCGTGAGCCAGGACAAGGGGTCTGGTGGTAGCGGCATCACGACCGAGGACTGTCCTGCAATCACACGAACACGCATATTTTAGCAGCGGTTACTGGAATAGCTGATTTCCCCTCTCCTCCTTCCTAGCACCCCCCCACTCCCACCTTCCCAGCCCAAGGGCACCGAGAGCAATTACCATCGCCGAATCCCCCACCAACAACATCCTGGGGGTCACCATTGACCAGAAACTTAACTGGACCAGCCACATACATACTGTGGCAACAAGAGCAGGTCAGAGGCTGGGTATTCTGCGACGAGTGTCTCACCTCCTGACTCCCCAAAGCCTTTCCACCATCTACAAGGCACAAGTCAGGAGTGTGATGGAATACTCTTCACTTGCCTGGGTGAGTGCAGCTCCAACAACACTCAAGAAGCTCGACACCATCCAGGACAAAGCAGCCCGCTTGATTGGCACCCCATCCACCACCTTAAACATTCACTGCCTCCACCACCGGCGCACCGTGGCTGCAGTGTGTACCATCTACAAGATGCACTGCAGCAACTCGCCAAGGCTTCTTCGGCAGCACCTCCCAAACCCGCGACCTCTTCCACCTAGAAGGACAAGGGCAGCAAGCGCACGGGAACACCACCACCTCCGAGTTCCCCTCCAAGTCACACACGCCATCCTGACTTGGAAATGTATCGGCCGTTCCTTCATCGTCGCTGGGCCAAAATCCTGGAACTCCCTCCCTAACAGCACTGTGGGAGCACCTTCACCACACGGACTGCAGTGGTTCAAGAAGGCGGCTCACCACCACCTTCTCGAGGGCAATTAGGGATGGGCAATAAATGCTGGGCCTTGCCAGCGACGCCCACATCCCAGGAACGAATAAAAAAAGAATCGCCACTGTCCGGCAGACTCAGCACAGCCTGAACGAGCAACCTGTGCGCTCCCCGATGTGTACAGCTTGCCACCATAATTCAAGGCACTTTTTTGGCTGCTGACTGATTTGGAGGTGGCATCACACTCTCGCAGGCAAATGCGGCAGCCCATTGCGCAGAGCAAGATCCCAACCTCAGCAAACAAGATAACTGACCAGCCAATCAATACCATTGGATGAGGCATAAATATTGGCTCAAGGACACCGGGGAGATCTCCCCTGCTCTTCTTCCAATAGTGGCCGTGGGATCTTTTATCTGCCCGAGAGACCAGACGGGGTCTCGGTTTAACGTCTCATCTGAAAGACGGCACCTTCGACAGTGCGGCGCTCCCTCAGTACCGCACCTCCGACAATGCGGCGCTCCCTCAGTTCTGTCCCTCCGACAGTGCGGCGCTCCCTCAGTTCTGTCCCTCCGACAGTGCGGCGCTCCCTCAGTACTGCCCCTCCGACAGTGCGGCGCTCCCTCAGTACTGCCCCTCCGACAGTGCGGCGCTCCCTCAGTACCGCCCCTCCGACAGTGCGGCGCTCCCTCAGTACCGCCCCTCCGACAGTGCGGCGCTCCCTCAGTACCGCCCCTCCGACAGTGCGGCGCTCCCTCAGTACCGCCCCTCCGACAGTGCGGCGCTCCCTCAGTACTGCCCCTCCGACAGTGCGGCGCTCCCTCAGTACCGCCCGTCCGACAGTGCGGCGCTCCCTCAGTACCGCCCCTCCGACAGTGCGGCGCTCCCTCAGTACCGCCCGTCCGACAGTGCGGCGCTCCCTCAGTACCGCCCCTCCGACAGTGCGGCGCTCCCTCAGTACGGCCCCTCCGACAGTGCGGCGCTCCCTCAGTACTGTGGGTGCTGAGCTTAGCTCTGCCTGCCCTCCTTGCTGGGACCGTTAGCACTTACTGAAGAGGAAGGTCTCAGTCCTGCAGCGTCCTCTTCCTCCGACATGCTCTCTGCCGCCCAGCAGCTTGTCGCCTTCGCTGGTGAACCCGTGCTTGCTTTCTTCCTGTGCTCGGCCTGGGCTGGGTTTATAGGAAATGGTTCGCAGGTGTAATGAATGGGGGCATCCAGACCTAGAGAGACAAGCGGAGCGGAGGTGTGCATTGAGACGACGGCACCAGCAAAACAATGGCCTTGGCCGAGCGTACATTTCAGATGCTGCACGGGAATAATGCCAGTCCCACTTCCTGGTATTTCGGGAGAGGTGGGCCTCTCGGCTCCTCTTCCCCACCCCACCCTCGCTCCGTCTCGAGAGGGTGCCATCATGGCTGTGCCGACGGCGGGCTCAGCTGGCTGCTTGGAGGAGTTCCAGAATGGCCCAGTCACCGCGTGGCTACTGATCGACCCTCCCTCTCTTCCCGCGAAGCAGTGCCAGGCTTCTACCCTGTGCCCTGCCACCTCAGGATCTCTGACACCTGCCCATCTCGCACTCCCCACGCACGCAGACAGACAGACGCACGCACAGACACACACACGCAGACACACAGACACACGCACAGACACTATCTCACTCCAAACACACACTCCACCATACGCACAATCCCTCACTCCACCACACACACCCTCACTCTCTTCCGCACGCACCCTCTCTCCCACACAGCCACTCACTCTCTCGAAGAAACACACTCACGACATCTCGCCCACACACGCTCCGCCTCTCTCTCTCGCTCTCCCCTCCCTTTCAACTCCGCCCCCCGGTCGCCAGTTAAAACGACACTCCGAGTGACAGCAGCTGGATGACGTACCGTGCTCAGCGTAGTATTCAGACAACCTCTCATCCAGCCGATTACAAATCCCATCGCCAAAGCCGTACAGAATTTTTGCTTCTCTCCCATTGCGCAAAGGCAGCGGGTACATGGTCAGGGAGCGAATGGCCTGAAACACAGGAGGAGCGGATCAGTATTTAAACCAGCACAATCCTTCAGGGTTACAGGGCCAGTGTGTGTGTGAAAAAGGACAGGATCAGGCTGGGCTGTGATGTCCCCCATGTCTTCAGCTGGCTGAGAGTTAGTAACTCCACTCAGACCGGAAGGCACCCAGTCCAATCCCGCTCACTCCCCACACCCTTTAATGTCCCACCCAGTCTAATCCCACTCTCCCGCTCACTCCCAGCACCCTTTAATATCCCACCTAGTCCAATCCCGCTCACTCCCCGCACCCTTCAATATCCCACCCAGTCTAATCCCACTCTCCCCCTCACTCCCCGCATCCTTTAATATCCCACCCAGTCCAATCCCACTCTCCCCCTCACTCCCCGCACCCTTTAATGTCCCACCCAGTCTAATCCCACTCTCCCGCTCACTCCCCGCACCCTTTAATATCCCACCCAGTCTAATCCCACTCTCCCGCTCACTCCGCGCACCCTTTAATTTCCCACCCAGTCTAATCCCACTCTCCCGCTCACTCCCCGCACCCTTTAATATCCCACCCAGTCTAATCACTCTCCCCCTCACTCCCCGCACCCTTTAATATGCCACCCAGTCCAATCCCACACTCCCGCTCACTCCCTGTACCCTTTAATATCCCACCCAGTCTAATCCCACTTTCCCCCCTCACTCCCTATATCCTTTAATATCCCACCCAGTCTAATCCCACTCTCCCGCTCACTCCCCGCACCCTTTAATATCCCACCCAGTCTAATCCCACTCTCCCGTTCACTCCCCGCACCCTTTAATATCCCACCCAATCTAATCCCACTCTCCCGCTCACTCCCTATACCCTTTAATATCGCACCCAGTCTAATCCCACTCTCCCGTTCACTCCCCGCACCCTTTAATATCCCACCCAATCTAATCCCACTCTCCCGCTCACTCCCTATACCCTTTAATATCGCACCCAGTCTAATCCCACTCTCCCGCTCACTCCGCGCACCCTTTAATGTCCCACCCAGTCTAATCCCACTCTCCCGCTCACTCCACGCACCCTTGAATATCCCACCCAGTCTAATCCCACTCTCCCCCTCACTCCCCGTACCCTTTAATATCCCACCCAGTCTAATCCCACTCTCCCGCTGATTCCCCGTACCCTTCAATATCCCACCCAGTCTAATCCCAATCTCCCACTCACTCCCAGCACCCTTTAATATCCCACCCAGTCTAATCCCACTCTCCCCCTCACTCCCCCCATCCTTTAATATCCCACCCAGTCTAATCCCACTCTCCCACTCACTCCTCGCACCCTTTAATATGCCACCCAGTCCAATCCCACACTCCCGCTCACTCCCCGTACCCTTTAATATCCCACCCAGTCTAATCCCACTTTCCCCCCTCACTCCCTATATCCTTTAATATCCCACCCAGTCTAATCCCACTCTCCCGTTCACTCCCCGTACCCTTTAATATCCCACCAAATCTAATCCCACTCTCCCGCTCACTCCCTATACCCTTTAATATCCCACCCAGTCTAATCCCACTCTCCCGTTCACTCCCCGTACCCTTTAACATCCCACCCAATCTAATCCCACTCTCCCCCCTCACTCCCCATACCCTTTAATATCCCACCGTGTCAAATCCCACTCTCCCCCCTCACTCCCCATACCCTTTAATATCCCACCCAGTCTAATCCCGCTCACTCCCCGCACCATTTAATATCCCACCCAGTCTAATCCCACTCTCCCCCTCACTCCCCGTACCCTTTAATATCCCACCCAGTCTAATCCCACTCCCCGCACCCTTGAATATCACACCCAGTCTAATCCCACTCTCCCCCTCACTCCCCGTACCCTTTAATATCCCACCCAGTCTAATCCCACTCTCCCGCTGATTCCCCGTACCCTTCAATATCCCACCCAGTCTAATCCCAATCTCCCACTCACTCCCAGCACCCTTTAATATCCCACCAAGTCTAATCCCACTCTCCCCCTCACTCCCCCCATCCTTTAATATGCCACCCAGTCTAATCCCACTCTCCCACTCACTCCTCGCACCCTTTAATATCCCACCCAGTCTAATCCCACTCTCCCCCTCACTCCCCGCACCCTTTAATATCCCGCCCAGTGTAATCCCACTCTCCCCCTCACCCTTTAATATCCCGCCCAGTCTAATCCCACTCTCCCCCTCACTCCCCGTACCCTTTAATATCCCACCCAGTCTAATCCCACTCTCCCCCTCACTCCCCGCACCCTTTATTACCCCACCCAGTCTAATCCCACTCTCCCACTCACTCCCAGCACCCTTTACTATCCCACCCAGTCTAATCCCACTCTCCCGCTCACTCCCCGTACCCTTTAATATCCCACCCAGTCTAATCCCACTCTCCCCCTCACTCCCCACACCCTTTAATATCCCACCCAGTCTAATCCCACTCTCCCCCTCACTCCCCGTACCCTTTAATATCCCACCCAGTCTAATCCCACTCTCCCGCTCACTCCCCGTACCCTTTAATATCCCACCCAGTCTAATCCCACTCTCCCACTCACTCCCCGTACCCTTCAATATCCCACCCAGTCTAATCCCACTCTCCCGCTCACTCCCCGCACCCTTTAATATACCACCCAATCTAATCCCACTCTCCCGCTCACTCCCCGCACCCTTTAATATCCCACCCAGTCTAATCCCACTCTCCCGCTCACTCCCCCGCACCCTTTAATATCCCACGCAGTCTAATCTCAGTCTCCCGCTCACTCCCCGTACCCTTTAATATCCCACCCAGTCTAATCCCACTCTCCCCCTCACTCCCCGCACCCTTTAATATCCCACCCAGTCTAATCCCACTCTCCCCCTCACTCCCCCGCACCCTTTAATATCCCACGCAGTCTAATCTCAGTCTCCCGCTCACTCCCCGCACCCTTTAATATCCCACCCAGTCTAATCCCACTCTCCCCCTCACTCCCCGCACCCTTTAATATCCCACCCAGTCTAATCCCACACTCCCGCTCACTCCCCGTGCCCCTTAATATCCCACCCAGTCTAATCCCACTCTCGCCCTCACTCCCCGCACCCTTTAATATCCCACCTAGTCTAATCTCACTCTCCCGCTCACTCCCCGCACCCTTTAATATCCCACCCAGTCTAATCCCACTCTCCCCCACACTCCCCGTACCCCTTAATATCCCACCCAGTCTAATCCCACTCTCCCGCTCACTTTAATATCACACCCAGTCTAATCCCACTCTCCCCCTCACTCCCCGCACCCTTTAATATCCCACCCAGTCTAATCCCACTTTCCGCCTCACTCCCCGTACCCTTTAATATCCCACCCAGTCTACTCCCACTCTCCCGCTCACTCCCCGCACCCTTTAATATCCCACCCAGTCTAATCCCACTTTCCCCCCTCACTCCCTATACCCTTTAATATCCCACCCAGTCTAATCCCACTCTCCCGTTCACTCCCCGTACCCTTTAATATCCCACCCAATCTAATCCCACTCTCCCGCTCACTCCCTATACCCTTTAATATCCCACCCAGTCTAATCCCACTCTCCCGTTCACTCCCCGTACCCTTTAATATCCCACCCAATCTAATCCCACTCACTCCCCGCACCCTTTAATATCCCACCCAGTCAAATCCCACTCTCCCCGCTCACTCCCCATACCCTTTAATATCCCACCCAGTCTAATCCCGCTCACTCCCCGCACCATTTAATATCCCACCCAGTCTAATCCCACTCTCCCCCTCACTCTCCGCACCCTTTAATATCCCACCCAGTCGAATCCCACTCTCCCCCTCACTTTTAATATCCCACCCAGTCTAATCCCACTCTCCCGCTCACTCCCCGCACCCTTGAATATCACACCCAGTCTAATCCCACTCTCCCCCTTACTCCCCGTACCCTTTAATATCCCACCCAGTCTAATCCCACTCTCCCGCTGATTCCCCGTACCCTTTAATATCCCACCCCGTCTAATCCCACTCTCCCACTCACTCCCCGCACCCTTTAATATCCCACCCAGTCTAATCCCACTCTCCCCCTCACTCCCCGTACCCTTTAATATCCCACCCAGTCTAATCCCACTCTCCCCCTCACTCCCCGTACCCTTTAATATCCCACCCAGTCTACTCCCACTCTCCCCCTCACCCTTTAATATCCCACCCAGTCTAATCCCACTCTCCCGCTCACTCCCCGCACCCTTTAATATCCCACCCAGTCTAATCCCACTCTCCCACTCACTCCCCGTACCCTTTAATATCCCGCCCAGTCTAATCCCACTCTCCCCCTCACTCCCCGCACCCTTTAATATCCCACCCAGTCTAATCCCACACTCCCCCTCACTCCCCGTACCCTTTAATATCCCGCCCAGTCTAATCCCACTCTCCCCCTCACTCCCCGTACCCTTTAATATCCCACCCAGTCTAATCCCACTCTCCCACTCACTCCCCGTACCCTTGAATATCCCACCCAGTCTAATCCCACTCTCCCCCTCACTCCCCGCACCCTTTATTATCCCACCCAGTCTAATCCCACTCTCCCACTCACTCCCAGCACCCTTTACTATCCCACCCAGTCTAATCCCACTCTCCCGCTCACTCCCCGTACCCTTTAATATCCCACCCAGTCTAATCCCACTCTCCCCCTCACTCCCCGCACCCTTTAATATCCCACCCAGTCTAATCGCACTCTCCCCCTCACTCCCCGTACCCTTCAATATCCCACCCAGTCTAATCCCAATCTCCCACTCACTCCCAGCACCCTTTAATATCCAACCCAGTCTAATCCCACTCTCCCACTCACTCCCGGTACCCTTTAATATCCCACCCAGTCTAATCCCACTCTCCCGTTCACTCCCCGTACCCTTTAATATCCCACCCAATCTAATCCCACTCTCCCGCTCACTCCCTATACCCTTTAATATCCCACCCAGTCTAATCCCACTCTCCCGTTCACTCCCCGTACCCTTTAATATCCCACCCAATCTAATCCCACTCACTCCCCGCACCCTTTAATATCCCACCCAGTCAAATCCCACTCTCCCCGCTCACTCCCCATACCCTTTAATATCCCACCCAGTCTAATCCCGCTCACTCCCCGCACCATTTAATATCCCACCCAGTCTAATCCCACTCTCCCCCTCACTCTCCGCACCCTTTAATATCCCACCCAGTCGAATCCCACTCTCCCCCTCACTTTTAATATCCCACCCAGTCTAATCCCACTCTCCCGCTCACTCCCCGCACCCTTGAATATCACACCCAGTCTAATCCCACTCTCCCCCTTACTCCCCGTACCCTTTAATATCCCACCCAGTCTAATCCCACTCTCCCGCTGATTCCCCGTACCCTTTAATATCCCACCCCGTCTAATCCCACTCTCCCACTCACTCCCCGCACCCTTTAATATCCCACCCAGTCTAATCCCACTCTCCCCCTCACTCCCCGTACCCTTTAATATCCCACCCAGTCTAATCCCACTCTCCCCCTCACTCCCCGTACCCTTTAATATCCCACCCAGTCTACTCCCACTCTCCCCCTCACCCTTTAATATCCCACCCAGTCTAATCCCACTCTCCCGCTCACTCCCCGCACCCTTTAATATCCCACCCAGTCTAATCCCACTCTCCCACTCACTCCCCGTACCCTTTAATATCCCGCCCAGTCTAATCCCACTCTCCCCCTCACTCCCCGCACCCTTTAATATCCCACCCAGTCTAATCCCACACTCCCCCTCACTCCCCGTACCCTTTAATATCCCGCCCAGTCTAATCCCACTCTCCCCCTCACTCCCCGTACCCTTTAATATCCCACCCAGTCTAATCCCACTCTCCCACTCACTCCCCGTACCCTTGAATATCCCACCCAGTCTAATCCCACTCTCCCCCTCACTCCCCGCACCCTTTATTATCCCACCCAGTCTAATCCCACTCTCCCACTCACTCCCAGCACCCTTTACTATCCCACCCAGTCTAATCCCACTCTCCCGCTCACTCCCCGTACCCTTTAATATCCCACCCAGTCTAATCCCACTCTCCCCCTCACTCCCCGCACCCTTTAATATCCCACCCAGTCTAATCGCACTCTCCCCCTCACTCCCCGTACCCTTCAATATCCCACCCAGTCTAATCCCAATCTCCCACTCACTCCCAGCACCCTTTAATATCCAACCCAGTCTAATCCCACTCTCCCACTCACTCCCGGTACCCTTTAATATCCCACCCAGTCTAATCCCACTCTCCCGTTCACTCCCCGTACCCTTTAATATCCCACCCAGTCTAATCCCACTCTCCTGCTCACTCCCCATACCCTTTAATATCCCACCCAGTCTAATCCCACTCTCCCGCTCACTCCCCGCACCCTTTAATATCCCACCCAGTCGAATCCCACTCTCCCCCTCACTCCCCGCACCCTTTAATATCCCACCCAGTCTAATCCCACTCTCCCCCTCACTCCCCGCACCCTTTAATATCCCACCCAGTCTAATCCCACTCTCCCGCTCACTCCCCGTACCCTTTAATATCCCACCCAGTCTAATCCCACTCTCCCACTCACTCCCCGCACCCTTTAATATCCCACCCAGTCTACTCCCACTCTCCCGCTCACTCCCCGTACCCTTTAATATGCCACCCAGTCCAATCCCACACTCCCGCTCGCTCCCCGTACCCTTTAATATCCCACCCAGTCTAATCCCACTTTCCCCCCTCACTCCCTAAATCCTTTAATATCCCACCCAGTCCAATCCCACTCTCCCGTTCACTCCCCGTACCCTTTAATATCCCACCCAATCTAATCCCACTCTCCCGCTCACTCCCCGCACCCTTTAATATCCCACCCAGTCAAATCCCACTCTCCCCCCTCACTCCCCATACCCTTTAATATCCCACCCAGTCGAATCCCACTCTCCCCCTCACTTTTAATATCCCACCCAGTCTAATCCCACTCTCCCACTCACTCCCCGCACCCTTGAATATCACACCCAGTCTAATCCCACTCTCCCCCTCACTCCCCGTACCCTTTAATATCCCACCCAGTCTAATCCCACTCTCCCGCTGATTCCCCGTACCCTTCAATATCCCACCCAGTCTAATCCCAATCTCCCACTCACTCCCAGCACCCTTTACTGTCCCACCCAGTCTAATCCCACTCTCCCCCTCACTACCCCCATCCTTTAATATCCCACCCAGTCTAATCCCACTCTCCCACTCACTCCCCGCACCCTTTAATATCCCACCCAGTCTAATCCCACTCTCCCGCTCACTCCCCGCACCATTTAATATCCCAGCCAGTCTAATCCCACTCTCCCCCCTCACTCCCTGCACCCTTTAATATCCGACCCAGTCTAATCCCACTCTCCCGCTCACTCCCCGCACCCTTTAATATCCCACCCAGTCTAATCCCACTCTCCCCCTCACTCCACGCACCCTTTAATATCCCACCCAGTCTAATCCCACTCTCCCGCTCACTCCCCGCACCCTTTAATATCCCACCCAGTCTAATCCCACTCTCCCCCTCACTCCCCGCACCCTTTAATATCCCACCCAGTCTAATCCCACTCTCCCACTCACTCCCCGTACCCTTTAATATCCCGCCCAGTCTAATCCCACTCTCCCCCTCACTCCCCGCACCCTTTAATATCCCACCCAGTCTAATCCCACACTCCCCTTCACTCCCCGTACCCTTTAATATACCGCCCAGTCTAATCCCACTCTCCCCCTCACTCCCCGTACCCTTTGATATCCCACTCAGTCTAATCCCACTCTCCCCCTCACTCCCCTTACCCTTTAATATCCCACCCAGTCGAATCCCACTCTCCCCCTCACTCCCCATACCCTTTGATATCCCGCCCAGTCTAATCCCACTCTCCCCCTCACTCCCCGTACCCTTTGATATCCCACCCAGTCTAATCCCACTCTCCCCCTCACTCCCCGTACCCTTTAATATCCCACCCAGTCGAATCCCACTCTCCCCCTCACTCCCCGCACCCTTTAATATCCCGCCCAGTCTAATCCCACTCTCCCGCTCACTCCCCGTACCCTTAACTATCCCACCCAGTCTAATCCCACTCTCCCCCGCACTCCCCGTACCCTTTAATAACCCACCCAGTCTAATCCCACTCTCCCACTCACTCCGCGCACCCTTGAATATCCCACCCAGTCTAATCCCACTCTCCCCCTCACTCCCCGCACCCTTTATTATCCCACCCAGTCTAATCCCACTCTCCCACTCACTCCCAGCACCCTTTACTATCCCACCCAGTCTAATCCCACTCTCCCGCTCACTCCCCGTACCCTTTAATATCCCAACCAGTCTAATCCCACTCTCCCCCTCACTCCCCGCACCCTTTAATATCCCACCCAGTCTAATCCCACTCTCCCCCTCACTCCCCGTACCCTTCAATATCCCACCCAGTCTAATCCCAATCTCCCACTCACTCCCAGCACCCTTTAATATCCAACCCAGTCTAATCCCAATCTCCCACTCACTCCCGGTACCCTTTAATATCCCACCCAGTCTAATCCCACTCTCCCGTTCACTCCCCGTACCCTTTAATATCCCACTCAGTCTAATCCCAATCTCCCACTCACTCCCCGCACCCTTTAGTATCCCACCCAGTCTAATCCCACTCTCCCCCTCACTCCCCATACCCTTTGATATCCCGCCCAGTCTAATCCCACTCTCCCCCTCACTCCCCGTACCCTTTGATATCCCACCCAGTCTAATCCCACTCTCCCCCTCACTCCCCGTACCCTTTAATATCCCACCCAGTCGAATCCCACTCTCCCACTCACTCCGCGCACCCTTGAATATCCCACCCAGTCTAATCCCACTCTCCCCCTCACTCCCCGCACCCTTTATTATCCCACCCAGTCTAATCCCACTCTCCCACTCACTCCCAGCACCCTTTACTATCCCACCCAGTCTAATCCCACTCTCCCGCTCACTCCCCGTACCCTTTAATATCCCACCCAGTCTAATCCCACTCTCCCCCTCACTCCCCGCACCCTTTAATATCCCACCCAGTCTAATCGCACTCTCCCCCCTCACTCCCCGTAACCTTCAATATCCCACCCAGTCTAATCCCAATCTCCCACTCACTCCCAGCACCCTTTAATATCCAACCCAGTCTAATCCCACTCTCCCACTCACTCCCAGCACCCTTTACCATCCCACCCAGTCTAATCCCACTCTCCCGCTCACTCCCCGTACCCTTTAATATCCCACCCAGTCTAATCCCACTCTCCCCCTCACTCCCCGCACCCTTTAATATCCCACCCAGTCTAATCGCACTCTCCCCCTCACTCCCCGTACCCTTCAATATCCCACCCAGTCTAATCCCAATCTCCCACTCACTCCCAGCACCCTTTAATATCCAACCCAGTCTAATCCCAATCTCCCACTCACTCCCGGTACCCTTTAATATCCCACCCAGTCTAATCCCACTCTCCCGTTCACTCCCCGTACCCTTTAATATCCCACCCAGTCTAATCCCACTCTCCTGCTCACTCCCCATACCCTTTAATATCCCACCCAGTCTAATCCCACTCTCCCGCTCACTCCCCGCACCCTTTAATATCCCACCCAGTCTAATCCCACTCTCCCCCTCACTCCCCGCACCCTTTAATATCCCACCCAGTCTAATCCCACTCTCCCCCTCACTCCCCGCACCCTTTAATATCCCACCCAGTCTAATCCCACTCTCCCGCTCACTCCCCGTACCCTTTAATATCCCACCCAGTCTAATCCCACTCTCCCACTCACTCCCCGCACCCTTTAATATCCCACCCAGTCTACTCCCACTCTCCCGCTCACTCCCCGTACCCTTTAATATGCCACCCAGTCCAATCCCACACTCCCGCTCGCTCCCCGTACCCTTTAATATCCCACCCAGTCTAATCCCACTTTCCCCCCTCACTCCCTAAATCCTTTAATATCCCACCCAGTCCAATCCCACTCTCCCGTTCACTCCCCGTACCCTTTAATATCCCACCCAATCTAATCCCACTCTCCCGCTCACTCCCCGCACCCTTTAATATCCCACCCAGTCAAATCCCACTCTCCCCCCTCACTCCCCATACCCTTTAATATCCCACCCAGTCGAATCCCACTCTCCCCCTCACTTTTAATATCCCACCCAGTCTAATCCCACTCTCCCACTCACTCCCCGCACCCTTGAATATCACACCCAGTCTAATCCCACTCTCCCCCTCACTCCCCGTACCCTTTAATATCCCACCCAGTCTAATCCCACTCTCCCGCTGATTCCCCGTACCCTTCAATATCCCACCCAGTCTAATCCCAATCTCCCACTCACTCCCAGCACCCTTTACTGTCCCACCCAGTCTAATCCCACTCTCCCCCTCACTACCCCCATCCTTTAATATCCCACCCAGTCTAATCCCACTCTCCCACTCACTCCCCGCACCCTTTAATATCCCACCCAGTCTAATCCCACTCTCCCGCTCACTCCCCGCACCATTTAATATCCCAGCCAGTCTAATCCCACTCTCCCCCTCACTCCCTGCACCCTTTAATATCCGACCCAGTCTAATCCCACTCTCCCGCTCACTCCCCGCACCCTTTAATATCCCACCCAGTCTAATCCCACTCTCCCCCTCACTCCACGCACCCTTTAATATCCCACCCAGTCTAATCCCACTCTCCCGCTCACTCCCCGCACCCTTTAATATCCCGCCCAGTCTAATCCCACTCTCCCCCTCACTCCCCGCACCCTTTAATATCCCATCCAGTCTAATCCCACACTCCCCTTCACTCCCCGTACCCTTTAATATACCGCCCAGTCTAATCCCACTCTCCCCCTCACTCCCCGTACCCTTTAATATCCCACCCAGTCGAATCCCACTCTCCCCCTCACTCCCCATACCCTTTGATATCCCGCCCAGTCTAATCCCACTCTCCCCCTCACTCCCCGTACCCTTTGATATCCCACCCAGTCTAATCCCACTCTCCCCCTCACTCCCCGTACCCTTTAATATCCCACCCAGTCGAATCCCACTCTCCCCCTCACTCCCCGCACCCTTTAATATCCCGCCCAGTCTAATCCCACTCTCCCGCTCACTCCCCGTACCCTTTACTATCCCACCCAGTCTAATCCCACTCTCCCCCGCACTCCCCGTACCCTTTAATAACCCACCCAGTCTAATCCCACTCTCCCACTCACTCCGCGCACCCTTGAATATCCCACCCAGTCTAATCCCACTCTCCCCCTCACTCCCCGCACCCTTTATTATCCCACCCAGTCTAATCCCACTCTCCCACTCACTCCCAGCACCCTTTACTATCCCACCCAGTCTAATCCCACTCTCCCGCTCACTCCCCGTACCCTTTAATATCCCAACCAGTCTAATCCCACTCTCCCCCTCACTCCCCGCACCCTTTAATATCCCACCCAGTCTAATCCCACTCTCCCCCTCACTCCCCGTACCCTTCAATATCCCACCCAGTCTAATCCCAATCTCCCACTCACTCCCAGCACCCTTTAATATCCAACCCAGTCTAATCCCACTCTCCCGCTCACTCCCCGCACCCTTTAATATCCGACCCAGTCTAATCCCACTCTCCCGCTCACTCCCCGCACCCTTTAATATCCCACCCAGTCTAATCCCACTCTCCCCCTCACTCCACGCACCCTTTAATATCCCACCCAGTCTAATCCCACTCTCCCGCTCACTCCCCGCACCCTTTAATATCCCACCCAGTCTAATCCCACTCTCCCCCTCACTCCACGCACCCTTTAATATCCCACCCAGTCTAATCCCACTCTCCCGCTCACTCCCCGCACCCTTTAATATCCCACCCAGTCTAATCCCACTCTCCCCCTCACTCCCCGCACCCTTTAATATCCCACCCAGTCTAATCCCACTCTCCCACTCACTCCCCGTACCCTTTAATATCCCGCCCAGTCTAATCCCACTCTCCCCCTCACTCCCCGCACCCTTTAATATCCCACCCAGTCTAATCCCACTCTCCCACTCACTCCCCGTACCCTTTAATATACCGCCCAGTCTAATCCCACTCTCCCGCTCACTCCCCGCACCCTTTAATATCCCACCCAGTCGAATCCCACTCTCCCCCTCACTCCCCATACCCTTTGATATCCCGCCCAGTCTAATCCCACTCTCCCCCTCACTCCCCGTACCCTTTGATATCCCACCCAGTCTAATCCCACTCTCCCCCTCACTCCCCGTACCCTTTAATATCCCACCCAGTCGAATCCCACTCTCCCCCTCACTCCCCGCACCCTTTAATATCCCGCCCAGTCTAATCCCACTCTCCCGCTCACTCCCCGTACCCTTTACTATCCCACCCAGTCTAATCCCACTCTCCCCCGCACTCCCCGTACCCTTTAATAACCCACCCAGTCTAATCCCACTCTCCCACTCACTCCGCGCACCCTTGAATATCCCACCCAGTCTAATCCCACTCTCCCCCTCACTCCCCGCACCCTTTATTATCCCACCCAGTCTAATCCCACTCTCCCACTCACTCCCAGCACCCTTTACTATCCCACCCAGTCTAATCCCACTCTCCCGCTCACTCCCCGTACCCTTTAATATCCCAACCAGTCTAATCCCACTCTCCCCCTCACTCCCCGCACCCTTTAATATCCCACCCAGTCTAATCCCACTCTCCCCCTCACTCCCCGTACCCTTCAATATCCCACCCAGTCTAATCCCAATCTCCCACTCACTCCCAGCACCCTTTAATATCCAACCCAGTCTAATCCCAATCTCCCACTCACTCCCGGTACCCTTTAATATCCCACCCAGTCTAATCCCACTCTCCCGTTCACTCCCCGTACCCTTTAATATCCCACTCAGTCTAATCCCAATCTCCCACTCACTCCCCGCACCCTTTAGTATCCCACCCAGTCTAATCCCACTCTCCCCCTCACTCCCCATACCCTTTGATATCCCGCCCAGTCTAATCCCACTCTCCCCCTCACTCCCCGTACCCTTTGATATCCCACCGAGTCTAATCCCACTCTCCCCCTCACTCCCCGTACCCTTTAATATCCCACCCAGTCGAATCCCACTCTCCCACTCACTCCCCCGCACCCTTTAATATCCCACCCAGTCTAATCCCACTCTCCCCCTCACTCCCCGCACCCTTTAATATCCCACCCAGTCTAATCCCACTCTCCCCCTCACTCCCCGCACCCTTGAATATCCCACCCAGTCTAATCCCACTCTCCCCCTCACTCCCCGCACCCTTTATTATCCCACCCAGTCTAATCCCACTCTCCCACTCACTCCCAGCACCCTTTACTATCCCACCCAGTCTAATCCCACTCTCCCCGCTCACTCCCCGTACCCTTTAATATCCCACCCAGTCTAATCCCACTCTCCCCCTCACTCCCCGCACCCTTTAATATCCCACCCAGTCTAATCGCACTCTCCCCCTCACTCCCCGTACCCTTCAATATCCCACCCAGTCTAATCCAATCTCCCACTCACTCCCAGCACCCTTTAATATCCAACCCAGTCTAATCCCAATCTCCCACTCACTCCCGGTACCCTTTAATATCCCACCCAATCTAATCCCACTCTCCCGTTCACTCCCCGTACCCTTTAATATCCCACCCAGTCTAATCCCACTCTCCTGCTCACTCCCCATACCCTTTAATATCCCACCCAGTCTAATCCCACTCTCCCGCTCACTCCCCGCACCCTTTAATATCCCACCCAGTCTAATCCCACTCTCCCCCTCACTCCCCGCACCCTTTAATATCCCACCCAGTCTAATCCCACTCTCCCCCTCACACCTTTAATATCCCACCCAGTCTAATCCCACTCTCCCGCTCACTCCCCGTACCCTTTAATATCCCACCCAGTCTAATCCCACTCTCCCACTCACTCCCCCGCACCCTTTAATATCCCACCCAGTCTACTCCCACTCTCCCGCTCACTCCCTGTACCCTTTAATATGCCACCCAGTCCAATCCCACACTCCCGCTCGCTCCCCGTACCCTTTAATATCCCACCCAGTCTAATCCCACTTTCCCCCCCTCACTCCCTAAATCCTTTAATATCCCACCCAGTCCAATCCCACTCTCCCGTTCACTCCCCGTACCCTTTAATATCCCACCCAATCTAATCCCACTCTCCCGCTCACTCCCCGCACCCTTTAATATCCCACCCAGTCAAATCCCACTCTCCCCCCTCACTCCCCATACCCTTTAATATCCCACCCAGTCGAATCCCACTCTCCCCCCTCACTTTTAATATCCCACCCAGTCTAATCCCACTCTCCCACTCACTCCCCGCACCCTTGAATATCACACCCAGTCTAATCCCACTCTCCCCCTCACTCCCCGTACCCTTTAATATCCCACCCAGTCTAATCCACTCTCCCGCTGATTCCCCGTACCCTTCAATATCCCACCCAGTCTAATCCCAATCTCCCACTCACTCCCAGCACCCTTTACTGTCCCACCCAGTCTAATCCCACTCTCCCCCTCACTACCCCCATCCTTTAATATCCCACCCAGTCTAATCCCACTCTCCCACTCACTCCCCGCACCCTTTAATATCCCACCCAGTCTAATCCCACTCTCCCGCTCACTCCCCCGCACCATTTAATATCCCAGCCAGTCTAATCCCACTCTCCCCCTCACTCCCTGCACCCTTTAATATCCGACCCAGTCTAATCCCACTCTCCCGCTCACTCCCCGCACCCTTTAATATCCCACCCAGTCTAATCCCACTCTCCCCCTCACTCCACGCACCCTTTAATATCCCACCCAGTCTAATCCCACTCCTCGCTCACTTCCCCGCACCCTTTAATATCCCGCCCAGTCTAATCCCACTCTCCCCCTCACTCCCCGCACCCTTTAATATCCCACCCAGTCTAATCCCACACTCCCCTTCACTCCCCGTACCCTTTAATATACCGCCCAGTCTAATCCCACTCTCCCCCTCACTCCCCGTACCCTTTAATATCCCACCCAGTCGAATCCCACTCTCCCCCTCACTCCCCATACCCTTTTGATATCCCGCCCAGTCTAATCCCACTCTCCCCCTCACTCCCCGTACCCTTTGATATCCCACCCAGTCTAATCCCACTCTCCCCCCTCACTCCCCGTACCCTTTAATATCCCACCCAGTCGAATCCCACTCTCCCCCTCACTCCCCGCACCCTTTAATATCCCGCCCAGTCTAATCCCACTCTCCCGCTCACTCCCCGTACCCTTTACTATCCCACCCAGTCTAATCCCACTCTCCCCCGCACTCCCCGTACCCTTTAATAACCACCCAGTCTAATCCCACTCTCCCACTCACTCCGCGCACCCTTGAATATCCCACCCAGTCTAATCCCACTCTCCCCCTCACTCCCCGCACCCTTTATTATCCCACCCAGTCTAATCCACTCTCCCACTCACTCCCAGCACCCTTTACTATCCCACCCAGTCTAATCCCACTCTCCCGCTCACATCCCCGTACCCTTTAATATCCCAACCAGTCTAATCCCACTCTCCCCCTCACTCCCCGCACCCTTTAATATCCCACCCAGTCTAATCCCACTCTCCCCCTCACTCCCCGTACCCTTCAATATCCCACCCAGTCTAATCCCAATCTCCCACTCACTCCCAGCACCCTTTAATATCCAACCCAGTCTAATCCCACTCTCCCGCTCACTCCCCGCACCCTTTAATATCCGACCCAGTCTAATCCCACTCTCCCGCTCACTCCCCGCACCCTTTAATATCCCACCCAGTCTAATCCCCACTCTCCCCCTCACTCCACGCACCCTTTAATATCCCACCCAGTCTAATCCCACTCTCCCGCTCACTCCCCGCACCCTTTAATATCCCACCCAGTCTAATCCCACTCTCCCCCCTCACTCCACGCACCCTTTAATATCCCACCCAGTCTAATCCCACTCTCCCGCTCACTCCCCGCACCCTTTAATACCACCCAGTCTAATCCCACTCTCCCCCTCACTCCCCGCACCCTTTAATATCCCACCCAGTCTAATCCCACTCTCCCACTCACTCCCCGTACCCTTTAATATCCCGCCCAGTCTAATCCCACTCTCCCCCTCACTCCCCGCACCCTTTAATATCCCACCCAGTCTAATCCCACTCTCCCACTCACTCCCCGTACCCTTTAATATACCGCCCAGTCTAATCCCACTCTCCCGCTCACTCCCCGCACCCTTTAATATCCCACCCAGTCGAATCCCACTCTCCCCCTCACTCCCCATACCCTTTGATATCCCGCCCAGTCTAATCCCACTCTCCCCCTCACTCCCCGTACCCTTTGATATCCCACCCAGTCTAATCCCACTCTCCCCCTCACTCCCCGTACCCTTTAATATCCCACCCAGTCGAATCCCACTCTCCCCCTCACTCCCCGCACCCTTTAATATCCCGCCCAGTCTAATCCCACTCTCCCGCTCACTCCCCGTACCCTTTACTATCCCACCCAGTCTAATCCCACTCTCCCCCGCACTCCCCGTACCCTTTAATAACCCACCCAGTCTAATCCCACTCTCCCACTCACTCCGCGCACCCTTGAATATCCCACCCAGTCTAATCCCACTCTCCCCCTCACTCCCCGCACCCTTTATTATCCCACCCAGTCTAATCCCACTCTCCCACTCACTCCCAGCACCCTTTACTATCCCACCCAGTCTAATCCCACTCTCCCGCTCACTCCCCGTACCCTTTAATATCCCAACCAGTCTAATCCCACTCTCCCCCTCACTCCCCGCACCCTTTAATATCCCACCCAGTCTAATCCCACTCTCCCCCTCACTCCCCGTACCCTTCAATATCCCACCCAGTCTAATCCCAATCTCCCACTCACTCCCAGCACCCTTTAATATCCAACCCAGTCTAATCCCAATCTCCCACTCACTCCCGGTACCCTTTAATATCCCACCCAGTCTAATCCCACTCTCCCGTTCACTCCCCGTACCCTTTAATATCCCACTCAGTCTAATCCCAATCTCCCACTCACTCCCCGCACCCTTTAGTATCCCACCCAGTCTAATCCCACTCTCCCCCTCACTCCCCATACCCTTTGATATCCCGCCCAGTCTAATCCCACTCTCCCCCTCACTCCCCGTACCCTTTGATATCCCACCGAGTCTAATCCCACTCTCCCCCTCACTCCCCGTACCCTTTAATATCCCACCCAGTCGAATCCCACTCTCCCACTCACTCCCCGCACCCTTTAATATCCCACCCAGTCTAATCCCACTCTCCCCCTCACTCCCCGCACCCTTTAATATCCCACCCAGTCTAATCCCACTCTCCCCCTCACTCCCCGCACCCTTGAATATCCCACCCAGTCTAATCCCACTCTCCCCCTCACTCCCCGCACCCTTTATTATCCCACCCAGTCTAATCCCACTCTCCCACTCACTCCCAGCACCCTTTACTATCCCACCCAGTCTAATCCCACTCTCCCGCTCACTCCCCGTACCCTTTAATATCCCACCCAGTCTAATCCCACTCTCCCCCTCACTCCCCGCACCCTTTAATATCCCACCCAGTCTAATCGCACTCTCCCCCTCACTCCCCGTACCCTTCAATATCCCACCCAGTCTAATCCCAATCTCCCACTCACTCCCAGCACCCTTTAATATCCAACCCAGTCTAATCCCAATCTCCCACTCACTCCCGGTACCCTTTAATATCCCACCCAATCTAATCCCACTCTCCCGTTCACTCCCCGTACCCTTTAATATCCCACCCAGTCTAATCCCACTCTCCTGCTCACTCCCCATACCCTTTAATATCCCACCCAGTCTAATCCCACTCTCCCGCTCACTCCCCGCACCCTTTAATATCCCACCCAGTCTAATCCCACTCTCCCCCTCACTCCCCGCACCCTTTAATATCCCACCCAGTCTAATCCCACTCTCCCCCTCACCCTTTAATATCCCACCCAGTCTAATCCCACTCTCCCGCTCACTCCCCGTACCCTTTAATATCCCACCCAGTCTAATCCCACTCTCCCACTCACTCCCCGCACCCTTTAATATCCCACCCAGTCTACTCCCACTCTCCCGCTCACTCCCTGTACCCTTTAATATGCCACCCAGTCCAATCCCACACTCCCGCTCGCTCCCCGTACCCTTTAATATCCCACCCAGTCTAATCCCACTTTCCCCCCTCACTCCCTAAATCCTTTAATATCCCACCCAGTCCAATCCCACTCTCCCGTTCACTCCCCGTACCCTTTAATATCCCACCCAATCTAATCCCACTCTCCCGCTCACTCCCCGCACCCTTTAATATCCCACCCAGTCAAATCCCACTCTCCCCCCTCACTCCCCATACCCTTTAATATCCCACCCAGTCGAATCCCACTCTCCCCCTCACTTTTAATATCCCACCCAGTCTAATCCCACTCTCCCACTCACTCCCCGCACCCTTGAATATCACACCCAGTCTAATCCCACTCTCCCCCTCACTCCCCGTACCCTTTAATATCCCACCCAGTCTAATCCCACTCTCCCGCTGATTCCCCGTACCCTTCAATATCCCACCCAGTCTAATCCCAATCTCCCACTCACTCCCAGCACCCTTTACTGTCCCACCCAGTCTAATCCCACTCTCCCCCTCACTACCCCCATCCTTTAATATCCCACCCAGTCTAATCCCACTCTCCCACTCACTCCCCGCACCCTTTAATATCCCACCCAGTCTAATCCCACTCTCCCGCTCACTCCCCGCACCATTTAATATCCCAGCCAGTCTAATCCCACTCTCCCGCTCACTCCCCGCACCATTTAATATCCCACCCAGTCTAATCCCACTCTCCCCGCTCACTCCCCGCACCCTTTAATATCCCACCCAGTCTAATCCCACTCTCCCGCTCACTCCCCGCACCATTTAATATCCCACCCAGTCTAATCCCACTCTCCCGCTCACTACCCCCATCCTTTAATATCCCACCCAGTCTAATCCCACTCTCCCACTCACTCCCCGCACCCTTTAATATCCCACCCAGTCTAATCCCACTCTCCCGCTCACTCCCCGCACCATTTAATATCCCACCCAGTCTAATCCCACTCTCCCGCTCACTCCCCGCACCATATAATATCCCACCCAGTCTAATCCCACTCTCCCGCTCACTCCCCGCACCCTTTAATATCCCACCCAGTCTAATCCCACTCTCCCCCTCACTCCACGCACCCTTTAATATCCCACCCAGTCTAATCCCACTCTCCCGCTCACTCCCCGCACCCTTTAATATCCCACCCAGTCTAATCCCACTCTCCCCCTCACTCCCCGCACCCTTTAATATCCCACCCAGTCGAATCCCACTCTCCCACTCACTCCCCGTACCCTTTAATATCCCGCCCAGTCTAATCCCACTCTCCCCCTCACTCCCCGCACCCTTTAATATCCCACCCAGTCTAATCCCACACTCCCCTTCACTCCCCGTACCCTTTAATATACCGCCCAGTCTAATCCCACTCTCCCCCTCACTCCCCGTACCCTTTGATATCCCACCCAGTCTAATCCCACTCTCCCCCTCACTCCCCGTACCCTTTAATATCCCACCCAGTCGAATCCCACTCTCCCCCTCACTCCCCGCACCCTTTAATATCCCGCCCAGTCTAATCCCACTCTCCCGCTCACTCCCCGTACCCTTTACTATCCCACCCAGTCTAATCCCACTCTCCCCCTCACTCCCCGCACCCTGCAGTATCCCACACAGTCTAATCCCACTCTCCCCCTCACTCCCCGCACCCTTTAATATCCCACTCAGTCTAATCCCAATCTCCCACTCACTCCCCGCACCCTTTAGTATCCCATCCAGTCTAATCCCACTCTCCCCCTCACTCCCCATACCCTTTGATATCCCGCCCAGTCTAATCCCACTCTCCCCCTCACTCCCCGTACCCTTTGATATCCCACCCAGTCGAATCCCACTCTCCCCCTCACTCCCCGCACCCTTTAATATCCCGCCCAGTCTAATCCCACTCTCCCGCTCACTCCCCGTACCCTTTACTATCCCACCCAGTCTAATCCCACTCTCCCCCGCACTCCCCGTACCCTTTAATAACCCACCCAGTCTAATCCCACTCTCCCACTCACTCCGCGCACCCTTGAATATCCCACCCAGTCTAATCCCACTCTCCCCCTCACTCCCCGTACCCTTCAATATCCCACCCAGTCTAATCCCAATCTCCCACTCACTCCCAGCACCCTTTAATATCCAACCCAGTCTAATCCCAATCTCCCACTCACTCCCGGTACCCTTTAATATCCCAACCCAGTCTAATCCCACTCTCCCCGTTCACTCCCCGTACCCTTTAATATCCCACTCAGTCTAATCCCAATCTCCCACTCACTCCCCGCACCCTTTAGTATCCCACCCAGTCTAATCCCACTCTCCCCCTCACTCCCCGTACCCTTTGATATCCAACCCAGTCTAATCCCACTCTCCCCCTCACTCCCCGTACCCTTTAATATCCCACCCAGTCGAATCCCACTCTCCCACTCACTCCGCGCACCCTTGAATATCCCACCCAGTCTAATCCCACTCTCCCCCTCACTCCCCCGCACCCTTTATTATCCCCACCCAGTCTAATCCCACTCTCCCACTCACTCCCAGCACCCTTTACTATCCCACCCAGTCTAATCCCACTCCTCCCGCTCACTCCCCGTACCCTTTAATATCCCACCCAGTCTAATCCCACTCTCCCCCTCCACTCCCCGCACCCTTTAATATCCCACCCAGTCTAATCGCACTCGCCCCCTCACTCCCCGTACCCTTCAATATCCCACCCAGTCTAATCCCAATCTCCCACTCACTCCCAGCACCCTTTAATATCCACACCCAGTCTAATCCCAATCTCCCACTCACTTCCCGGTACCCTTTAATATCCCACCCAGTCTAATCCCACTCTCACCGTTCACTCCCAGTACCCTTTAATATCCCACCCAGTCTAATCCCACTCTCCTGCACACTCCCCATAACCTTTAATATCCCACCCAGTCTAATCCCACTCTCCCGCTCACTACTCCCCGCACCCTTTAATATCCACCCAGTCTAATCCCACTCTCCCCCTCACTCCCCGCACCCCTTTAATATCCCACCCAGTCTAATACCACTCTCCCCGCTCACTCCCCGTACCCTTGAATATCCCACCCAGTCTAATCCCACTCTCCCACTCACTCCCTGCACCCTTCAATCTCCCACCCAGTCTAATCCCACTCTCCCCCCACTCCCCGTACGCCTTTAATATTCCACCCAGTCTAATCCCACTCTCCCCCTCACTCCCCGTACCCTTTAATATCCCATCCCAGTCTAATCCCACACTCCCCCCTCACTCCCCGCACCCTTTAATATCCCACCCAGTCTAATCCCACTCTCCCCCTCACTCCCCATACCCTTTAATATCCAACCCAGTCTAATCCCACTCTCCCCACTCACTCCCAGCACCCTTTACTATCCCACCCAGTCTAATCCCACTCTCCCCGCTCACATCCCGCACCCTGCAGTATCCACCCAGTCTAATCCCACTCTCCCCCTCACTCCCCGCACCCCTTTAATATCCCACTCAGTCTAATCCCAATCTCCCACTCACTCCCCGCACCCCTTTAGTATCCCACCCAGTCTAATCCCTCTCCCCCTCACTCCCCATACCCTTTAATATCCCACCCAGTCTAATCCCACTCTCCCCCTCACTCCCTGCACCTTTAATATCCCGCCCAGTCTAATCCCACTCTCCCGCTCACTCCCCCGTACCCTTTACTATCCCACCCAGTCTAATCCCACTCTCCCCCCTCACTCCCCGTACCCTTTAATATCCCACCCAGTCTAATCCCACTCTCCCGCTGATTCCCCGTACCCTTTAATATCCCACCCCGTCTAATCCCACTCTCCCACTCACTCCCCGCACCCTTTAATATTCCCACCCAGTCTAATCCCACTCTCCCCCTCACTCCCCGTACCCTTTAATATCCCACCCAGTCTAATCCCCACTCTCCCACTCACTCCCCGCACCCTTTAATATCCCACCCAGTCTACTCCCACTCTCCCGCTCACTCCCCGTACCCTTTAATATGCCACCCAGTCCAATCCCACACACCCGCTCGCTCCCCGTACCCTTTAATATCCCCACCCAGTCTAATCCACTTTCCCCCCCTCACTCCCTATATCCTTTAATATCCCACCCAGTCCAATCCCAACTCTCCCGTTCACCATCCCCGTACCCTTTAATATCCCACCCAATCTAATCCCACTCTCCCGCTCACTTCCCCGCACCCTTTAATATCCCACCCAGTCAATCCCACTCTCCCCCCCTCACTCCCCCATACCCTTTAATATCCCACCCAGTCTAATCCACTCACTCCCCGCACCATTTAATATCCCACCCAGTCCAATCCCACTCTCCCCCTCACTCCCCGTACCCTTTAATATCCCACCCAGTCGAATCCCACTCTCCCCCTCACTCCCCGCACCCTTTAATATCCCGCCCAGTCTAATCCCACTCTCCCGCTCACTCCCCGTACCCTTTACTATCCCACCCAGTCTAATCCCACTCTCCCCCGCACTCCCCGTACCCTTTAATAACCCACCCAGTCTAATCCCACTCTCCCACTCACTCCGCGCACCCTTGAATATCCCACCCAGTCTAATCCCACTCTCCCCCTCACTCCCCGCACCCTTTATTATCCCACCCAGTCTAATCCCACTCTCCCACTCACTCCCAGCACCCTTTACTATCCCACCCAGTCTAATCCCACTCTCCCGCTCACTCCCCCGTACCCTTTAATATCCCAACCAGTCTAATCCCACTCTCCCCCTCACTCCCCGCACCCTTTTAATATCCCACCCAGTCTAATCCCACTCTCCCCCTCACTCCCCGTACCCTTCAATATCCCACCCAGTCTAATCCCAATCTCCCACTCACTCCCAGCACCCTTTAATATCCAACCCAGTCTAATCCCAATCTCCCACTCACTCCCGGTACCCTTTAATATCCCCACCCAGTCTAATCCCACTCTCCCGTTCACATCCCCGTACCCTTTAAATATCCCACTCAGTCTAATCCCAATCTCCCACTCACTCCCCGCACCCTTTAGTATCCCACCAGTCTAATCCCACTCTCCCCCTCACTCCCCATACCCTTTGATATCCCGCCCAGTCTAATCCCACTCTCCCCCTCACTCCCCGTACCCTTTGATATCCCACCCAGTCTAATCCCACTCTCCCCCTCACTCCCCGTACCCTTTAATATCCCACCCAGTCGAATCCCACTCTCCCACTCACTCCGCGCACCCTTGAATATCCCACCCAGTCTAATCCCACTCTCCCCCTCACTCCCCGCACCCTTTATTATCCCACCCAGTCTAATCCCACTCTCCCACTCACTCCCAGCACCCTTTACTATCCCACCCAGTCTAATCCCACTCTCCCGCTCACTCCCCGTACCCTTTAATATCCCACCCAGTCTAATCCCACTCTCCCCCTCACTCCCCCGCACCCTTTAATATCCCACCCAGTCTAATCGCACTCGCCCCCTCACTCCCCGTACCCTTTAATATCCCACCCAGTCTAATCCCACTCTCCCGCTCACTCCCCGCACCCTTTAATATCCCACCCAGTCTAATCCCACTCTCCCCCTCACTCCCCGCACCCTTTAATATCCCACCCAGTCTAATCCCACTCTCCCCCTCACTCCCCGCACCCTTTAATATCCCACCCAGTCTAATACCACTCTCCCGCTCACTCCCCGTACCCTTGAATATCCCACCCAGTCTAATCCCACTCTCCCACTCACTCCCTGCACCCTTCAATCTCCCACCCAGTCTAATCCCACTCTCCCCCCACTCCCCGTACCCTTTAATATTCCACCCAGTCTAATCCCACTCTCCCCCTCAGTCCCCGTACCCTTTAATATCCCACCCAGTCTAATCCCACACTCCCCCTCCCCTTTAATATCCCACCCAGTCTAATCCCACTCTCCCCCTCACTCCCCATACCCTTTAATATCCAACCCAGTCTAATCCCACTCTCCCACTCACTCCCAGCACCCTTTACTATCCCACCCAGTCTAATCCCACTCTCCCGCTCACTCCCCGCACCCTGCAGTATCCCACCCAGTCTAATCCCACTCTCCCCCTCACTCCCCGCACCCTTTAATATCCCACTCAGTCTAATCCCAATCTCCCACTCACTCCCCGCACCCTTTAGTATCCCACCCAGTCTAATCCCTCTCCCCCTCACTCCCCATACCCTTTAATATCCCACCCAGTCTAATCCCACTCTCCCCCTCACTCCCTGCACCCTTTAATATCCCGCCCAGTCTAATCCCACTCTCCCGCTCACTCCCCGTACCCTTTACGATCCCACCCAGTCTAATCCCACTCTCCCCCCTCACTCCCCGTACCCTTTAATATCCCACCCAGTCTAATCCCACTCTCCCGCTGATTCCCCGTACCCTTTAATATCCCACCCTGTCTAATCCCACTCTCCCACTCACACCCCGCACCCTTTAATATCCCACCCAGTCTAATCCCACTCTCCCCCTCACTCCCCGTACCCTTTAATATCCCACCCAGTCTAATCCCACTCTCCCACTCACTCCCCGCACCCTTTAATATCCCACCCAGTCTACTCCCACTCTCCCGCTCACTCCCCGTACCCTTTAATATGCCACCCAGTCCAATCCCACACTCCCGCTCGCTCCCCGTACCCTTTAATATCCCACCCAGTCTAATCCCACTTTCCCCCCTCACTCCCTATATCCTTTAATATCCCACCCAGTCCAATCCCACTCTCCCGTTCACTCCCCGTACCCTTTAATATCCCACCCAATCTAATCCCACGCTCCCGCTCACTCCCCGCACCCTTTAATATCCCACCCAGTCAAATCCCACTCTCCCCCCTCACTCCCCATACCCTTTAATATCCCACCCAGTCTAATCCCACTCACTCCCCGCACCATTTAATATCCCACCCAGTCCAATCCCACTCTCCCCCTCACTCCCCGTACCCTTTAATATCCCACCCAGTCGAATCCCACTCTCCCCCTCACTTTTAATATCCCACCCAGTCTAATCCCACTCTCCCGCTCACTCCCCGCACCCTTGAATATCACACCCAGTCTAATCCCACTCTCCCCCTCACTCCCCGTGCCCTTTAATATCCCACCCAGTCTAATCCCACTCTCCCGCTGATTCCCCGTACCCTTCAATATCCCACACAGTCTAATCCCAATCTCCCACTCACTCCCCGCATCCTTTAGTATCCCACCCAGTCTAATCCCACTCTCCCCCTCACTCCCCATACCCTTTGATATCCCGCCCAGTCTAATCCCACTCTCCCCCTCACTCCCCGTACCCTTTGATATCCCACCCAGTCTAATCCCACTCTCCCCCTCACTCCCCGTACCCTTTAATATACCCAGTCGAATCCCACTCTCCCCCTCACTCCCCGCACCCTTTAATATCCCGCCCAGTCTAATCCCACTCTCCCGCTCACTCCCCGTACCCTTTACTATCCCACCCAGTCTAATCCCACTCTCCCCCTCACTCCCCGTACCCTTTAATAACCCACCCAGTCTAATCCCACTCTCCCACTCACTCCGCGCACCCTTGAATATCCCACCCAGTCTAATCCCACTCTCCCCCTCACTCCCCGCACCCTTTATTATCCCACCCAGTCTAATCCCACTCTCCCACTCACTCCCAGCACCCTTTACTATCCCACCCAGTCTAATCCCACTCTCCCGCTCACTCCCCGTACCCTTTAATATCCCACCCAGTCTAATCCCACTCTCCCCCTCACTCCCCGCACCCTTTAATATCCCACCCAGTCTAATCGCACTCTCCCCCTCACTCCCCGTACCCTTCAATATCCCACCCAGTCTAATCCCAATCTCCCACTCACTCCCAGCACCCTTTAATATCCCACCCAGTCTAATCCCACTCTCCCCCTCACTCCCCGCACCCTTTAATATCCCACCCAGTCTAATCCCACTCTCCCCCTCACTCCCCGCACCCTTTAATATCCCACCCAGTCTAATCCCACTCTCCCGCTCACTCCCCGTACCCTTTCATATCCCACCCAGTCTAATCCCACTCTCCCGCTCGCTCCCCGTACCCTTTAATATCCCACCCAGTCTAATCCCACTCTCCCGCTCACTCCCCGTACCCTTTAATATCCCACCCAGTCTAATCCCACTCTCCCGCTCACTCCCCGCACCCTTCAATATCCCACCCAGTCTAATCCCACTCTCCCGCTCACTCCCCGCACCCTTTAATATCCCACCCAGTCTAATCCCACTCTCCCTCTCACTCCCTGAACCCTTTAATATCCCACCCAGTCTAATCCCACTCACCCCCTCACTCCCTGCACCCTTTAATATCCCACCCAGTTTAATCCCACTCTCCTGCTTACTCCCCGTACCCTTTAATATCCCACCCAGTCTAATCCCACTCTCCCCCACCCAGTCTAATCCCATTCTCCTGCTCACTCCCCATACCCTTTAATATCACACCCAGTCTAATCCCATTCTCCTGCTCACTCCCCATACCCTTTAATATCCCACCCAGTCTAATCCCACTCTCCCCCTCACTCCCCGCACCCTTTAATATCCCACCCAGTCTAATCCCACTCTCCTGCTCACTCCCCGTACCCTTTAATATCCCACCCAGTCTAATCCCACTCTCCTGCTCACTCCCAGCACCCTTCAATATCCCACCCAGTCTAATCCCACTCTCCCCCTCGCTGCCCATACCCTTTAATATCCCACCCAGTCTAATCCCACTCTCCCCCTCACTCCCCGCACCCTTGAATATCCCACCCAGTTTAATCCCACCCTCCTGCTAACTCCCCGTACCCTTTAATATCCCACCCAGTCTAATCCCACTCTCCCGCTCACTCCCCGTACCCTTTAATATCCCACCCAGTCTAATCCCACTCTCCCACTCACTCCCAGCACCCTTTACTATCCCACCCAGTCTAATCCCACGCTCCCGCTCACTCCCCGTACCCTTTAATATCCCACCCAGTCTAATCCCACTCTCCCTCTCTGAACCCTTTAATATCCCACCCAGTCTAATCCCACTCTCCCCCTCACTCCCCGTACCCTTTAATATCCCACCCAGACTAATCCCACTCTCCCGCTCACTCCCCGCACCCTTTAATATCCCACCCAGTCGAATCCCACTCTCCCCCTCACTCCCCGCACCCTTTCATATCCCACCCAGTCTAATCCCACTCTCCCCCTCACTCCCCGCACCCTTTATTATCCCACCCAGTCTAATCCCACTCTCCCACTCACTCCCAGCACCCTTTACTATCCCACCCAGTCTAATCCCACTCTCCCGCTCACTCCCCGTACCCTTTAATATCCCACCCAGTCTAATCCCACTCTCCCCCTCACTCCCCGCACCCTTTAATATCCCACCCAGTCTAATCGCACTCTCCCCCTCACTCCCCGTACCCTTCAATATCCCACCCAGTCTAATCCCAATCTCCCACTCACTCCCAGCACCCTTTAATATCCAACCCAGTCTAATCCCAATCTCCCACTCACTCCCGGTACCCTTTAATATCCCACCCAGTCTAATCCCACTCTCCCGTTCACTCCCCGTACCCTTTAATATCCCACCCAGTCTAATCCCACTCTCCTGCTCACTCCCCGCACCCTTTAATATCCCACACAGTCTAATCCCACTCTCCCGCTCACTCCCCGCACCCTTTAATATCCCACCCAGTCTAATCCCACTCTCCCCCTCACTCCCCGCACCCTTTAATATCCCACCCAGTCTAATCCCACTCTCCCCCTCACTCCCCACACCCTTTAATATCCCACCCAGTCTAATACCTCTCCCGCTCAATCCCCGTACCCTTGAATATCCCACCCAGTCTAATCCCACTCTCCCACTCACTCCCTGCACCCTTCAATATCCCACCCAGTCTAATCCCACTCTCCCCCCACTCCCCGTACCCTTTAATATTCCACCCAGTCTAATCCCACTCTCCCCCTCACTCCCCGTACCCTTTAATATCCCACCCAGTCTAATCCCACACTCCCCCTCACTCCCCGCACCCTTTAATATCCCACCCAGTCTAATCCCACTCTCCCCCTCACTCCCCATACCCTTTAATATCCAACCCAGTCTAATCCCACTCTCCCACTCACTCCCAGCACCCTTTACTATCCCACCCAGTCTAATCCCACTCTCCCGCTCACTCCCCGCACCCTTTAATATCCCACTCAGTCTAATCCCAATCTCCCACTCACTCCCCGCACCCTTTAGTATCCCACCCAGTCGAATCCCACTCTCCCCCTCACTCCCCATACCCTTCAATATCCCACCCAGTCTAATCCCACTCTCCCCATCACTCCCCGCACCCTTTAATATCCCACCCAGTTTAATCCCACTCTCCTGCTCACTCCCCGTACCCTTTAATATCCCACCCAGTCTAATCCCACTCTCCCGCTCACTTCCCGTACCCTTTCATATCCCACCCAGTCTAATCCCACTCTCCTGCTCAATCCCCGTACCCTTTCATATCCCACCCAGTCTAATCCCACTCTCCCGCTCACTCCCCGCCCCTTGAATATCCCACCGTCGAATCCCACTCTCCCCCTCACTCCCCGTACACTTTAATATCCCACCCAGTCTAATCCCACTCTCCCCCTCACTCCCCGCACCCTTTAATATCCCACCCAGTCCAATCCCACTCTCCCGCTCACTCCCCGTACCCTTTCATATCCCACCCAGTCTAATCCCACTCTCCCGCTCACTCCCCGTACCCTTTAATATCCCACCCAGTCTAATCCCACTCTCCCGCTCACTCCCCGTACCCTTTAATATCCCACCCAGTCTAATCCCACTCTCCCGCTCACTCCCCGCACACTTTAATATCCCACCCAGTCTAATCCCACTCTCCCGCTCACTCCCTGTACCCTTCAATATCCCACCCACTCTAATCCCACTCTCCCGCTCACTCCCCGCACCCTTCAATATCCCACCCAGTCTAATCCCACTCTCCCGCTCACTCCCCGCACCCTTTAATATCCCACCCAGTCTAATCCCACTCTCCCTCCATGAACCCTTTAATATCCCACCCAGTCTAATCCCACTCACCCCCTCACTCCCTGCACCCTTTAATATCCCACCCAGTTTAATCCCACTCTCCTGCTTACTCCCCGTACCCTTTAATATCCCACCCAGTCTAATCCCACTCTCCCCCACCCAGTCTAATCCCATTCTCCTGCTCACTCCCCATACCCTTTAATATCACACCCAGTCTAATCCCATTCTCCTGCTCACTCCCCATACCCTTTAATATCCCACCCAGTCTAATCCCACTCTCCCCCTCACTCCCCGCACCCTTTAGTATCCCACCCAGTCTAATCCCACTCTCCCCCCTCACTCCCCGCACCCTTTCCTATCCCACCCAGTCTAATCCCTATCTCCCACTCACTCCCGGTACCCTTTAATATCCCACCCAGTCTAATCCCACTCTCCCGTTCACTCCCCGTACCCTTTAATATCCCACCCAGTCTAATCCCACTCTCCCGCTCACTCCCCGCACCCTTTAATATCCCACCCAGTCTAATCCCACTCTCCCGCTCACTCCCCGCACCCTTTAAGATCCCACCCAGTCTAATCCCACTCTCCTGCTCACTCCCCGTACCCTTTAATATCCCACCCAGTCTAATCCCACTCTCCCGTTCACTCCCCGTACCCTTTAATATCCCACCCAGTCTAATCCCACTCTCCTGCTCACTCCCCGTACCCTTTAATATCCCACCCAGTCTAATCCCACTCTCCCCCTCACTCCCCGCACCCTTTAATATCCAACCCAGTCTAATCCCACTCTCCCCCCTCACTCCCCGTACCCTTCAATATCCCACCCAGTCTGATCCCACTCTCCCGCTCACTCCCCGTACCCTTTAATATCCCACCCAGTCTAATCCCACTCTCCCCCTCACTCCCCGCACCCTTTAATATCCAACCCAGTCTAATCCCACTCTCCCACTCACTCCCAGCACCCTTTACTATCCCACCCAGTCTAATCCCACTCTCCCGCTCACTCCCCGCACCCTTTAGTATCCCACCCAGTCTAATCCCACTCTCCCACTCACTCCCCGCACCCTTTAGTATCCCACCCAGTCTAATCCCACTCTCCCCCTCGCTGCCCATACCCTTTAATATCCCACCCAGTCTAATCCCACTCTCCCCCTCACTCCCCGTACCCTTGAATATCCCACCCAGTTTAATCCCACTCTCCTGCTCACTCCCCGTACCCTTTAATATCCCACCCAGTCTAATCCCACTCTCCCCCTCACTCCCCGTACCCTTTCATATCCCACCCAGTCTAATCCCACTCTCCCGCTCACTCCCCGTACCCTTTAATATCCCACCCAGTCTAATCCCACTCTCCCACTCACTCCCAGCACCCTTCACTATCCCACCCAGTCTAATCCCACTCTCCCGCTCACTCCCCGTACCCTTTAATATCCCACCCAGTCTAATCCCACTCTCCCCCTCACTCCCCGTACTCTTTAGTATCCCACCCACTCTAATCCCACTCTCCCCCTCACTCCCCGTACCCTTTAGTATCCCACCCAGTCTAATCCCACTCTCCCTCTCACTCCATGAACCCTTTAATATCCCACCCAGTCTAATCCCACTCACCCCCTCACTCCCTGCACCCTTTAATATCCCACCCAGTTTAATCCCACTCTCCTGCTTACTCCCCGTACCCTTTAATATCCCACCCAGTCTAATCCCACTCTCCCCCACCCAGTCTAATCCCATTCTCCTGCTCACTCCCCATACCCTTTAATATCACACCCAGTCTAATCCCATTCTCCTGCTCACTCCCCATACCCTTTAATATCCCACCCAGTCTAATCCCACTCTCCCCCTCACTCCCCGCACCCTTTAGTATCCCACCCAGTCTAATCCCACTCTCCCCCCTCACTCCCCGCACCCTTTCCTATCCCACCCAGTCTAATCCCTATCTCCCGCTCACTCCCGGTACCCTTTAATATCCGACCCAGTCTAATCCCACTCTCCCGTTCACTCCCCGTACCCTTTAATATCCCACCCAGTCTAATCCCACTCTCCCGCTCACTCCCCGCACCCTTTAATATCCCACCCAGTCTAATCCCACTCTCCCGCTCACTCCCCGCACCCTTGAAGATCCCACCCAGTCTAATCCCACTCTCCTGCTCACTCCCCGTACCCTTTAATATCCCACCCAGTCTAATCCCACTCTCCCGTTCACTCCCCGTACCCTTTAATATCCCACCCAGTCTAATCCCACTCTCCTGCTCACTCCCCGTACCCTTTAATATCCCACCCAGTCTAATCCCACTCTCCCCCTCACTCCCCGCACCCTTTAATATCCAACCCAGTCTAATCCCACTCTCCCCCCTCACTCCCCGTACCCTTCAATATCCCACCCAGTCTGATCCCACTCTCCCGCTCACTCCCCGTACCCTTTAATATCCCACCCAGTCTAATCCCACTCTCCCCCTCACTCCCCGCACCCTTTAATATCCAACCCAGTCTAATCCCACTCTCCCACTCACTCCCAGCACCCTTTACTATCCCACCCAGTCTAATCCCACTCTCCCGCTCACTCCCCGCACCCTTTAGTATCCCACCCAGTCTAATCCCACTCTCCCACTCACTCCCCGCACCCTTTAGTATCCCACCCAGTCTAATCCCACTCTCCCCCTCGCTGCCCATACCCTTTAATATCCCACCCAGTCTAATCCCACTCTCCCCCTCACTCCCCGTACCCTTGAATATCCCACCCAGTTTAATCCCACTCTCCTGCTCACTCCCCGTACCCTTTAATATCCCACCCAGTCTAATCCCACTCTCCCCCTCACTCCCCGTACCCTTTCATATCCCACCCAGTCTAATCCCACTCTCCCGCTCACTCCCCGTACCCTTTAATATCCCACCCAGTCTAATCCCACTCTCCCACTCACTCCCAGCACCCTTCACTATCCCACCCAGTCTAAACCCACTCTCCCGCTCACTCCCCGTACCCTTTAATATCCCACCCAGTCTAATCCCACTCTCCCCCTCACTCCCCGTACCCTTTAGTATCCCACCCAGTCTAATCCCACTCTCCCCCTCACTCCCCGTACCCTTTAGTATCCCACCCAGTCTAATCCCACTCTCCCCCTCACTCCCCGCACCCTTTAATATCCCACTCAGTCTAATCCCACTCTCCTGCTCAATCCCCGCACCCTTTAATATCCCACCCAGTCTAATCCCACTCACTCCCCGCACCCTTTAATATCCCATCCAGTCTACTCCCACTCTCCCCCTCGCTCCCCGTACCTTTTACTATTGCACCCAGTCTAATCCCACTCTCCCGCTCACTCCCTGCACCCTTTAATATCCCACCCAGTCTAATCCCACTCTCCCCCTCACCCTTTACTATCCCACCCAGTCTAATCCCACTCTCCCCCTTCACTCCCCATACACTTTAATATCCCACCCAGTCTAATCCCACTCTCCCACTCACTCCCGGTACCCTTTAATATCCCACCCAGTCTAATCCCACTCTCCCCCTCACTCCCCGCACCCTTTAATATCCAACCCAGTCTAATCCCACTCTCCCCCCTCACTCCCAGCACCCTTTAATATCCCACCCAGTCTAATCCCGCTCTCCCCCTCACTCCCCGCACCCTTTAATATCCCACCCAGTCTAATCCCACTCTCTCCCTCACTCCCCGTACCCTTTAATATCCCACCCAGTCTAATCCCACTCTCCTGCTCACTCCCCGTACCCTTTAATATCCCACCCAGTCTAATCCCACTCTCCCGGTCACTCCCCGCACCCTTTGATATCCCACCCAGTCTAATCCCACTCTCCCACTCACTCCCCGCACCCTTTAATATCCCACCCAGTCTAATCCCACTCACCCCCTCACTCACCGTACCCTTTAATATCCCACCCAGTCTAATCTCACTCACCCCCTCACTCCCCGTACCCTTTAATATCCCACCCAGTCTAATCCCACTCTCCCGCTCACTCCCCGCACCCTTTACTATCCCATCCAGTCTAATCCCACTCTCCCCCTCGCTCCCCGTACCTTTTACTAATCCACCCAGTCTAATCCCACTTTCCCGCTCACTCCCAGCACCCTTTAATATCCCACCCAGTCTAATCCCAATCTCCCACTCACGCCCAGCACCCTTTACTATCCCACCCAGTCAAATCCCACTCTCCCCCTCACTCCCCATACCCTTTAATATCCCACCCAGACTAATCCCACTCTCCCCCCTCACTCCCCATACCCTTTAATATCCCACCCAGTCTAATCCCACTCTCCCGCTCACTCCCCGTACCCTTTAATATCCCACCCAGTCTAATCCCACTCTCCCGCTCACTCCCCGTACCCTTTAATATCCCACCCAGTCTAATCCCACTCTCCCGCTCACTCCCCGCACCCTTTAATATCCCACCCAGTCTAATCCCACTCTCCTGCTCACTCCCCGCACCCTTTAATATCCCACCCAGTCTAATCCCACTCTCCCCCTCACTCCCCGCACCCTTTAATATCCCACCCAGTCTAATCCCACTCTCCCGCTCACTCCCCGTACCCTTCAATATTCCACCCAGTCTATTCCTACTCTCCCGCTCACTCCCCGGACCCTTAAATATCCCACCCAGTCTAATCCCACTCTCCCCCTCACTCCCCGCACCCTTTAATATCCCACCCAGTCTAATACCACTCTCCCGCTCACTCCCCGTACCCTTGAATATCCCACCCAGTCTAATCCCTCTCTCCCACTCACTCCCTGCACCCTTTAATATCCCACCCAGTCTAATCCCACTCTCCCCACCCTTGAATATCCCACCCAGTCTAATCCCACTCTCCCCCCACTCCCCGTACCCTTTAATATCCAACCCAGTCTAATCCCACTCTCTCCCAGCACCCTTTACTATCGCACCCAGTCTAATCCCACTCTCCCGCTCACTCCCCGCACCCTGCAGTATCCCACCCAGTCTAATCCCACTCTCCCCCTCACTCCCCGCACCCTTTAATATCCCACTCAGTCTAATCCCAACCTCCCACTCACTCCCCGCACCCTTTAGTATCCCACCCAGTCTAATCCCACTCTCCCCCTCACTCCCCATACCCTTTAATATCCCACCCAGTCTAATCCCACTCTCCCCCTCACTCCCCGCACCCTTTAATATCCCACCCAGTTTAATCCCACTCTCCTGCTCACTCCCCGTACCCTTTAATATCCCACCCAGTCTAATCCCACTCTCCCGCTCACTTCCCGTACCCTTTCATATCCCACCCAGTCTAATCCCACTCTCCTGCTCAATCCCCGTACCCTTTCATATCCCACCCAGTCTAATCCCACTCTCCCGCTCACTCCCCGTACCCTTAAATATCCCACCCAGTCTAATCCCACTCTCCTGCTCACTCCCCGTACCCTTTAATATCCCACCCAGTCTAATCCCACTCTCCTGCTCAATCGCCGCACCCTTTAATATCCCACCCTGTCTAATCCCACTCTCCCTCTCACTCCCCGCACCCTTTAATATCCCACCCAGTCTAATCCCACTCACCCCCTCACTCCCCGTACCCTTTAATATCCAACCCTGTCTAATCCCACTCTCCCGCTCACGCCCCGCACCCTTCAATATCCCACCCAGTCGAATCCCACTCTCCTGCTCACTCCCCATACCCTTTAATATCCCACCCAGTCTAATCCCACTCTCCCGCTCACTCCCCGCACCCTTTAGTGTCCCACCCAGTCTAATCCCACTCTCCCCCTCACTCCCCGCACCCTTTAATATCCCACCCAGTCTAATCCCACTCTCCCCCTCACCCTTTAGTATCCCACTCAGTCTAATCCCAATCTCCCACTCACTCCCCGCACCCTTTAGTATCCCACCCAGTCTAATCCCACTCTCCCGCTCACTCCCCGTACCCTTTCATATCCCACCCAGTCTAATCCCACTCTCCCGCTCACACCCCGTACCCTTTAATATCCCAACCAGTCTAATCCCACTCTCCCGCTCACTCACCGTACCCTTTAATATCCCAACCAGTCTAATCCCACTCTCCCGCTCACTCCCCGTACCCTTTAATATCCCACCCAGTCTAATCCCACTCTCCCGCTCACTCCCCGTACCCTTTAATATCCCACCCAGTCTAATCCCACTCTCCCGCTCACTCCCCGCACCCTTTAATATCCCACCCAGTCTAATCCCACTCTCCCGCTCACTCCCTGTACCCTTCAATATCCCACCCAGTCTAATCCCACTCTCCCGCTCACTCCCCGCACCCTTCAATATCCCACCCAGTCTAATCCCACTCTCCCTCTCACTCCATGAACCCTTTAATATCCCACCCAGTCTAATCCCACTCACCCCCTCACTCCCTGCACCCTTTAATATCCCACCCAGTTTAATCACACTCTCCTGCTTACTCCCCGTACCCTTTAATATCCCACCCAGTCTAATCCCACTCTCCCCCACCCAGTCTAATCCCATTCTCCTGCTCACTCCCCATACCCTTTAATATCACACCCAGTCTAATCCCACTCTCCCACTCACTCCCCCTACCCTTTAATATCCCACCCAGTCTAATCCCACTCTCCCCCTCACTCCCCGCACCCTTTAATATCCCACCCAGTCTAATCCCACTCTCCCCCCTCACTCCCCGCACCCTTTACTATCCCACCCAGTCTAATCCCTATCTCCCACTCACTCCCGGTACCCTTTAATATCCCACCCAGTCTAATCCCACTCTCCCGTTCACTCCCCGTACCCTTTAATATCCCACCCAGTCTAATCCCACTCTCCCGCTCACTCCCCGCACCCTTTAATATCCCACCCAGTCTAATCCCACTCTCCTGCTCACTCCCCGTACCCTTTAATATCCCACCCAGTCTAATCCCACTCTCCCCCTCACTCCCCGCACCCTTTAATATCCAACCCAGTCCAATCCCACTCTCCCCCCTCACTCCCCGTACCCTTCAATATCCCACCCAGTCTAATCCCACTCTCCCCCTCACTCCCCGCACCCTTTAATATCCAACCCAGTCTAATCCCACTCTCCCCCCTCACTCCCCGTACCCTTCAATATCCCACCCAGTCTGATCCCACTCTCCCGCTCACTCCCCGTACCCTTTAATATCCCACCCAGTCTAATCCCACTCTCCCCCTCACTCCCCGCACCCTTTAATATCCAACCCAGTCTAATCCCACTCTCCCACTCACTCCCAGCACCCTTTACTATCCCACCCAGTCTAATCCCACTCTCCCGCTCACTCCCCGCACCCTTTAGTATCCCACCCAGTCTAATCCCACTCTCCCACTCACTCCCCGCACCCTTTAGTATCCCACCCAGTCTAATCCCACTCTCCCCCTCGCTGCCCATACCCTTTAATATCCCACCCAGTCTAATCCCACTCTCCCCCTCACTCCCCGTACCCTTGAATATCCCACCCAGTTTAATCCCACTCTCCTGCTCACTCCCCGTACCCTTTAATATCCCACCCAGTCTAATCCCACTCTCCCCCTCACTCCCCGTACCCTTTCATATCCCACCCAGTCTAATCCCACTCTCCCGCTCACTCCCCGTACCCTTTAATATCCCACCCAGTCTAATCCCACTCTCCCACTCACTCCCAGCACCCTTCACTATCCCACCCAGTCTAATCCCACTCTCCCGCTCACTCCCCGTACCCTTTAATATCCCACCCAGTCTAATCCCACTCTCCCCCTCACTCCCCGTACCCTTTAGTATCCCACCCAGTCTAATCCCACTCTCCCCCTCACTCCCCGTACCCTTTAGTATCCCACCCAGTCTAATCCCACTCTCCCCCTCACTCCCCGCACCCTTTAATATCCCACTCAGTCTAATCCCAATCTCCCACTCACTCCCCGCACCCTTTAGTATCCCACCCAGTCTAATCCCACTCTCCCCCTCACTCCCCATACCCTTTAATATCCCACCCAGTCTAATCCCACTCTCCCCCTCACTCCCCGTACCCTTTAATATCCCACCCAGTCGAATCCCACTCTCCCCCTCACTCCCCGTACCCTTTAATATCCCACCCAGTCTAATCCCACTCTCCTGCTCAATCCCCGCACCCTTTAATATCCCACCCAGTCTAATCCCACTCACTCCCCGCACCCTTTAATATCCCATCCAGTCTACTCCCACTCTCCCCCTCGCTCCCCGTACCTTTTACTATTGCACCCAGTCTAATCCCACTCTCCCGCTCACTCCCTGCACCCTTTAATATCCCACCCAGTCTAATCCCACTCTCCCCCTCACCCTTTACTATCCCACCCAGTCAAATCCCACTCTCCCCTTCACTCCCCGTACCCTTTAATATCCCACCCAGTCTAATCCCACTCTCCCCCACCCAGTCTCATCCCATTCTCCTGCTCACTCCCCATACCCTTTAATATCACACCCAGTCTAATCCCATTCTCCTGCTCACTCCCCATACCCTTTAATATCCCACCCAGTCTAATCGCACTCTCCCGCTCACTCCCTGCACCCTTTAATATCCCACCCAGTCTAATCCCACTCTCCCACTCACTCCCGGTACCCTTTAATAGCCCACCCAGTCTAATCCCACTCTCCCCCTCACTCCCCGCACCCTTTAATATCCAACCCAGTCTAATCCCACTCTCCCCCCTCACTCCCAGCACCCTTTAATATCCCACCCAGTCTAATCCCGCTCTCCCCCTCACTCCCCGCACCCTTTAATATCCCACCCAGTCTAATCCCACTCTCTCCCTCACTCCCCGTACCCTTTAATATCCCACCCAGTCTAATCCCACTCTCCTGCTCACTCCCCGTACCCTTTAATATCCCACCCAGTCTAATCCCACTCTCCCGGTCACTCCCCGCACCCTTTAATATCCCACCCAGTCTAATCCCACTCTCCCACTCACTCCCCGCACCCTTTAATATCCCACCCAGTCTAATCCCACTCACCCCCTCACTCACCGTACCCTTTAATATCCCACCCAGTCTAATCTCACTCACCCCCTCACTCCCCGTACCCTTTAATATCCCACCCAGTCTAATCCCACTCTCCCGCTCACTCCCCGCACCCTTTACTATCCCATCCAGTCTAATCCCACTCTCCCCCTCGCTCCCCGTACCTTTTACTAATCCACCCAGTCTAATCCCACTTTCCCGCTCACTCCCAGCACCCTTTAATATCCCACCCAGTCTAATCCCAATCTCCCACTCACGCCCAGCACCCTTTACTATCCCACCCAGTCAAATCCCACTCTCCCCCTCACTCCCCATACCCTTTAATATCCCACCCAGACTAATCCCACTCTCCCCCCTCACTCCCGGTACCCTTTAATAGCCCACCCAGTCTAATCCCACTCTCCCCCTCACTCCCCGCACCCTTTAATATCCAACCCAGTCTAATCCCACTCTCCCCCCTCACTCCCAGCACCCTTTAATATCCCACCCAGTCTAATCCCGCTCTCCCCCTCACTCCCCGCACCCTTTAATATCCCACCCAGTCTAATCCCACTCTCTCCCTCACTCCCCGTACCCTTTAATATCCCACCCAGTCTAATCCCACTCTCCTGCTCACTCCCCGTACCCTTTAATATCCCACCCAGTCTAATCCCACTCTCCCGGTCACTCCCCGCACCCTTTAATATCCCACCCAGTCTAATCCCACTCTCCCACTCACTCCCCGCACCCTTTAATATCCCACCCAGTCTAATCCCACTCACCCCCTCACTCACCGTACCCTTTAATATCCCACCCAGTCTAATCTCACTCACCCCCTCACTCCCCGTACCCTTTAATATCCCACCCAGTCTAATCCCACTCTCCCGCTCACTCCCCGCACCCTTTACTATCCCATCCAGTCTAATCCCACTCTCCCCCTCGCTCCCCGTACCTTTTACTAATCCACCCAGTCTAATCCCACTTTCCCGCTCACTCCCAGCACCCTTTAATATCCCACCCAGTCTAATCCCAATCTCCCACTCACGCCCAGCACCCTTTACTATCCCACCCAGTCAAATCCCACTCTCCCCCTCACTCCCCATACCCTTTAATATCCCACCCAGACTAATCCCACTCTCCCCCCTCACTCCCCATACCCTTTAATATCCCACCCAGTCTAATCCCACTCTCCCGCTCACTCCCCGTACCCTTTAATATCCCACCCAGTCTAATCCCACTCTCCCGCTCACTCCCCGTACCCTTTAATATCCCACCCAGTCTAATCCCACTCTCCCGCTCACTCCCCGCACCCTTTAATATCCCACCCAGTCTAATCCCACTCTCCTGCTCACTCCCCGCACCCTTTAATATCCCACCCAGTCTAATCCCACTCTCCCCCTCACTCCCCGCACCCTTTAATATCCCACCAAGTCTAATCCCACTCTCCCACTCACTCCCCGCACCCTTTAATATCCCACCCAGTCTAATCCCACTCTCCCGCTCACTCCCCGTACCCTTTAATATTCCACCCAGTCTATTCCTACTCTCCCGCTCACTCCCCGGACCCTTAAATATCCCACCCAGTCTAATCCCACTCTCCCCCTCACTCCCCGCACCCTTTAATATCCCACCCAGTCTAATACCACTCTCCCGCTCACTCCCCGTACCCTTGAATATCCCACCCAGTCTAATCCCTCTCTCCCACTCACTCCCTGCACCCTTTAATATCCCACCCAGTCTAATCCCACTCTCCCCCCACTCCCCGTACCCTTGAATATCCCACCCAGTCTAATCCCACTCTCCCCCCACTCCCCGTACCCTTTAATATCCAACCCAGTCTCATCCCACTCTCTCCCAGCACCCTTTACAATCGCACCCAGTCTAATCCCACTCTCCCGCTCACTCCCCGCACCCTGCAGTATCCCACCCAGTCTAATCCCACTCTCCCCCTCACTCCCCGCACCCTTTAATATCCCACTCAGTCTAATCCCAATCTCCCACTCACTCCCCGCACCCTTTAGTATCCCACCCAGTCTAATCCCACTCTCCCCCTCACTCCCCATACCCTTTAATATCCCACCCAGTTTAATCCCACTCTCCTGCTCACTCCCCGTACCCTTTAATATCCCACCCAGTCTAATCCCACTCTCCCGCTCACTTCCCGTACCCTTTCATATCCCACCCAGTCTAATCCCACTCTCCTGCTCAATCCCCGTACCCTTTCATATCCCACCCAGTCTAATCCCACTCTCCTGCTCACTCCCCGTACCCTTAAATATCCCACCCAGTCTAATCCCACTCTCCTGCTCACTCCCCGTACCCTTTAATATCCCACCCAGTCTAATCCCACTCTCCTGCTCAATCGCCGCACCCTTTAATATCCCACCCTGTCTAATCCCACTCTCCCTCTCACTCCCCGCACCCTTTAATATCCCACCCAGTCTAATCCCACTCACCCCCTCACTCCCCGTACCCTTTAATATCCAACCCTGTCTAATCCCACTCTCCCGCTCACGCCCCGCACCCTTCAATATCCCACCCAGTCTAATCCCACTCTCCTGCTCAGTCCCCATACCCTTTAATATCCCACCCAGTCTAATCCCATTCTCCTGCTCACTCCCCATACCCTTTAATATCCCACCCAGTCTAATCGCACTCTCCCGCTCACTCCCTGCACCCTTTAATATCCCACCCAGTCTAATCCCACTCTCCCCCCTCACTCCCCATACACTTTAATATCCCACCCAGTCTAATCCCACTCTCCCACTCACTCCCGGTACCCTTTAATAGCCCACCCAGTCTAATCCCACTCTCCCCCTCACTCCCCGCACCCTTTAATATCCAACCCAGTCTAATCCCACTCTCCCCCCTCACTCCCAGCACCCTTTAATATCCCACCCAGTCTAATCCCGCTCTCCCCCTCACTCCCCGCACCCTTTAATATCCCACCCAGTCTAATCCCACTCTCTCCCTCACTCCCCGTACCCTTTAATATCCCACCCAGTCTAATCCCACTCTCCTGCTCACTCCCCGTACCCTTTAATATCCCACCCAGTCTAATCCCACTCTCCCGGTCACTCCCCGCACCCTTTAATATCCCACCCAGTCTAATCCCACTCTCCCACTCACTCCCCGCACCCTTTAATATCCCACCCAGTCTAATCCCACTCACCCCCTCACTCACCGTACCCTTTAATATCCCACCCAGTCTAATCTCACTCACCCCCTCACTCCCCGTACCCTTTAATATCCCACCCAGTCTAATCCCACTCTCCCGCTCACTCCCCGCACCCTTTACTATCCCATCCAGTCTAATCCCACTCTCCCCCTCGCTCCCCGTACCTTTTACTAATCCACCCAGTCTAATCCCACTTTCCCGCTCACTCCCAGCACCCTTTAATATCCCACCCAGTCTAATCCCAATCTCCCACTCACGCCCAGCACCCTTTACTATCCCACCCAGTCAAATCCCACTCTCCCCCTCACTCCCCATACCCTTTAATATCCCACCCAGACTAATCCCACTCTCCCCCCTCACTCCCCATACCCTTTAATATCCCACCCAGTCTAATCCCACTCTCCCGCTCACTCCCCGTACCCTTTAATATCCCACCCAGTCTAATCCCACTCTCCCGCTCACTCCCCGTACCCTTTAATATCCCACCCAGTCTAATCCCACTCTCCCACTCACTCCCCGCACCCTTTAATATCCCACCCAGTCTAATCCCACTCTCCTGCTCACTCCCCGCACCCTTTAATATCCCACCCAGTCTAATCCCACTCTCCCCCTCACTCCCCGCACCCTTTAATATCCCACCAAGTCTAATCCCACTCTCCCACTCACTCCCCGCACCCTTTAATATCCCACCCAGTCTAATCCCACTCTCCCGCTCACTCCCCGTACCCTTTAATATTCCACCCAGTCTATTCCTACTCTCCCGCTCACTCCCCGGACCCTTAAATATCCCACCCAGTCTAATCCCACTCTCCCCCTCACTCCCCGCACCCTTTAATATCCCACCCAGTCTAATACCACTCTCCCGCTCACTCCCCGTACCCTTGAATATCCCACCCAGTCTAATCCCTCTCTCCCACTCACTCCCTGCACCCTTTAATATCCCACCCAGTCTAATCCCACTCTCCCCCCACTCCCCGTACCCTTGAATATCCCACCCAGTCTAATCCCACTCTCCCCCCACTCCCCGTACCCTTTAATATCCAACCCAGTCTCATCCCACTCTCTCCCAGCACCCTTTACAATCGCACCCAGTCTAATCCCACTCTCCCGCTCACTCCCCGCACCCTGCAGTATCCCACCCAGTCTAATCCCACTCTCCCCCTCACTCCCCGCACCCTTTAATATCCCACTCAGTCTAATCCCAATCTCCCACTCACTCCCCGCACCCTTTAGTATCCCACCCAGTCTAATCCCACTCTCCCCCTCACTCCCCATACCCTTTAATATCCCACCCAGTTTAATCCCACTCTCCTGCTCACTCCCCGTACCCTTTAATATCCCACCCAGTCTAATCCCACTCTCCCGCTCACTTCCCGTACCCTTTCATATCCCACCCAGTCTAATCCCACTCTCCTGCTCAATCCCCGTACCCTTTCATATCCCACCCAGTCTAATCCCACTCTCCCGCTCACTCCCCGTACCCTTAAATATCCCACCCAGTCTAATCCCACTCTCCTGCTGACTCCCCGTACCCTTTAATATCCCACCCAGTCTAATCCCACTCTCCTGCTCAATCGCCGCACCCTTTAATATCCCACCCTGTCTAATCCCACTCTCCCTCTCACTCCCCGCACCCTTTAATATCCCACCCAGTCTAATCCCACTCACCCCCTCACTCCCCGTACCCTTTAATATCCAACCCTGTCTAATCCCACTCTCCCGCTCACGCCCCGCACCCTTCAATATCCCACCCAGTCTAATCCCACTCTCCTGCTCAGTCCCCATACCCTTTAATATCCCACCCAGTCTAATCCCACTCTCCCACTCACTCCCAGCACCCTTTACTATCCCACCCAGTTTAATCCCACTCTCCTGCTCACTTCCCGTACCCTTTAATATCCCACCCAGTCTAATCCCACTCTCCCCCTCACTCCCCGTACCCTTTCATATCCCACCCAGTCTAATCCCACTCTCCCGCTCACTCCCCGTACCCTTTAATATCCCACCCAGTCTAATCCCACTCTCCCTCACTCCCCGTACCCTTTAATATCCCACCCAGTCTCATCCCACTCTCCCTCCCTGAACCCTTTAATATCCCACCCAGTCTAATCCCACTCTCCCCCTCACTCCCCGTACCCTTTAATATCCCACCCAGTCTAATCCCACTCTCCCTCTCACTCCCTGAACCCTTTAATATCCCACCCAGTCGAATCCCACTCTCCTGCTCACTCCCCGTACCCTTTAATATCCCACCCAGTCTAATCCCACTCTCCCGCTCACTCCCCGCACCCTTTAATATCCCACCCAGTCTAATCCCACTCTCCTGCTCACTCCCCGTACCCTTTAATATCCCACCCAGTCTCATCCCACTCTCCCGCTCACTCCCCGCACCCTTTAATATCCCACCCAGTCTAATCCCACTCTCCCGCTCACTCCCCGTACCCTTTAATATCCCACCCAGTCAAATCCCGCTCTCCCCCTCACTCCCCATACCCTTTAATATCCCACCCAGTTTAATCCCACTCTCCTGCTTACTCCCCGTACCCTTTAATATCCCACCCAGTCTAATCCCATTCTCCTGCTCACTCCCCATACCCTTTAATATCCCACCCAGTCTAATCCCACTCTCCCGCTCACTCCCCGTACCCTTTAATATCCCACCCAGTCGAATCCCACTCTCCCGCTCACTCCCCGTACCCTTTAATATCCCACCCAGTCTGATCCCACTCCCCCGCTCACTCCCCGCCCCTTTAATATCCCACCCAGTCGAATCCCACTCTCCCCCTCACTCCCCGTACCCTTTAATATCCCACCCAGTCTAATCCCACTCTCCCCCTCACTCCCCGTACCCTTTAATATCCCACCCAGTCTAATCCCACTCTCCCCCTCACTCCCCGTACCCTTTAATATCCCACCCAGTCTAATCCCACTCTCCCACTCACTCCCCGCACCCTTTAATATCCCACCCAGTCTAATCCCACTCTCCCGCTCACTCCCCGTACCCTTTAATATCCCACCCAGTCTAATCCCACTCTCGCCCTCACTCCCCGCACCCTTTCATATCCCACCCAGTCTAATCCCACTCTCCTGCTCAATCCCCGTACCCTTTCATATCCCACCCAGTCTAATCCCACTCTCCCGCTCACTCCCCGTACGCTTTAATATCCCACCCAGTCTAATCCCACTCTCCCCCTCACTCCCCGCACCCTTTCATATCCCACCCAGTCTAATCCCACTCTCCTGCTCAATCCCCGTACCCTTTCATATCCCACCCAGTCTAATCCCACTCTCCTGCTCACTCCCCGTACCCTTAAATATCCCACCCAGTCTAATCCCACTCTCCTGCTCACTCCCCGTACCCTTTAATATCCCACCCAGTCTAATCCCACTCTCCTGCTCAATCGCCGCACCCTTTAATATCCCACCCTGTCTAATCCCACTCTCCCTCTCACTCCCCGCACCCTTTAATATCCCACCCAGTCTAATCCCACTCACCCCCTCACTCCCCGTACCCTTTAATATCCAACCCTGTCTAATCCCACTCTCCCGCTCACGCCCCGCACCCTTCAATATCCCACCCAGTCTAATCCCACTCTCCTGCTCAGTCCCCATACCCTTTAATATCCCACCCAGTCTAATCCCATTCTCCTGCTCACTCCCCATACCCTTTAATATCCCACCCAGTCTAATCGCACTCTCCCGCTCACTCCCTGCACCCTTTAATATCCCACCCAGTCTAATCCCACTCTCCCCCCTCACTCCCCATACACTTTAATATCCCACCCAGTCTAATCCCACTCTCCCACTCACTCCCGGTACCCTTTAATAGCCCACCCAGTCTAATCCCACTCTCCCCCTCACTCCCCGCACCCTTTAATATCCAACCCAGTCTAATCCCACTCTCCCCCCTCACTCCCAGCACCCTTTAATATCCCACCCAGTCTAATCCCGCTCTCCCCCTCACTCCCCGCACCCTTTAATATCCCACCCAGTCTAATCCCACTCTCTCCCTCACTCCCCGTACCCTTTAATATCCCACCCAGTCTAATCCCACTCTCCTGCTCACTCCCCGTACCCTTTAATATCCCACCCAGTCTAATCCCACTCTCCCGGTCACTCCCCGCACCCTTTAATATCCCACCCAGTCTAATCCCACTCTCCCACTCACTCCCCGCACCCTTTAATATCCCACCCAGTCTAATCCCACTCACCCCCTCACTCACCGTACCCTTTAATATCCCACCCAGTCTAATCTCACTCACCCCCTCACTCCCCGTACCCTTTAATATCCCACCCAGTCTAATCCCACTCTCCCGCTCACTCCCCGCACCCTTTACTATCCCATCCAGTCTAATCCCACTCTCCCCCTCGCTCCCCGTACCTTTTACTAATCCACCCAGTCTAATCCCACTTTCCCGCTCACTCCCAGCACCCTTTAATATCCCACCCAGTCTAATCCCAATCTCCCACTCACGCCCAGCACCCTTTACTATCCCACCCAGTCAAATCCCACTCTCCCCCTCACTCCCCATACCCTTTAATATCCCACCCAGACTAATCCCACTCTCCCCCCTCACTCCCCATACCCTTTAATATCCCACCCAGTCTAATCCCACTCTCCCGCTCACTCCCCGTACCCTTTAATATCCCACCCAGTCTAATCCCACTCTCCCGCTCACTCCCCGTACCCTTTAATATCCCACCCAGTCTAATCCCACTCTCCCACTCACTCCCCGCACCCTTTAATATCCCACCCAGTCTAATCCCACTCTCCTGCTCACTCCCCGCACCCTTTAATATCCCACCCAGTCTAATCCCACTCTCCCCCTCACTCCCCGCACCCTTTAATATCCCACCAAGTCTAATCCCACTCTCCCACTCACTCCCCGCACCCTTTAATATCCCACCCAGTCTAATCCCACTCTCCCGCTCACTCCCCGTACCCTTTAATATTCCACCCAGTCTATTCCTACTCTCCCGCTCACTCCCCGGACCCTTAAATATCCCACCCAGTCTAATCCCACTCTCCCCCTCACTCCCCGCACCCTTTAATATCCCACCCAGTCTAATACCACTCTCCCGCTCACTCCCCGTACCCTTGAATATCCCACCCAGTCTAATCCCTCTCTCCCACTCACTCCCTGCACCCTTTAATATCCCACCCAGTCTAATCCCACTCTCCCCCCACTCCCCGTACCCTTGAATATCCCACCCAGTCTAATCCCACTCTCCCCCCACTCCCCGTACCCTTTAATATCCAACCCAGTCTCATCCCACTCTCTCCCAGCACCCTTTACAATCGCACCCAGTCTAATCCCACTCTCCCGCTCACTCCCCGCACCCTGCAGTATCCCACCCAGTCTAATCCCACTCTCCCCCTCACTCCCCGCACCCTTTAATATCCCACTCAGTCTAATCCCAATCTCCCACTCACTCCCCGCACCCTTTAGTATCCCACCCAGTCTAATCCCACTCTCCCCCTCACTCCCCATACCCTTTAATATCCCACCCAGTTTAATCCCACTCTCCTGCTCACTCCCCGTACCCTTTAATATCCCACCCAGTCTAATCCCACTCTCCCGCTCACTTCCCGTACCCTTTCATATCCCACCCAGTCTAATCCCACTCTCCTGCTCAATCCCCGTACCCTTTCATATCCCACCCAGTCTAATCCCACTCTCCCGCTCACTCCCCGTACCCTTAAATATCCCACCCAGTCTAATCCCACTCTCCTGCTGACTCCCCGTACCCTTTAATATCCCACCCAGTCTAATCCCACTCTCCTGCTCAATCGCCGCACCCTTTAATATCCCACCCTGTCTAATCCCACTCTCCCTCTCACTCCCCGCACCCTTTAATATCCCACCCAGTCTAATCCCACTCACCCCCTCACTCCCCGTACCCTTTAATATCCAACCCTGTCTAATCCCACTCTCCCGCTCACGCCCCGCACCCTTCAATATCCCACCCAGTCTAATCCCACTCTCCTGCTCAGTCCCCATACCCTTTAATATCCCACCCAGTCTAATCCCACTCTCCCACTCACTCCCAGCACCCTTTACTATCCCACCCAGTTTAATCCCACTCTCCTGCTCACTTCCCGTACCCTTTAATATCCCACCCAGTCTAATCCCACTCTCCCCCTCACTCCCCGTACCCTTTCATATCCCACCCAGTCTAATCCCACTCTCCCGCTCACTCCCCGTACCCTTTAATATCCCACCCAGTCTAATCCCACTCTCCCTCACTCCCCGTACCCTTTAATATCCCACCCAGTCTCATCCCACTCTCCCTCCCTGAACCCTTTAATATCCCACCCAGTCTAATCCCACTCTCCCCCTCACTCCCCGTACCCTTTAATATCCCACCCAGTCTAATCCCACTCTCCCTCTCACTCCCTGAACCCTTTAATATCCCACCCAGTCGAATCCCACTCTCCTGCTCACTCCCCGTACCCTTTAATATCCCACCCAGTCTAATCCCACTCTCCCGCTCACTCCCCGCACCCTTTAATATCCCACCCAGTCTAATCCCACTCTCCTGCTCACTCCCCGTACCCTTTAATATCCCACCCAGTCTCATCCCACTCTCCCGCTCACTCCCCGCACCCTTTAATATCCCACCCAGTCTAATCCCACTCTCCCGCTCACTCCCCGTACCCTTTAATATCCCACCCAGTCAAATCCCGCTCTCCCCCTCACTCCCCATACCCTTTAATATCCCACCCAGTTTAATCCCACTCTCCTGCTTACTCCCCGTACCCTTTAATATCCCACCCAGTCTAATCCCATTCTCCTGCTCACTCCCCATACCCTTTAATATCCCACCCAGTCTAATCCCACTCTCCCGCTCACTCCCCGTACCCTTTAATATCCCACCCAGTCGAATCCCACTCTCCCGCTCACTCCCCGTACCCTTTAATATCCCACCCAGTCTGATCCCACTCCCCCGCTCACTCCCCGCCCCTTTAATATCCCACCCAGTCGAATCCCACTCTCCCCCTCACTCCCCGTACCCTTTAATATCCCACCCAGTCTAATCCCACTCTCCCCCTCACTCCCCGTACCCTTTAATATCCCACCCAGTCTAATCCCACTCTCCCCCTCACTCCCCGTACCCTTTAATATCCCACCCAGTCTAATCCCACTCTCCCACTCACTCCCCGCACCCTTTAATATCCCACCCAGTCTAATCCCACTCTCCCGCTCACTCCCCGTACCCTTTAATATCCCACCCAGTCTAATCCCACTCTCGCCCTCACTCCCCGCACCCTTTCATATCCCACCCAGTCTAATCCCACTCTCCTGCTCAATCCCCGTACCCTTTCATATCCCACCCAGTCTAATCCCACTCTCCCGCTCACTCCCCGTACGCTTTAATATCCCACCCAGTCTAATCCCACTCTCCCCCTCACTCCCCGCACCCTTCAATATCCCACCCAGTCTAATCCCACTCTCCCCCTCACTCCCCATACCCTTTAATATCCCACCCAGTCTAATCCCACTCTCCCCCTCACTCCCCACACCCTTTAATATCCCACCCAGTCTAATCCCACTCTCCCGCTCACTCCCCGCACCCTTTAGTATCCCACCCAGTCTAATCCCACTCTCCCCCTCACTCCCCACACCCTTTAATATCCCACCCAGTCTAATCCCACTCTCCCGCTCACTCCCCGCACCCTTCAATATCCCACCCAGTCTAATCCCAGTCTCCCCCTCACTCCCCGCACCCTTTAATATCCCACCCAGTCTAATCCCAATCTCCCACTCACTCCCCGCACCCTTTCGTATCCCACCCAGTCTAATCCCACTCTCCCCCTCACTCCCCGCACCCTTTAATATCCCACCCAGTCTAATCCCACTCTCCCCCTCACTCCCCGTACCCTTTAATATCCCACCCAGTCTAATCCCACTCTCCCGCTCACTCCCCGTACCTTTTACTATTCCACCCAGTCTAATCCCACTCTCCCGCTCACTCCCTGCACCCTTTAATATCCCACCCAGTCTAATCCCACTCTCCCCCTCACCCTTTACTATCCCACCCAGTCAAATCCCACTCTCCCCCTCACTCCCCGTACCCTTTAATATCCCACCAAGTCTAATCCCACTCTCCCCCACCCAGTCTAATCCCATTCTCCTGCTCACTCCCCATACCCTTTAATATCACACCCAGTCTAATCCCATTCTCCTGCTCACTCCCCATACCCTTTAATATCCCACCCAGTCTAATCGCACTCTCCCGCTCACTCCCCGCACCCTTTAATATCCCACCCAGTCTAATCCCACTCTCCCCCTCACTCCCAGCACCCTTTAATATCCCACCCAGTCTAATCCCACACTCCCGCTCACTCCCCGCACCCTTTAATATCCCACCCAGTCTAATCCCACTCTCCCCCTCACTCCCCGTACCCTTTAATATCCCACCCAGTCTAATCCCACTCTCCCGCTCACTCCCCGTACCCTTTAATATCCCACCCAGTCTAATCCCACTCTCCCCCTCACTCCCCGCACCCTTTAATATCCCACCCAGTCTAATCCCACTCACCCCCTCACTCCCCGTACCCTTTAATATCCCACCCAGTCTAATCCCACTCTCCCGCTCACTCCCCGCACCCTTTACTATCCCATCCAGTCTAATCCCACTCTCCCCCTCGCTCCCCGTACCTTTTACTAATCCACCCAGTCTAATCCCACTTTCCCGCTCACTCCCAGCACCCTTTAATATCCCACCCAGTCTAATCCCAATCTCCCACTCACGCCCAGCACCCTTTACTATCCCACCCAGTCAAATCCCACTCTCCCCCTCACTCCCCATACCCTTTAATATCCCACCCAGACTAATCCCACTCTCCCCCCTCACTCCCCATACCCTTTAATATCCCACCCAGTCTAATCCCACTCTCCCGCTCACTCCCCGTACCCTTTAATATCCCACCCAGTCTAATCCCACTCTCCCGCTCACTCCCCGTACCCTTTAATATCCCACCCAGTCTAATCCCACTCTCCCGCTCACTCCCCGCACCCTTTAATATCCCACCCAGTCTAATCCCACTCTCCCCCTCACTCCCCGTACCCTTGAATATCCCACCCAGTTTAATCCCACTCTCCTGCTCACTCCCCGTACCCTTTAATATCCCACCCAGTCTAATCCCACTCTCCCCCTCACTCCCCGTACCCTTTCATATCCCACCCAGTCTAATCCCACTCTCCCGCTCACTCCCCGTACCCTTTAATATCCCACCCAGTCTAATCCCACTCTCCCACTCACTCCCAGCACCCTTCACTATCCCACCCAGTCTAATCCCACTCTCCCGCTCACTCCCCGTACCCTTTAATATCCCACCCAGTCTAATCCCACTCTCCCCCTCACTCCCCGTACCCTTTAGTATCCCACCCAGTCTAATCCCACTCTCCCCCTCACTCCCCGTACCCTTTAGTATCCCACCCAGTCTAATCCCACTCTCCCCCTCACTCCCCGCACCCTTTAATATCCCACTCAGTCTAATCCCAATCTCCCACTCACTCCCCGCACCCTTTAGTATCCCACCCAGTCTAATCCCACTCTCCCCCTCACTCCCCATACCCTTTAATATCCCACCCAGTCTAATCCCACTCTCCCCCTCACTCCCCGTACCCTTTAATATCCCACCCAGTCGAATCCCACTCTCCCCCTCACTCCCCGTACCCTTTAATATCCCACCCAGTCTAATCCCACTCTCCTGCTCAATCCCCGCACCCTTTAATATCCCACCCAGTCTAATCCCACTCACTCCCCGCACCCTTTAATATCCCATCCAGTCTACTCCCACTCTCCCCCTCGCTCCCCGTACCTTTTACTATTGCACTCAGTCTAATCCCACTCTCCCGCTCACTCCCTGCACCCTTTAATATCCCACCCAGTCTAATCCCACTCTCCCCCTCACCCTTTACTATCCCACCCAGTCAAATCCCACTCTCCCCTTCACTCCCCGTACCCTTTAATATCCCACCCAGTCTAATCCCACTCTCCCCCACCCAGTCTCATCCCATTCTCCTGCTCACTCCCCATACCCTTTAATATCACACCCAGTCTAATCCCATTCTCCTGCTCACTCCCCATACCCTTTAATATCCCACCCAGTCTAATCGCACTCTCCCGCTCACTCCCTGCACCCTTTAATATCCCACCCAGTCTAATCCCACTCTCCCCCCTCACTCCCCATACACTTTAATATCCCACCCAGTCTAATCCCACTCTCCCACTCACTCCCCGTACCCTTTAATATCCAACCCAGTCTAATCCCACTCTCCCCCCTCACTCCCAGCACCCTTTAATATCCCACCCAGTCTGATCCCACTCTCCCCCTCACTCCCCGCACCCTTTAATATCCAACCCAGTCTAATCCCACTCTCCCCCCTCACTCCCAGCACCCTTTAATATCCCACCCAGTCTAATCCCGCTCTCCACCTCACTCCCCGCACCCTTTAATATCCCACCCAGTCTAATCCCACTCTCTCCCTCACTCCCCGTACCCTTTAATATCCCACCCAGTCTAATCCCACTCTCCTGCTCACTCCCCGTACCCTTTAATATCCCACCCAGTCTAATCCCACTCTCCCGGTCACTCCCCGCACCCTTTAATATCCCACCCAGTCTAATCCCACTCTCCCACTCACTCCCCGCACCCTTTAATATCCCACCCAGTCTAATCCCACTCACCCCCTCACTCACCGTACCCTTTAATATCCCACCCAGTCTAATCTCACTCACCCCCTCACTCCCCGTACCCTTTAATATCCCACCCAGTCTAATCCCACTCACCCCCTCACTCACCGTACCCTTTAATATCCCACCCAGTCTAATCTCACTCACCCCCTCACTCCCCGTACCCTTTAATAGCCCACCCAGTCTAATCCCACTCTCCCCCTCATTCCCCGCACCCTTTAATATCCAACCCAGTCTAATCCCACTCTCCCCCCTCACTCCCAGCACCCTTTAATATCCCACCCAGTCTAATCCCGCTCTCCCCCTCACTCCCCGCACCCTTTAATATCCCACCCAGTCTAATCCCACTCTCTCCCTCACTCCCCGTACCCTTTAATATCCCACCCAGTCTAATCCCACTCTCCTGCTCACTCCCCGTACCCTTTAATATCCCACCCAGTCTAATCCCACTCTCCCGGTCACTCCCCGCACCCTTTAATATCCCACCCAGTCTAATCCCACTCTCCCACTCACTCCCCGCACCCTTTAATATCCCACCCAGTCTAATCCCACTCACCCCCTCACTCACCGTACCCTTTAATATCCCACCCAGTCTAATCTCACTCACCCCCTCACTCCCCGTACCCTTTAATATCCCACCCAGTCTAATCCCACTCTCCCGCTCACTCCCCGCACCCTTTACTATCCCATCCAGTGTAATCCCACTCTCCCCCTCGCTCCCCGTACCTTTTACTAATCCACCCAGTCTAATCCCACTTTCCCGCTCACTCCCAGCACCCTTTAATATCCCACCCAGTCTAATCCCAATCTCCCACTCACGACCAGCACCCTTTACTATCCCACCCAGTCAAATCCCACTCTCCCCCTCACTCCCCATACCCTTTAATATCCCACCCAGACTAATCCCACTCTCCCCCCTCACTCCCCATACCCTTTAATATCCCACCCAGTCTAATCCCACTCTCCCGCTCACTCCCCGTACCCTTTAATATCCCACCCAGTCTAATCCCACTCTCCCGCTCACTCCCCGTACCCTTTAATATCCCACCCAGTCTAATCCCACTCTCCCGCTCACTCCCCGCACCCTTTAATATCCCACCCAGTCTAATCCCACTCTCCTGCTCACTCCCCGCACCCTTTAATATCCCACCCAGTCTAATCCCACTCTCCCCCTCACTCCCCGCACCCTTTAATATCCCACCCAGTCTAATCCCACTCTCCCACTCACTCCCCGCACCCTTTAATATCCCACCCAGTCTAATCCCACTCTCCCGCTCACTCCCCGTACCCTTTAATATTCCACCCAGTCTATTCCTACTCTCCCGCTCACTCCCCGGACCCTTAAATATCCCACCCAGTCTAATCCCACTCTCCCCCTCACTCCCCGCACCCTTTAATATCCCACCCAGTCTAATACCACTCTCCCGCTCACTCCCCGTACCCTTGAATATCCCACCCAGTCTAATCCCTCTCTCCCACTCACTCCCTGCACCCTTTAATATCCCACCCAGTCTAATCCCACTCTCCCCCCACTCCCCGTACCCTTGAATATCCCACCCAGTCTAATCCCACTCTCCCCCCACTCCCCGTACCCTTTAATATCCAACCCAGTCTCATCCCACTCTCTCCCAGCACCCTTTACAATCGCACCCAGTCTAATCCCACTCTCCCGCTCACTCCCCGCACCCTGCAGTATCCCACCCAGTCTAATCCCACTCTCCCCCTCACTCCCCGCACCCTTTAATATCCCACTCAGTCTAATCCCAATCTCCCACTCACTCCCCGCACCCTTTAGTATCCCACCCAGTCTAATCCCACTCTCCCCCTCACTCCCCATACCCTTTAATATCCCACCCAGTCTAATCCCACTCTCCCCCTCACTCCCCGCACCCTTTAATATCCCACCCAGTTTAATCCCACTCTCCTGCTCACTCCCCGTACCCTTTAATATCCCACCCAGTCTAATCCCACTCTCCCGTTCACTTCCCGTACCCTTTCATATCCCACCCAGTCTAATCCCACTCTCCTGCTCAATCCCCGTACCCTTTCATATCTCACCCAGTCTAATCCCACTCTCCCGCTCACTCCCCGTACCCTTAAATATCCCACCCAGTCTAATCCCACTCTCCTGCTCACTCCCCGTACCCTTTAATATCCCACCCAGTCTAATCCCACTCTCCTGCTCAATCGCCGCACCCTTTAATATCCCACCCTGTCTAATCCCACTCTCCCTCTCACTCCCCGCACCCTTTAATATCCCACCCAGTCTAATCCCACTCACCCCCTCACTCCCCGTACCCTTTAATATCCAACCCTGTCTAATCCCACTCTCCCGCTCACGCCCCGCACCCTTCAATATCCCACCCAGTCTAATCCCACTCTCCTGCTCACTCCCCATACCCTTTAATATCCCACCCAGTCTAATCCCACTCTCCCACTCACTCCCAGCACCCTTTACTATCCCACCCAGTTTAATCCCACTCTCCTGCTCACTTCCCGTACCCTTTAATATCCCACCAAGTCTAATCCCACTCTCCCCCACCCAGTCTAATCCCATTCTCCTGCTCACTCCCCATACCCTTTAATATCACACCCAGTCTAATCCCATTCTCCTGCTCACTCCCCATACCCTTTAATATCCCACCCAGTCTAATCGCACTCTCCCGCTCACTCCCCGCACCCTTTAATATCCCACCCAGTCTAATCCCACTCTCCCCCTCACTCCCAGCACCCTTTAATATCCCACCCAGTCTAATCCCACACTCCCGCTCACTCCCCGCACCCTTTAATATCCCACCCAGTCTAATCCCACTCTCCCCCTCACTCCCCGTACCCTTTAATATCCCACCCAGTCTAATCCCACTCTCCCGCTCACTCCCCGTACCCTTTAATATCCCACCCAGTCTAATCCCACTCTCCCCCTCACTCCCCGCACCCTTTAATATCCCACCCAGTCTAATCCCACTCACCCCCTCACTCCCCGTACCCTTTAATATCCCACCCAGTCTAATCCCACTCTCCCGCTCACTCCCCGCACCCTTTACTATCCCATCCAGTCTAATCCCACTCTCCCCCTCGCTCCCCGTACCTTTTACTAATCCACCCAGTCTAATCCCACTTTCCCGCTCACTCCCAGCACCCTTTAATATCCCACCCAGTCTAATCCCAATCTCCCACTCACGCCCAGCACCCTTTACTATCCCACCCAGTCAAATCCCACTCTCCCCCTCACTCCCCATACCCTTTAATATCCCACCCAGACTAATCCCACTCTCCCCCCTCACTCCCCATACCCTTTAATATCCCACCCAGTCTAATCCCACTCTCCCGCTCACTCCCCGTACCCTTTAATATCCCACCCAGTCTAATCCCACTCTCCCGCTCACTCCCCGTACCCTTTAATATCCCACCCAGTCTAATCCCACTCTCCCGCTCACTCCCCGCACCCTTTAATATCCCACCCAGTCTAATCCCACTCTCCCCCTCACTCCCCGTACCCTTGAATATCCCACCCAGTTTAATCCCACTCTCCTGCTCACTCCCCGTACCCTTTAATATCCCACCCAGTCTAATCCCACTCTCCCCCTCACTCCCCGTACCCTTTCATATCCCACCCAGTCTAATCCCACTCTCCCGCTCACTCCCCGTACCCTTTAATATCCCACCCAGTCTAATCCCACTCTCCCACTCACTCCCAGCACCCTTCACTATCCCACCCAGTCTAATCCCACTCTCCCGCTCACTCCCCGTACCCTTTAATATCCCACCCAGTCTAATCCCACTCTCCCCCTCACTCCCCGTACCCTTTAGTATCCCACCCAGTCTAATCCCACTCTCCCCCTCACTCCCCGTACCCTTTAGTATCCCACCCAGTCTAATCCCACTCTCCCCCTCACTCCCCGCACCCTTTAATATCCCACTCAGTCTAATCCCAATCTCCCACTCACTCCCCGCACCCTTTAGTATCCCACCCAGTCTAATCCCACTCTCCCCCTCACTCCCCATACCCTTTAATATCCCACCCAGTCTAATCCCACTCTCCCCCTCACTCCCCGTACCCTTTAATATCCCACCCAGTCGAATCCCACTCTCCCCCTCACTCCCCGTACCCTTTAATATCCCACCCAGTCTAATCCCACTCTCCTGCTCAATCCCCGCACCCTTTAATATCCCACCCAGTCTAATCCCACTCACTCCCCGCACCCTTTAATATCCCATCCAGTCTACTCCCACTCTCCCCCTCGCTCCCCGTACCTTTTACTATTGCACTCAGTCTAATCCCACTCTCCCGCTCACTCCCTGCACCCTTTAATATCCCACCCAGTCTAATCCCACTCTCCCCCTCACCCTTTACTATCCCACCCAGTCAAATCCCACTCTCCCCTTCACTCCCCGTACCCTTTAATATCCCACCCAGTCTAATCCCACTCTCCCCCACCCAGTCTCATCCCATTCTCCTGCTCACTCCCCATACCCTTTAATATCACACCCAGTCTAATCCCATTCTCCTGCTCACTCCCCATACCCTTTAATATCCCACCCAGTCTAATCGCACTCTCCCGCTCACTCCCTGCACCCTTTAATATCCCACCCAGTCTAATCCCACTCTCCCCCCTCACTCCCCATACACTTTAATATCCCACCCAGTCTAATCCCACTCTCCCACTCACTCCCCGTACCCTTTAATATCCAACCCAGTCTAATCCCACTCTCCCCCCTCACTCCCAGCACCCTTTAATATCCCACCCAGTCTGATCCCACTCTCCCCCTCACTCCCCGCACCCTTTAATATCCAACCCAGTCTAATCCCACTCTCCCCCCTCACTCCCAGCACCCTTTAATATCCCACCCAGTCTAATCCCGCTCTCCACCTCACTCCCCGCACCCTTTAATATCCCACCCAGTCTAATCCCACTCTCTCCCTCACTCCCCGTACCCTTTAATATCCCACCCAGTCTAATCCCACTCTCCTGCTCACTCCCCGTACCCTTTAATATCCCACCCAGTCTAATCCCACTCTCCCGGTCACTCCCCGCACCCTTTAATATCCCACCCAGTCTAATCCCACTCTCCCACTCACTCCCCGCACCCTTTAATATCCCACCCAGTCTAATCCCACTCACCCCCTCACTCACCGTACCCTTTAATATCCCACCCAGTCTAATCTCACTCACCCCCTCACTCCCCGTACCCTTTAATATCCCACCCAGTCTAATCCCACTCACCCCCTCACTCACCGTACCCTTTAATATCCCACCCAGTCTAATCCCACTCTCCCCCTCACTCCCCGTACCCTTGAATATCCCACCCAGTTTAATCCCACTCTCCTGCTCACTCCCCGTACCCTTTAATATCCCACCCAGTCTAATCCCACTCTCCCCCTCACTCCCCGTACCCTTTCATATCCCACCCAGTCTAATCCCACTCTCCCGCTCACTCCCCGTACCCTTTAATATCCCACCCAGTCTAATCCCACTCTCCCACTCACTCCCAGCACCCTTCACTATCCCACCCAGTCTAATCCCACTCTCCCGCTCACTCCCCGTACCCTTTAATATCCCACCCAGTCTAATCCCACTCTCCCCCTCACTCCCCGTACCCTTTAGTATCCCACCCAGTCTAATCCCACTCTCCCCCTCACTCCCCGTACCCTTTAGTATCCCACCCAGTCTAATCCCACTCTCCCCCTCACTCCCCGCACCCTTTAATATCCCACTCAGTCTAATCCCAATCTCCCACTCACTCCCCGCACCCTTTAGTATCCCACCCAGTCTAATCCCACTCTCCCCCTCACTCCCCATACCCTTTAATATCCCACCCAGTCTAATCCCACTCTCCCCCTCACTCCCCGTACCCTTTAATATCCCACCCAGTCGAATCCCACTCTCCCCCTCACTCCCCGTACCCTTTAATATCCCACCCAGTCTAATCCCACTCTCCTGCTCAATCCCCGCACCCTTTAATATCCCACCCAGTCTAATCCCACTCACTCCCCGCACCCTTTAATATCCCATCCAGTCTACTCCCACTCTCCCCCTCGCTCCCCGTACCTTTTACTATTGCACCCAGTCTAATCCCACTCTCCCGCTCACTCCCTGCACCCTTTAATATCCCACCCAGTCTAATCCCACTCTCCCCCTCACCCTTTACTATCCCACCCAGTCAAATCCCACTCTCCCCTTCACTCCCCGTACCCTTTAATATCCCACCCAGTCTAATCCCACTCTCCCCCACCCAGTCTCATCCCATTCTCCTGCTCACTCCCCATACCCTTTAATATCACACCCAGTCTAATCCCATTCTCCTGCTCACTCCCCATACCCTTTAATATCCCACCCAGTCTAATCGCACTCTCCCGCTCACTCCCTGCACCCTTTAATATCCCACCCAGTCTAATCCCACTCTCCCACTCACTCCCGGTACCCTTTAATAGCCCACCCAGTCTAATCCCACTCTCCCCCTCACTCCCCGCACCCTTTAATATCCAACCCAGTCTAATCCCACTCTCCCCCCTCACTCCCAGCACCCTTTAATATCCCACCCAGTCTAATCCCGCTCTCCCCCTCACTCCCCGCACCCTTTAATATCCCACCCAGTCTAATCCCACTCTCTCCCTCACTCCCCGTACCCTTTAATATCCCACCCAGTCTAATCCCACTCTCCTGCTCACTCCCCGTACCCTTTAATATCCCACCCAGTCTAATCCCACTCTCCCGGTCACTCCCCGCACCCTTTAATATCCCACCCAGTCTAATCCCACTCTCCCACTCACTCCCCGCACCCTTTAATATCCCACCCAGTCTAATCCCACTCACCCCCTCACTCACCGTACCCTTTAATATCCCACCCAGTCTAATCTCACTCACCCCCTCACTCCCCGTACCCTTTAATATCCCACCCAGTCTAATCCCACTCTCCCGCTCACTCCCCGCACCCTTTACTATCCCATCCAGTCTAATCCCACTCTCCCCCTCGCTCCCCGTACCTTTTACTAATCCACCCAGTCTAATCCCACTTTCCCGCTCACTCCCAGCACCCTTTAATATCCCACCCAGTCTAATCCCAATCTCCCACTCACGCCCAGCACCCTTTACTATCCCACCCAGTCAAATCCCACTCTCCCCCTCACTCCCCATACCCTTTAATATCCCACCCAGACTAATCCCACTCTCCCCCCTCACTCCCGGTACCCTTTAATAGCCCACCCAGTCTAATCCCACTCTCCCCCTCACTCCCCGCACCCTTTAATATCCAACCCAGTCTAATCCCACTCTCCCCCCTCACTCCCAGCACCCTTTAATATCCCACCCAGTCTAATCCCGCTCTCCCCCTCACTCCCCGCACCCTTTAATATCCCACCCAGTCTAATCCCACTCTCTCCCTCACTCCCCGTACCCTTTAATATCCCACCCAGTCTAATCCCACTCTCCTGCTCACTCCCCGTACCCTTTAATATCCCACCCAGTCTAATCCCACTCTCCCGGTCACTCCCCGCACCCTTTAATATCCCACCCAGTCTAATCCCACTCTCCCACTCACTCCCCGCACCCTTTAATATCCCACCCAGTCTAATCCCACTCACCCCCTCACTCACCGTACCCTTTAATATCCCACCCAGTCTAATCTCACTCACCCCCTCACTCCCCGTACCCTTTAATATCCCACCCAGTCTAATCCCACTCTCCCGCTCACTCCCCGCACCCTTTACTATCCCATCCAGTCTAATCCCACTCTCCCCCTCGCTCCCCGTACCTTTTACTAATCCACCCAGTCTAATCCCACTTTCCCGCTCACTCCCAGCACCCTTTAATATCCCACCCAGTCTAATCCCAATCTCCCACTCACGCCCAGCACCCTTTACTATCCCACCCAGTCAAATCCCACTCTCCCCCTCACTCCCCATACCCTTTAATATCCCACCCAGACTAATCCCACTCTCCCCCCTCACTCCCCATACCCTTTAATATCCCACCCAGTCTAATCCCACTCTCCCGCTCACTCCCCGTACCCTTTAATATCCCACCCAGTCTAATCCCACTCTCCCGCTCACTCCCCGTACCCTTTAATATCCCACCCAGTCTAATCCCACTCTCCCGCTCACTCCCCGCACCCTTTAATATCCCACCCAGTCTAATCCCACTCTCCTGCTCACTCCCCGCACCCTTTAATATCCCACCCAGTCTAATCCCACTCTCCCCCTCACTCCCCGCACCCTTTAATATCCCACCAAGTCTAATCCCACTCTCCCACTCACTCCCCGCACCCTTTAATATCCCACCCAGTCTAATCCCACTCTCCCGCTCACTCCCCGTACCCTTTAATATTCCACCCAGTCTATTCCTACTCTCCCGCTCACTCCCCGGACCCTTAAATATCCCACCCAGTCTAATCCCACTCTCCCCCTCACTCCCCGCACCCTTTAATATCCCACCCAGTCTAATACCACTCTCCCGCTCACTCCCCGTACCCTTGAATATCCCACCCAGTCTAATCCCTCTCTCCCACTCACTCCCTGCACCCTTTAATATCCCACCCAGTCTAATCCCACTCTCCCCCCACTCCCCGTACCCTTGAATATCCCACCCAGTCTAATCCCACTCTCCCCCCACTCCCCGTACCCTTTAATATCCAACCCAGTCTCATCCCACTCTCTCCCAGCACCCTTTACAATCGCACCCAGTCTAATCCCACTCTCCCGCTCACTCCCCGCACCCTGCAGTATCCCACCCAGTCTAATCCCACTCTCCCCCTCACTCCCCGCACCCTTTAATATCCCACTCAGTCTAATCCCAATCTCCCACTCACTCCCCGCACCCTTTAGTATCCCACCCAGTCTAATCCCACTCTCCCCCTCACTCCCCATACCCTTTAATATCCCACCCAGTTTAATCCCACTCTCCTGCTCACTCCCCGTACCCTTTAATATCCCACCCAGTCTAATCCCACTCTCCCGCTCACTTCCCGTACCCTTTCATATCCCACCCAGTCTAATCCCACTCTCCTGCTCAATCCCCGTACCCTTTCATATCCCACCCAGTCTAATCCCACTCTCCTGCTCACTCCCCGTACCCTTAAATATCCCACCCAGTCTAATCCCACTCTCCTGCTCACTCCCCGTACCCTTTAATATCCCACCCAGTCTAATCCCACTCTCCTGCTCAATCGCCGCACCCTTTAATATCCCACCCTGTCTAATCCCACTCTCCCTCTCACTCCCCGCACCCTTTAATATCCCACCCAGTCTAATCCCACTCACCCCCTCACTCCCCGTACCCTTTAATATCCAACCCTGTCTAATCCCACTCTCCCGCTCACGCCCCGCACCCTTCAATATCCCACCCAGTCTAATCCCACTCTCCTGCTCAGTCCCCATACCCTTTAATATCCCACCCAGTCTAATCCCATTCTCCTGCTCACTCCCCATACCCTTTAATATCCCACCCAGTCTAATCGCACTCTCCCGCTCACTCCCTGCACCCTTTAATATCCCACCCAGTCTAATCCCACTCTCCCCCCTCACTCCCCATACACTTTAATATCCCACCCAGTCTAATCCCACTCTCCCACTCACTCCCGGTACCCTTTAATAGCCCACCCAGTCTAATCCCACTCTCCCCCTCACTCCCCGCACCCTTTAATATCCAACCCAGTCTAATCCCACTCTCCCCCCTCACTCCCAGCACCCTTTAATATCCCACCCAGTCTAATCCCGCTCTCCCCCTCACTCCCCGCACCCTTTAATATCCCACCCAGTCTAATCCCACTCTCTCCCTCACTCCCCGTACCCTTTAATATCCCACCCAGTCTAATCCCACTCTCCTGCTCACTCCCCGTACCCTTTAATATCCCACCCAGTCTAATCCCACTCTCCCGGTCACTCCCCGCACCCTTTAATATCCCACCCAGTCTAATCCCACTCTCCCACTCACTCCCCGCACCCTTTAATATCCCACCCAGTCTAATCCCACTCACCCCCTCACTCACCGTACCCTTTAATATCCCACCCAGTCTAATCTCACTCACCCCCTCACTCCCCGTACCCTTTAATATCCCACCCAGTCTAATCCCACTCTCCCGCTCACTCCCCGCACCCTTTACTATCCCATCCAGTCTAATCCCACTCTCCCCCTCGCTCCCCGTACCTTTTACTAATCCACCCAGTCTAATCCCACTTTCCCGCTCACTCCCAGCACCCTTTAATATCCCACCCAGTCTAATCCCAATCTCCCACTCACGCCCAGCACCCTTTACTATCCCACCCAGTCAAATCCCACTCTCCCCCTCACTCCCCATACCCTTTAATATCCCACCCAGACTAATCCCACTCTCCCCCCTCACTCCCCATACCCTTTAATATCCCACCCAGTCTAATCCCACTCTCCCGCTCACTCCCCGTACCCTTTAATATCCCACCCAGTCTAATCCCACTCTCCCGCTCACTCCCCGTACCCTTTAATATCCCACCCAGTCTAATCCCACTCTCCCACTCACTCCCCGCACCCTTTAATATCCCACCCAGTCTAATCCCACTCTCCTGCTCACTCCCCGCACCCTTTAATATCCCACCCAGTCTAATCCCACTCTCCCCCTCACTCCCCGCACCCTTTAATATCCCACCAAGTCTAATCCCACTCTCCCACTCACTCCCCGCACCCTTTAATATCCCACCCAGTCTAATCCCACTCTCCCGCTCACTCCCCGTACCCTTTAATATTCCACCCAGTCTATTCCTACTCTCCCGCTCACTCCCCGGACCCTTAAATATCCCACCCAGTCTAATCCCACTCTCCCCCTCACTCCCCGCACCCTTTAATATCCCACCCAGTCTAATACCACTCTCCCGCTCACTCCCCGTACCCTTGAATATCCCACCCAGTCTAATCCCTCTCTCCCACTCACTCCCTGCACCCTTTAATATCCCACCCAGTCTAATCCCACTCTCCCCCCACTCCCCGTACCCTTGAATATCCCACCCAGTCTAATCCCACTCTCCCCCCACTCCCCGTACCCTTTAATATCCAACCCAGTCTCATCCCACTCTCTCCCAGCACCCTTTACAATCGCACCCAGTCTAATCCCACTCTCCCGCTCACTCCCCGCACCCTGCAGTATCCCACCCAGTCTAATCCCACTCTCCCCCTCACTCCCCGCACCCTTTAATATCCCACTCAGTCTAATCCCAATCTCCCACTCACTCCCCGCACCCTTTAGTATCCCACCCAGTCTAATCCCACTCTCCCCCTCACTCCCCATACCCTTTAATATCCCACCCAGTTTAATCCCACTCTCCTGCTCACTCCCCGTACCCTTTAATATCCCACCCAGTCTAATCCCACTCTCCCGCTCACTTCCCGTACCCTTTCATATCCCACCCAGTCTAATCCCACTCTCCTGCTCAATCCCCGTACCCTTTCATATCCCACCCAGTCTAATCCCACTCTCCCGCTCACTCCCCGTACCCTTAAATATCCCACCCAGTCTAATCCCACTCTCCTGCTGACTCCCCGTACCCTTTAATATCCCACCCAGTCTAATCCCACTCTCCTGCTCAATCGCCGCACCCTTTAATATCCCACCCTGTCTAATCCCACTCTCCCTCTCACTCCCCGCACCCTTTAATATCCCACCCAGTCTAATCCCACTCACCCCCTCACTCCCCGTACCCTTTAATATCCAACCCTGTCTAATCCCACTCTCCCGCTCACGCCCCGCACCCTTCAATATCCCACCCAGTCTAATCCCACTCTCCTGCTCAGTCCCCATACCCTTTAATATCCCACCCAGTCTAATCCCACTCTCCCACTCACTCCCAGCACCCTTTACTATCCCACCCAGTTTAATCCCACTCTCCTGCTCACTTCCCGTACCCTTTAATATCCCACCCAGTCTAATCCCACTCTCCCCCTCACTCCCCGTACCCTTTCATATCCCACCCAGTCTAATCCCACTCTCCCGCTCACTCCCCGTACCCTTTAATATCCCACCCAGTCTAATCCCACTCTCCCTCACTCCCCGTACCCTTTAATATCCCACCCAGTCTCATCCCACTCTCCCTCCCTGAACCCTTTAATATCCCACCCAGTCTAATCCCACTCTCCCCCTCACTCCCCGTACCCTTTAATATCCCACCCAGTCTAATCCCACTCTCCCTCTCACTCCCTGAACCCTTTAATATCCCACCCAGTCGAATCCCACTCTCCTGCTCACTCCCCGTACCCTTTAATATCCCACCCAGTCTAATCCCACTCTCCCGCTCACTCCCCGCACCCTTTAATATCCCACCCAGTCTAATCCCACTCTCCTGCTCACTCCCCGTACCCTTTAATATCCCACCCAGTCTCATCCCACTCTCCCGCTCACTCCCCGCACCCTTTAATATCCCACCCAGTCTAATCCCACTCTCCCGCTCACTCCCCGTACCCTTTAATATCCCACCCAGTCAAATCCCGCTCTCCCCCTCACTCCCCATACCCTTTAATATCCCACCCAGTTTAATCCCACTCTCCTGCTTACTCCCCGTACCCTTTAATATCCCACCCAGTCTAATCCCATTCTCCTGCTCACTCCCCATACCCTTTAATATCCCACCCAGTCTAATCCCACTCTCCCGCTCACTCCCCGTACCCTTTAATATCCCACCCAGTCGAATCCCACTCTCCCGCTCACTCCCCGTACCCTTTAATATCCCACCCAGTCTGATCCCACTCCCCCGCTCACTCCCCGCCCCTTTAATATCCCACCCAGTCGAATCCCACTCTCCCCCTCACTCCCCGTACCCTTTAATATCCCACCCAGTCTAATCCCACTCTCCCCCTCACTCCCCGTACCCTTTAATATCCCACCCAGTCTAATCCCACTCTCCCCCTCACTCCCCGTACCCTTTAATATCCCACCCAGTCTAATCCCACTCTCCCACTCACTCCCCGCACCCTTTAATATCCCACCCAGTCTAATCCCACTCTCCCGCTCACTCCCCGTACCCTTTAATATCCCACCCAGTCTAATCCCACTCTCGCCCTCACTCCCCGCACCCTTTCATATCCCACCCAGTCTAATCCCACTCTCCTGCTCAATCCCCGTACCCTTTCATATCCCACCCAGTCTAATCCCACTCTCCCGCTCACTCCCCGTACGCTTTAATATCCCACCCAGTCTAATCCCACTCTCCCCCTCACTCCCCGCACCCTTCAATATCCCACCCAGTCTAATCCCACTCTCCCCCTCACTCCCCATACCCTTTAATATCCCACCCAGTCTAATCCCACTCTCCCCCTCACTCCCCACACCCTTTAATATCCCACCCAGTCTAATCCCACTCTCCCGCTCACTCCCCGCACCCTTTAGTATCCCACCCAGTCTAATCCCACTCTCCCCCTCACTCCCCACACCCTTTAATATCCCACCCAGTCTAATCCCACTCTCCCGCTCACTCCCCGCACCCTTCAATATCCCACCCAGTCTAATCCCAGTCTCCCCCTCACTCCCCGCACCCTTTAATATCCCACCCAGTCTAATCCCAATCTCCCACTCACTCCCCGCACCCTTTCGTATCCCACCCAGTCTAATCCCACTCTCCCCCTCACTCCCCGCACCCTTTAATATCCCACCCAGTCTAATCCCACTCTCCCCCTCACTCCCCGTACCCTTTAATATCCCACCCAGTCTAATCCCACTCTCCCGCTCACTCCCCGTACCTTTTACTATTCCACCCAGTCTAATCCCACTCTCCCGCTCACTCCCTGCACCCTTTAATATCCCACCCAGTCTAATCCCACTCTCCCCCTCACCCTTTACTATCCCACCCAGTCAAATCCCACTCTCCCCCTCACTCCCCGTACCCTTTAATATCCCACCAAGTCTAATCCCACTCTCCCCCACCCAGTCTAATCCCATTCTCCTGCTCACTCCCCATACCCTTTAATATCACACCCAGTCTAATCCCATTCTCCTGCTCACTCCCCATACCCTTTAATATCCCACCCAGTCTAATCGCACTCTCCCGCTCACTCCCCGCACCCTTTAATATCCCACCCAGTCTAATCCCACTCTCCCCCTCACTCCCAGCACCCTTTAATATCCCACCCAGTCTAATCCCACACTCCCGCTCACTCCCCGCACCCTTTAATATCCCACCCAGTCTAATCCCACTCTCCCCCTCACTCCCCGTACCCTTTAATATCCCACCCAGTCTAATCCCACTCTCCCGCTCACTCCCCGTACCCTTTAATATCCCACCCAGTCTAATCCCACTCTCCCCCTCACTCCCCGCACCCTTTAATATCCCACCCAGTCTAATCCCACTCACCCCCTCACTCCCCGTACCCTTTAATATCCCACCCAGTCTAATCCCACTCTCCCGCTCACTCCCCGCACCCTTTACTATCCCATCCAGTCTAATCCCACTCTCCCCCTCGCTCCCCGTACCTTTTACTAATCCACCCAGTCTAATCCCACTTTCCCGCTCACTCCCAGCACCCTTTAATATCCCACCCAGTCTAATCCCAATCTCCCACTCACGCCCAGCACCCTTTACTATCCCACCCAGTCAAATCCCACTCTCCCCCTCACTCCCCATACCCTTTAATATCCCACCCAGACTAATCCCACTCTCCCCCCTCACTCCCCATACCCTTTAATATCCCACCCAGTCTAATCCCACTCTCCCGCTCACTCCCCGTACCCTTTAATATCCCACCCAGTCTAATCCCACTCTCCCGCTCACTCCCCGTACCCTTTAATATCCCACCCAGTCTAATCCCACTCTCCCGCTCACTCCCCGCACCCTTTAATATCCCACCCAGTCTAATCCCACTCTCCCCCTCACTCCCCGTACCCTTGAATATCCCACCCAGTTTAATCCCACTCTCCTGCTCACTCCCCGTACCCTTTAATATCCCACCCAGTCTAATCCCACTCTCCCCCTCACTCCCCGTACCCTTTCATATCCCACCCAGTCTAATCCCACTCTCCCGCTCACTCCCCGTACCCTTTAATATCCCACCCAGTCTAATCCCACTCTCCCACTCACTCCCAGCACCCTTCACTATCCCACCCAGTCTAATCCCACTCTCCCGCTCACTCCCCGTACCCTTTAATATCCCACCCAGTCTAATCCCACTCTCCCCCTCACTCCCCGTACCCTTTAGTATCCCACCCAGTCTAATCCCACTCTCCCCCTCACTCCCCGTACCCTTTAGTATCCCACCCAGTCTAATCCCACTCTCCCCCTCACTCCCCGCACCCTTTAATATCCCACTCAGTCTAATCCCAATCTCCCACTCACTCCCCGCACCCTTTAGTATCCCACCCAGTCTAATCCCACTCTCCCCCTCACTCCCCATACCCTTTAATATCCCACCCAGTCTAATCCCACTCTCCCCCTCACTCCCCGTACCCTTTAATATCCCACCCAGTCGAATCCCACTCTCCCCCTCACTCCCCGTACCCTTTAATATCCCACCCAGTCTAATCCCACTCTCCTGCTCAATCCCCGCACCCTTTAATATCCCACCCAGTCTAATCCCACTCACTCCCCGCACCCTTTAATATCCCATCCAGTCTACTCCCACTCTCCCCCTCGCTCCCCGTACCTTTTACTATTGCACTCAGTCTAATCCCACTCTCCCGCTCACTCCCTGCACCCTTTAATATCCCACCCAGTCTAATCCCACTCTCCCCCTCACCCTTTACTATCCCACCCAGTCAAATCCCACTCTCCCCTTCACTCCCCGTACCCTTTAATATCCCACCCAGTCTAATCCCACTCTCCCCCACCCAGTCTCATCCCATTCTCCTGCTCACTCCCCATACCCTTTAATATCACACCCAGTCTAATCCCATTCTCCTGCTCACTCCCCATACCCTTTAATATCCCACCCAGTCTAATCGCACTCTCCCGCTCACTCCCTGCACCCTTTAATATCCCACCCAGTCTAATCCCACTCTCCCCCCTCACTCCCCATACACTTTAATATCCCACCCAGTCTAATCCCACTCTCCCACTCACTCCCCGTACCCTTTAATATCCAACCCAGTCTAATCCCACTCTCCCCCCTCACTCCCAGCACCCTTTAATATCCCACCCAGTCTGATCCCACTCTCCCCCTCACTCCCCGCACCCTTTAATATCCAACCCAGTCTAATCCCACTCTCCCCCCTCACTCCCAGCACCCTTTAATATCCCACCCAGTCTAATCCCGCTCTCCACCTCACTCCCCGCACCCTTTAATATCCCACCCAGTCTAATCCCACTCTCTCCCTCACTCCCCGTACCCTTTAATATCCCACCCAGTCTAATCCCACTCTCCTGCTCACTCCCCGTACCCTTTAATATCCCACCCAGTCTAATCCCACTCTCCCGGTCACTCCCCGCACCCTTTAATATCCCACCCAGTCTAATCCCACTCTCCCACTCACTCCCCGCACCCTTTAATATCCCACCCAGTCTAATCCCACTCACCCCCTCACTCACCGTACCCTTTAATATCCCACCCAGTCTAATCTCACTCACCCCCTCACTCCCCGTACCCTTTAATATCCCACCCAGTCTAATCCCACTCACCCCCTCACTCACCGTACCCTTTAATATCCCACCCAGTCTAATCTCACTCACCCCCTCACTCCCCGTACCCTTTAATAGCCCACCCAGTCTAATCCCACTCTCCCCCTCATTCCCCGCACCCTTTAATATCCAACCCAGTCTAATCCCACTCTCCCCCCTCACTCCCAGCACCCTTTAATATCCCACCCAGTCTAATCCCGCTCTCCCCCTCACTCCCCGCACCCTTTAATATCCCACCCAGTCTAATCCCACTCTCTCCCTCACTCCCCGTACCCTTTAATATCCCACCCAGTCTAATCCCACTCTCCTGCTCACTCCCCGTACCCTTTAATATCCCACCCAGTCTAATCCCACTCTCCCGGTCACTCCCCGCACCCTTTAATATCCCACCCAGTCTAATCCCACTCTCCCACTCACTCCCCGCACCCTTTAATATCCCACCCAGTCTAATCCCACTCACCCCCTCACTCACCGTACCCTTTAATATCCCACCCAGTCTAATCTCACTCACCCCCTCACTCCCCGTACCCTTTAATATCCCACCCAGTCTAATCCCACTCTCCCGCTCACTCCCCGCACCCTTTACTATCCCATCCAGTGTAATCCCACTCTCCCCCTCGCTCCCCGTACCTTTTACTAATCCACCCAGTCTAATCCCACTTTCCCGCTCACTCCCAGCACCCTTTAATATCCCACCCAGTCTAATCCCAATCTCCCACTCACGACCAGCACCCTTTACTATCCCACCCAGTCAAATCCCACTCTCCCCCTCACTCCCCATACCCTTTAATATCCCACCCAGACTAATCCCACTCTCCCCCCTCACTCCCCATACCCTTTAATATCCCACCCAGTCTAATCCCACTCTCCCGCTCACTCCCCGTACCCTTTAATATCCCACCCAGTCTAATCCCACTCTCCCGCTCACTCCCCGTACCCTTTAATATCCCACCCAGTCTAATCCCACTCTCCCGCTCACTCCCCGCACCCTTTAATATCCCACCCAGTCTAATCCCACTCTCCTGCTCACTCCCCGCACCCTTTAATATCCCACCCAGTCTAATCCCACTCTCCCCCTCACTCCCCGCACCCTTTAATATCCCACCCAGTCTAATCCCACTCTCCCACTCACTCCCCGCACCCTTTAATATCCCACCCAGTCTAATCCCACTCTCCCGCTCACTCCCCGTACCCTTTAATATTCCACCCAGTCTATTCCTACTCTCCCGCTCACTCCCCGGACCCTTAAATATCCCACCCAGTCTAATCCCACTCTCCCCCTCACTCCCCGCACCCTTTAATATCCCACCCAGTCTAATACCACTCTCCCGCTCACTCCCCGTACCCTTGAATATCCCACCCAGTCTAATCCCTCTCTCCCACTCACTCCCTGCACCCTTTAATATCCCACCCAGTCTAATCCCACTCTCCCCCCACTCCCCGTACCCTTGAATATCCCACCCAGTCTAATCCCACTCTCCCCCCACTCCCCGTACCCTTTAATATCCAACCCAGTCTCATCCCACTCTCTCCCAGCACCCTTTACAATCGCACCCAGTCTAATCCCACTCTCCCGCTCACTCCCCGCACCCTGCAGTATCCCACCCAGTCTAATCCCACTCTCCCCCTCACTCCCCGCACCCTTTAATATCCCACTCAGTCTAATCCCAATCTCCCACTCACTCCCCGCACCCTTTAGTATCCCACCCAGTCTAATCCCACTCTCCCCCTCACTCCCCATACCCTTTAATATCCCACCCAGTCTAATCCCACTCTCCCCCTCACTCCCCGCACCCTTTAATATCCCACCCAGTTTAATCCCACTCTCCTGCTCACTCCCCGTACCCTTTAATATCCCACCCAGTCTAATCCCACTCTCCCGTTCACTTCCCGTACCCTTTCATATCCCACCCAGTCTAATCCCACTCTCCTGCTCAATCCCCGTACCCTTTCATATCTCACCCAGTCTAATCCCACTCTCCCGCTCACTCCCCGTACCCTTAAATATCCCACCCAGTCTAATCCCACTCTCCTGCTCACTCCCCGTACCCTTTAATATCCCACCCAGTCTAATCCCACTCTCCTGCTCAATCGCCGCACCCTTTAATATCCCACCCTGTCTAATCCCACTCTCCCTCTCACTCCCCGCACCCTTTAATATCCCACCCAGTCTAATCCCACTCACCCCCTCACTCCCCGTACCCTTTAATATCCAACCCTGTCTAATCCCACTCTCCCGCTCACGCCCCGCACCCTTCAATATCCCACCCAGTCTAATCCCACTCTCCTGCTCACTCCCCATACCCTTTAATATCCCACCCAGTCTAATCCCACTCTCCCACTCACTCCCAGCACCCTTTACTATCCCACCCAGTTTAATCCCACTCTCCTGCTCACTTCCCGTACCCTTTAATATCCCACCAAGTCTAATCCCACTCTCCCCCACCCAGTCTAATCCCATTCTCCTGCTCACTCCCCATACCCTTTAATATCACACCCAGTCTAATCCCATTCTCCTGCTCACTCCCCATACCCTTTAATATCCCACCCAGTCTAATCGCACTCTCCCGCTCACTCCCCGCACCCTTTAATATCCCACCCAGTCTAATCCCACTCTCCCCCTCACTCCCAGCACCCTTTAATATCCCACCCAGTCTAATCCCACACTCCCGCTCACTCCCCGCACCCTTTAATATCCCACCCAGTCTAATCCCACTCTCCCCCTCACTCCCCGTACCCTTTAATATCCCACCCAGTCTAATCCCACTCTCCCGCTCACTCCCCGTACCCTTTAATATCCCACCCAGTCTAATCCCACTCTCCCCCTCACTCCCCGCACCCTTTAATATCCCACCCAGTCTAATCCCACTCACCCCCTCACTCCCCGTACCCTTTAATATCCCACCCAGTCTAATCCCACTCTCCCGCTCACTCCCCGCACCCTTTACTATCCCATCCAGTCTAATCCCACTCTCCCCCTCGCTCCCCGTACCTTTTACTAATCCACCCAGTCTAATCCCACTTTCCCGCTCACTCCCAGCACCCTTTAATATCCCACCCAGTCTAATCCCAATCTCCCACTCACGCCCAGCACCCTTTACTATCCCACCCAGTCAAATCCCACTCTCCCCCTCACTCCCCATACCCTTTAATATCCCACCCAGACTAATCCCACTCTCCCCCCTCACTCCCCATACCCTTTAATATCCCACCCAGTCTAATCCCACTCTCCCGCTCACTCCCCGTACCCTTTAATATCCCACCCAGTCTAATCCCACTCTCCCGCTCACTCCCCGTACCCTTTAATATCCCACCCAGTCTAATCCCACTCTCCCGCTCACTCCCCGCACCCTTTAATATCCCACCCAGTCTAATCCCACTCTCCCCCTCACTCCCCGTACCCTTGAATATCCCACCCAGTTTAATCCCACTCTCCTGCTCACTCCCCGTACCCTTTAATATCCCACCCAGTCTAATCCCACTCTCCCCCTCACTCCCCGTACCCTTTCATATCCCACCCAGTCTAATCCCACTCTCCCGCTCACTCCCCGTACCCTTTAATATCCCACCCAGTCTAATCCCACTCTCCCACTCACTCCCAGCACCCTTCACTATCCCACCCAGTCTAATCCCACTCTCCCGCTCACTCCCCGTACCCTTTAATATCCCACCCAGTCTAATCCCACTCTCCCCCTCACTCCCCGTACCCTTTAGTATCCCACCCAGTCTAATCCCACTCTCCCCCTCACTCCCCGTACCCTTTAGTATCCCACCCAGTCTAATCCCACTCTCCCCCTCACTCCCCGCACCCTTTAATATCCCACTCAGTCTAATCCCAATCTCCCACTCACTCCCCGCACCCTTTAGTATCCCACCCAGTCTAATCCCACTCTCCCCCTCACTCCCCATACCCTTTAATATCCCACCCAGTCTAATCCCACTCTCCCCCTCACTCCCCGTACCCTTTAATATCCCACCCAGTCGAATCCCACTCTCCCCCTCACTCCCCGTACCCTTTAATATCCCACCCAGTCTAATCCCACTCTCCTGCTCAATCCCCGCACCCTTTAATATCCCACCCAGTCTAATCCCACTCACTCCCCGCACCCTTTAATATCCCATCCAGTCTACTCCCACTCTCCCCCTCGCTCCCCGTACCTTTTACTATTGCACTCAGTCTAATCCCACTCTCCCGCTCACTCCCTGCACCCTTTAATATCCCACCCAGTCTAATCCCACTCTCCCCCTCACCCTTTACTATCCCACCCAGTCAAATCCCACTCTCCCCTTCACTCCCCGTACCCTTTAATATCCCACCCAGTCTAATCCCACTCTCCCCCACCCAGTCTCATCCCATTCTCCTGCTCACTCCCCATACCCTTTAATATCACACCCAGTCTAATCCCATTCTCCTGCTCACTCCCCATACCCTTTAATATCCCACCCAGTCTAATCGCACTCTCCCGCTCACTCCCTGCACCCTTTAATATCCCACCCAGTCTAATCCCACTCTCCCCCCTCACTCCCCATACACTTTAATATCCCACCCAGTCTAATCCCACTCTCCCACTCACTCCCCGTACCCTTTAATATCCAACCCAGTCTAATCCCACTCTCCCCCCTCACTCCCAGCACCCTTTAATATCCCACCCAGTCTGATCCCACTCTCCCCCTCACTCCCCGCACCCTTTAATATCCAACCCAGTCTAATCCCACTCTCCCCCCTCACTCCCAGCACCCTTTAATATCCCACCCAGTCTAATCCCGCTCTCCACCTCACTCCCCGCACCCTTTAATATCCCACCCAGTCTAATCCCACTCTCTCCCTCACTCCCCGTACCCTTTAATATCCCACCCAGTCTAATCCCACTCTCCTGCTCACTCCCCGTACCCTTTAATATCCCACCCAGTCTAATCCCACTCTCCCGGTCACTCCCCGCACCCTTTAATATCCCACCCAGTCTAATCCCACTCTCCCACTCACTCCCCGCACCCTTTAATATCCCACCCAGTCTAATCCCACTCACCCCCTCACTCACCGTACCCTTTAATATCCCACCCAGTCTAATCTCACTCACCCCCTCACTCCCCGTACCCTTTAATATCCCACCCAGTCTAATCCCACTCACCCCCTCACTCACCGTACCCTTTAATATCCCACCCAGTCTAATCTCACTCACCCCCTCACTCCCCGTACCCTTTAATAGCCCACCCAGTCTAATCCCACTCTCCCCCTCATTCCCCGCACCCTTTAATATCCAACCCAGTCTAATCCCACTCTCCCCCCTCACTCCCAGCACCCTTTAATATCCCACCCAGTCTAATCCCGCTCTCCCCCTCACTCCCCGCACCCTTTAATATCCCACCCAGTCTAATCCCACTCTCTCCCTCACTCCCCGTACCCTTTAATATCCCACCCAGTCTAATCCCACTCTCCTGCTCACTCCCCGTACCCTTTAATATCCCACCCAGTCTAATCCCACTCTCCCGGTCACTCCCCGCACCCTTTAATATCCCACCCAGTCTAATCCCACTCTCCCACTCACTCCCCGCACCCTTTAATATCCCACCCAGTCTAATCCCACTCACCCCCTCACTCACCGTACCCTTTAATATCCCACCCAGTCTAATCTCACTCACCCCCTCACTCCCCGTACCCTTTAATATCCCACCCAGTCTAATCCCACTCTCCCGCTCACTCCCCGCACCCTTTACTATCCCATCCAGTGTAATCCCACTCTCCCCCTCGCTCCCCGTACCTTTTACTAATCCACCCAGTCTAATCCCACTTTCCCGCTCACTCCCAGCACCCTTTAATATCCCACCCAGTCTAATCCCAATCTCCCACTCACGACCAGCACCCTTTACTATCCCACCCAGTCAAATCCCACTCTCCCCCTCACTCCCCATACCCTTTAATATCCCACCCAGACTAATCCCACTCTCCCCCCTCACTCCCCATACCCTTTAATATCCCACCCAGTCTAATCCCACTCTCCCGCTCACTCCCCGTACCCTTTAATATCCCACCCAGTCTAATCCCACTCTCCCGCTCACTCCCCGTACCCTTTAATATCCCACCCAGTCTAATCCCACTCTCCCGCTCACTCCCCGCACCCTTTAATATCCCACCCAGTCTAATCCCACTCTCCTGCTCACTCCCCGCACCCTTTAATATCCCACCCAGTCTAATCCCACTCTCCCCCTCACTCCCCGCACCCTTTAATATCCCACCCAGTCTAATCCCACTCTCCCACTCACTCCCCGCACCCTTTAATATCCCACCCAGTCTAATCCCACTCTCCCGCTCACTCCCCGTACCCTTTAATATTCCACCCAGTCTATTCCTACTCTCCCGCTCACTCCCCGGACCCTTAAATATCCCACCCAGTCTAATCCCACTCTCCCCCTCACTCCCCGCACCCTTTAATATCCCACCCAGTCTAATACCACTCTCCCGCTCACTCCCCGTACCCTTGAATATCCCACCCAGTCTAATCCCTCTCTCCCACTCACTCCCTGCACCCTTTAATATCCCACCCAGTCTAATCCCACTCTCCCCCCACTCCCCGTACCCTTGAATATCCCACCCAGTCTAATCCCACTCTCCCCCCACTCCCCGTACCCTTTAATATCCAACCCAGTCTCATCCCACTCTCTCCCAGCACCCTTTACAATCGCACCCAGTCTAATCCCACTCTCCCGCTCACTCCCCGCACCCTGCAGTATCCCACCCAGTCTAATCCCACTCTCCCCCTCACTCCCCGCACCCTTTAATATCCCACTCAGTCTAATCCCAATCTCCCACTCACTCCCCGCACCCTTTAGTATCCCACCCAGTCTAATCCCACTCTCCCCCTCACTCCCCATACCCTTTAATATCCCACCCAGTCTAATCCCACTCTCCCCCTCACTCCCCGCACCCTTTAATATCCCACCCAGTTTAATCCCACTCTCCTGCTCACTCCCCGTACCCTTTAATATCCCACCCAGTCTAATCCCACTCTCCCGTTCACTTCCCGTACCCTTTCATATCCCACCCAGTCTAATCCCACTCTCCTGCTCAATCCCCGTACCCTTTCATATCTCACCCAGTCTAATCCCACTCTCCCGCTCACTCCCCGTACCCTTAAATATCCCACCCAGTCTAATCCCACTCTCCTGCTCACTCCCCGTACCCTTTAATATCCCACCCAGTCTAATCCCACTCTCCTGCTCAATCGCCGCACCCTTTAATATCCCACCCTGTCTAATCCCACTCTCCCTCTCACTCCCCGCACCCTTTAATATCCCACCCAGTCTAATCCCACTCACCCCCTCACACCCCGTACCCTTTAATATCCAACCCTGTCTAATCCCACTCTCCCGCTCACGCCCCGCACCCTTCAATATCCCACCCAGTCTAATCCCACTCTCCTGCTCACTCCCCATACCCTTTAATATCCCACCCAGTCTAATCCCACTCTCCCACTCACTCCCAGCACCCTTTACTATCCCACCCAGTTTAATCCCACTCTCCTGCTCACTTCCCGTACCCTTTAATATCCCACCCAGTCTAATCCCACTCTCCCCCTCACTCCCCGTACCCTTTCATATCCCACCCAGTCTAATCCCACTCTCCCGCTCACTCCCCGTACCCTTTAATATCCCACCCAGTCTAATCCCACTCTCCCTCACTCCCCGTACCCTTTAATATCCCACCCAGTCTCATCCCACTCTCCCTCCCTGAACCCTTTAATATCCCACCCAGTCTAATCCCACTCTCCCCCTCACTCCCCGTACCCTTTAATATCCCACCCAGTCTAATCCCACTCTCCCTCTCACTCCCTGAACCCTTTAATATCCCACCCAGTCGAATCCCACTCTCCTGCTCACTCCCCGTACCCTTTAATATCCCACCCAGTCTAATCCCACTCTCCCGCTCACTCCCCGCACCCTTTAATATCCCACCCAGTCTAATCCCACTCTCCTGCTCACTCCCCGTACCCTTTAATATCCCACCCAGTCTCATCCCACTCTCCCGCTCACTCCCCGTACCCTTTAATATCCCACCCAGTCAAATCCCACTCTCCCCCTCACTCCCCATACCCTTTAATATCCCACCCAGTTTAATCCCACTCTCCTGCTTACTCCCCGTACCCTTTAATATCCCACCCAGTCTAATCCCATTCTCCTGCTCACTCCCCGTACCCTTTAATATCCCACCCAGTCTGATCCCACTCCCCCGCTCACTCCCCGCCCCTTTAATATCCCACCCAGTCGAATCCCACTCTCCCCCTCACTCCCCGTACCCTTTAATATCCCACCCAGTCTAATCCCACTCTCCCCCTCACTCCCCGTACCCTTTAATATCCCACCCAGTCTAATCCCACTCTCCCCCTCACTCCCCGTACCCTTTAATATCCCACCCAGTCTAATCCCACTCTCCCACTCACTCCCCGCACCCTTTAATATCCCACCCAGTCTAATCCCACTCTCCCGCTCACTCCCCGTACCCTTTCATATCCCACCCAGTCTAATCCCACTCTCGCCCTCACTCCCCGCACCCTTTCATATCCCACCCAGTCTAATCCCACTCTCCTGCTCAATCCCCGTACCCTTTCATATCCCACCCAGTCTAATCCCACTCTCCCGCTCACTCCCCGCACCCTTCAATATCCCACCCAGTCTAATCCCACTCTCCCCCTCACTCCCCATACCCTTTAATATCCCACCCAGTCTAATCCCACTCTCCCCCTCACTCCCCACACCCTTTAATATCCCACCCAGTCTAATCCCACTCTCCCGCTCACTCCCCGCACCCTTTAGTATCCCACCCAGTCTAATCCCACTCTCCCCCTCACTCCCCACACCCTTTAATATCCCACCCAGTCTAATCCCACTCTCCCGCTCACTCCCCGCACCCTTCAATATCCCACCCAGTCTAATCCCAGTCTCCCCCTCACTCCCCGCACCCTTTAATATCCCACCCAGTCTAATCCCAATCTCCCACTCACTCCCCGCACCCTTTCGTATCCCACCCAGTCTAATCCCACTCTCCCCCTCACTCCCCGCACCCTTTAATATCCCACCCAGTCTAATCCCACTCTCCCCCTCACTCCCCGTACCCTTTAATATCCCACCCAGTCTAATCCCACTCTCCCGCTCACTCCCCGTACCTTTTACTATTCCACCCAGTCTAATCCCACTCTCCCGCTCACTCCCTGCACCCTTTAATATCCCACCCAGTCTAATCCCACTCTCCCCCTCACCCTTTACTATCCCACCCAGTCAAATCCCACTCTCCCCCTCACTCCCCGTACCCTTTAATATCCCACCAAGTCTAATCCCACTCTCCCCCACCCAGTCTAATCCCATTCTCCTGCTCACTCCCCATACCCTTTAATATCACACCCAGTCTAATCCCATTCTCCTGCTCACTCCCCATACCCTTTAATATCCCACCCAGTCTAATCGCACTCTCCCGCTCACTCCCCGCACCCTTTAATATCCCACCCAGTCTAATCCCACTCTCCCCCTCACTCCCAGCACCCTTTAATATCCCACCCAGTCTAATCCCACTCTCCCGCTCACTCCCCGCACCCTTTAATATCCCACCCAGTCTAATCCCACTCTCCCCCTCACTCCCCGTACCCTTTAATATCCCACCCAGTCTAATCCCACTCTCCCGCTCACTCCCCGCACCCTTTAATATCCCACCCAGTCTAATCCCACTCTCCCGCTCACTCCCCGTACCCTTTAATATCCCACCCAGTCTAATCCCACTCTCCCCCTCACTCCCCGCACCCTTTAATATCCCACCCAGTCTAATCCCACTCACCCCCTCACTCCCCGTACCCTTTAATATCCCACCCAGTCTAATCCCACTCTCCCGCTCACTCCCCGCACCCTTTACTATCCCATCCAGTCTAATCCCACTCTCCCCCTCGCTCCCCGTACCTTTTACTAATCCACCCAGTCTAATCCCACTTTCCCGCTCACTCCCAGCACCCTTTAATATCCCACCCAGTCTAATCCCAATCTCCCACTCACGCCCAGCACCCTTTACTATCCCACCCAGTCAAATCCCACTCTCCCCCTCACTCCCCATACCCTTTAATATCCCACCCAGACTAATCCCACTCTCCCCCCTCACTCCCCATACCCTTTAATATCCCACCCAGTCTAATCCCACTCTCCCGCTCACTCCCCGTACCCTTTAATATCCCACCCAGTCTAATCCCACTCTCCCGCTCACTCCCCGTACCCTTTAATATCCCACCCAGTCTAATCCCACTCTCCCGCTCACTCCCCGCACCCTTTAATATCCCACCCAGTCTAATCCCACTCTCCTGCTCACTCCCCGCACCCTTTAATATCCCACCCAGTCTAATCCCACTCTCCCCCTCACTCCCCGCACCCTTTAATATCCCACCCAGTCTAATCCCACTCTCCCACTCACTCCCCGCACCCTTTAATATCCCACCCAGTCTAATCCCACTCTCCCGCTCACTCCCCGTACCCTTTAATATCCCACCCAGTCTAATCCTACTCTCCCGCTCACTCCCCGGACCCTTTAATATCCCTCCCAGTCTAATCCCACTCTCCTGCTCACTCCCCGCACCCTTTAATATCCCACCCAGTCTAATCCCACTCTCCCGCTCACTCCCCGCACCCTTTAATATCCCACCCAGTCTAATCCCACTCTCCTGCTCACTCCCCGTACCCTTTAATATCCCACCCAGTCTAATCCCACTCTCCCCCTCACTCCCCGCACCCTTTAATATCCCACCCAGTCTAATCCCACTCTTCCCCCTAACTCCCCGCACCTTTTAATATCCCACCCAGTCTAATCCCACTCTCCCACTCACTCCCACCACCCTTTAATATCGCACCCAGTCTAATCCCACTCTCCCCCTCACTCCCCATACCCTTTAATATCCAACCCAGTCTAATCCCAATCTCCCAGCACCCTTTACTATCCCACCCAGTCTAATCCCACTCTCCCGCTCACTCCCCGCACCCTTTAGTATCCCACCCAGTCTAATCCCACTCTCCCCCTCACTCCCAGCACCCTTTAATATCCCACCCAGTCTAATCCCACTCTCCCGCTCACTCCCCGCACCCTTTAATATGCCACCAGGTCTAATCCCGCTCTCCCGCTCACTCCCTGAACGTTTTAATATCCCACCCAGTCTAATCCCACTCTCCCGCTCACTCCCCGCACCCTTTAATATCCCACCCAGTCTAATCCCACTCTCCCGCTCACTCCCCGCACCCTTCAATGTCCCACCCAGTCTAATCCCACTCTCCCGCTCACTCCCCGTGCCCTTTAATATCCCACCCAGTCTAATCCCACTCTCCCGCTCACTCCCCGCACCCTTTAATATCCCACCCAGTCTAACCCCACTCTCCTGCTCACTCCCCGCACCCTTTAATATCCCACCCAGTCTAACCCCACTCTCCTGCTCACTCCCCGCACCCTTTAATATCCCACCCAGTCTAATCCCACTCTCCCCCTCACTCCCCACACCCTTTAATATCCCACCCAGTCTAATCCCACTCTCCCACTGACTCCCCGCACCCTTTAATATCCTACCCTGTCTAATCTCACTCACTCCCTTAAGAAAGGCACAAACTGCGAACTAAGAGAGCCGCGGCAAGTATTTACCAACCTTCTCATAAACGATTCGGGACTTGTGTTGCTTCTCCGCCGCCGTGTCGCGCCATTCCACCAGCCACTGCAAGAAGAGCGGGTTCGGGCAGGAGACGAGCGGCTCCTTCCTCCCGTACTCGGCGTCTGGCTCAAACATCTCCGCACACGAGTCGAGCCGCGCCACCAGGCAGAAACTGGAAGGGAGCCTTGGAATCCAAGCTGGGTGGGAGTGGGGTAAAAGAAGAGTGGGAGTCACCAGGCTGAATCGGTGCCCGAGTTAAAACCACCTTGTTCCACAACCACGATCGTTTGGCTAAATGGCCGTCGATTTAAGGTGTGCCACCATGGAATTAAACCTTGCCCCCAGTGCCAGCATTCAGCTGGCTCAAGTCAGCGACTGCCCTGAGGAGCAGAAAGACCAGATGGCTGGGAATCAAGTGTCTCCAGCAGGTCCCAAAACAGCACAGCGCCCCTATAATGCAAGGTTTCTTCAGGGCCTGGAGTGAGGATATTCCCGGTGTGGCTTCCCTGTCGCTGTGCCATTTGAGAGTTGCGTTATGGTTCTCAGCATGCCAACCAATTTTGACCTGAACCTCCAGATGTAAGAAGCACTGAGCCCCGTTTGTTCCCTCCTAAGTCTCCCATTTCCCCAGCGCCTTTCACCACCTCAGGACGTCTCAAAGCACTTTACAGCCAATGAAGCACTTTTTGAAGTGTAGTCGCTGTTTGTGGTAAACCACTGTTATCGTTCACAACCGTTCACTATTGTTACACTGTTGTTATCACTACACAAGGTTACCTCTTGCCACGCACGCTGTTATACCTAGGCATACCTCAGCTGACTCCGCCCATGGCTCCGCCTGCTTGCCCAGGTATAAAGGTGACCGCTTGGCTAGTATTCTTCCTTGTTGGAACCGATCACCCACGAGGGTGGGCTCTGTTATTTAGCCAATAAAAACCTATAGTTACTATCTTAACTCGTCGCTTTTCATGGAATGAATTGATAGGTATATCAATTTTATTGGCTAAATTTTGAAATGACTGACCAGCCCCAGCAGCCGACTTGGCTGCGAGCCCTCCGACCGCCGTACCTGGATCTAAATCCACAGGCAGCGAATTCAGCCCTCGACTTTGATCACTGGCTGAGCTGCTTTGAATCCTACCTGGTAGCCTCCGGCGTGCCATCGGAAGCCGACAAACTAAGAGTTCTGACCGCCCAGGTGAGCCCTAAAGTATTTGCACTCATCCGGGACCTTACTACATACGAGGAGGCCCTCGACCTGCTAAAAGAGCAGTACCGGAGCCCAGTAAATTCAATGTATGCCAGACATCTCCTAAGATCCCGCTCGCAACAGCCAGGAGAGTCTGTAGATGAATTTTTACGGGCGCTACAAACACTCGGCAGGGACTGTGACTTTAAAGCTGTATCGGCTGCACAACATGCTGAAGGAAATATCCGTGATGCCTTCGTGAAAGGCCTTCGGTCCGACTACTCACGGCAAAGACTGCTTGAATCAAAGGACCTCGACTTGAAAGCAGCTACAGCCCTCGCTCGCTCCCTGGAAGTGGCCCATCGGGACCTCGAGGCGTACTCCAGGTACAGTGCTGCGCGACCGTGGGACTCGGGCCCGACTCCGGCCGCAATACCCCTCGCACCGCCGCCCCTGGGACCTACTACGGCGTCGGTGTCCCGGAATCGATCGGGACCGCCACCCCCGGGACCTGCTGCGGCAGCGGAGCCCCGCGATCGGGCCGCCAGCTGCTATTTCTGTGGCCAGGCGAGACATCAAAGGGCGCGCTGCCCTGCAAGGAACGCGACCTGCTCCGGCTGCAGAAAAAAAGGCCACTTCGCGAACGCCTGCAGAGGGAAAGCCACAGACGCCAGCAGTGCCTCATGTGAGTTGTGGGGGCGGCCATCTTTGATCAAGGCCACAGACGCCAGCAGTGCCTCGTGAGTTGTGGGGCGGCCATCTTTGATCAAGGCCACAGACGCCAGCAGTGCCTCATGTGAGTCGTGGGGGCGGCCATCTTCTCCGCCATTTTGTTCGCTGCACTCGGCCGCCATGTTGTCTCCAGACCCGACCACCGCCTCACCTGCCGACGACAGCAGCACACTCAGCCATACACTGGCCTCCGTCACGCTTGACCAAGCTCTCCCGCATCATCTGTCCAGGTCCATGATGGACATCGAGGTAAACGGCCACGCCACGACCTGCCTGTTAGACAGCGGGAGCACGGAGAGTTTTATTCACCCAGACACGGTGCGCTGCTACTCCCTCACTGTCCGGCCAACGCGCCATCGGATCTCGATGGCGTCGAAGTCCCATTCAACAGACGTCAGCGGATACCGTGTGGTGACCCTGTCGGTTAGGGGCACGGAATATAAAAACTTTAAACTTCTCGTCCTGCCCCAGCTCTGCGCTGCCGTCCTACTAGGGCTGGATTTCCAATGCCACCTCCAAAGTGTCATTTTGGCATACGGTGGACCCCTCCCCCCACTCACAGTCTACAACCAGCAGTTTTTAAACCGCCCGCCGCATACCACCTGCGGCCTCTCCACTCTCAAAGTCCCGCCCCCCTCCTTGTTCGCTAACCTCACCCGCGACTGTAAACCCGTCGCTACCAAGAGCAAGCGGTACAGCGCCGGGGACAGAGCTTTTATTAGCTCTGAGGTGCAGCGTCTCCTGAAGGAGGGCATCATCGAGGGGAGCACCAGCCCCTGGCGTGCCCAGGTCGTAGTCGTTAAGACCGGCAATAAAAACCGCCTGGTCATCGACTACAGCCAAACCATAAACCGGTACACCCAGCTGGACGCATACCCCCTCCCCCGCATATCTGACATGGTCAACTAGATTGCACAGTACCGGGTATTCTCCACCATCGACCTTAAGTCGGCCTATCACCAACTCCCTATCCGCCCTGAGGACCGCCAGTATGCCGCCTCTACCACTTCCTTAGGGTTCCCTTCGGCGTCACCAACGGGGTTTCGGTCTTCCAAAGGGAGATGGACCGGATGGTTGACCAGAACGCGCTGCAGGCCACGTTTCCTTATCTAGATAACGTCACCATCTGCGGCCACGACCAGCAGGACCACGATGTTAATCTGGAGAAATTCCTCCGTACGGCCCAACGGCTGAATCTCACTTACAATAAGGAGAAATGTGTGTTTAACACCTCGCGCCTTGCCATCCTCGGCTGCGTAGTAGAGAACGGAGTCATCGGCCCCGACCCCGAAAGAATGCGCCCCCTCATGGAGCTTCCCCTTCCCCACTGTCAAAAGGCACTGAAGAGAACCCTGGGGCTCTTCGCTTACTATGCCCAATGGGTGCCCAATTATGCGGACAAAGCCAGACCCCTCATGAAGTCCACCTCCTTCCCCCTGACAGCAGAAGCATGCGCAGCCTTCTCCCTCATAAAAGGAGACATTGCGAAGGCCACAATGCACGCAGTGGATGAGTCCATCCCTTTCCAAGTGGAGAGCGATGCATCCGACTTCGCCTTAGCTGCAACCCATAACCAGGCGGGGAGACCTGTGGCCTTCTTCTCAAGGACCCTCCAGGGCCCTGAGATCCGACACTCTTCTGTCGAGAAGGAGGCCCAGGCGATTGTGGAAGCGGTACGACGCTGGAGGCATTACCTGGCAGGCAAACGATTTACCCTCCTCACCGACCAGCGTTCGGTTGCTTTTATGTTTAATAACAAGCTGAGGGGCAAAATCAAGAACGACAAGATCTTGAGGTGGAGAATTGAGCTCTCCACCTACGAGTACGATATCTTGTACCGGCCTGGTAAAATCAACGAGCCCCCAGATGCTCTATCACGAGGTACATGCGCCAACGCGCAAGGTGATAGACTGCGGACCCTCCACAACGACCTCTGCCACCCCGGGGTCACTAGACTTTACCACTTCATTAAGGCCCGCAACCTGCCCTACTCCATCGAGGAGGTCAGGACCATGACCAGGAACTGCCAAGTCTGTGCCGAATGCAAACCGCATTTCTATAGGCCGGACAGAGCAAGCCTGATCAAGGCCACCCGCCCCTTCGAGCGCTTGAGCATCGATTTTAAGGGGCCCCTCCCGTCCTCTGACCGTAATGTGTACTTCCTCAACATTATTGACGAGTACTCCCGTTTCCCCTTCGCCATCCCCTGCCCAGACATGACCAGTACCACGGTCATCAAATGCCTGAACGACCTCTTCGCCTTGTTCGGGTTCCCGAACTATATACATAGCGACCGGGGCTCATCCTTCATGAGCGAGGAAACTTCGCCGGTTCCTGCTCGCGAGAGGTATTGTTGCAAGCAGGACCACCAGCTACAACCCCCGGGGGAACGGCCAGGTGGAAAGAGAGAACGTGACAGTTTGGAAGGCCGTCCTCTTAGCCCTAAAGTCTAAGGGCCTCCCAACCTCTCGCTGGCAGGAAGTCCTCCCGGCAGCACTCCATTCCATCCGGTCACTGCTTTGTACCGCCATTAACGCCACCCCTCATGAGCAAATGTTCGTTTTCCCCAGGAAGTCGACTACGGAAACCTCGCTACCAACATGGCTGACTTCTCCGGGGCCCGTCCTGCTGCGGAAGCACGTGAGGACCCATAAAACGGACCCCCTGGTCGAGAGGGTGAACCTCCTGCACGCCAACCCCCAGTATGCCTATGTGGAATACCCAGACGGGCGGGAGGACACAGTCTCCTTTGCGAGACCTCGCACCCTCGGGCACCCCTGAGACACCACCGTTATCCCCCACCACTCCCCCAAATCCAGCTCCTGTAGGCGGCATGCCGGAACCCCAGGGGCCTTCGTCGACCACGCAGACACCAGCATTAACATCGGATACTGCACCACCGCCGCCGCTGCTGCGCCGATCAGAAAGGCTTACGAGGCCTCCTGATAGACTGACATACACGAACTGGTAGTACACTTCACCCCGCCAGACTCAATTTTAAACAAGGGGTGAATGTGGTAAACCACTGTTATCGTTCACAACCGTTCACTATTGTTACACTGTTGTTATCACTACACAAGGTTACCTCTTGCCACGCACGCTGTTATACCTAGGCATACCTCAGCTGACTCCGCCCATGGCTCCGCCTGCTTGCCCAGGTATAAAGGTGACCGCTTGGCTAGTATTCTTCCTTGTTGGAACTGATCACCCACGAGGGTGCGCTCTGTTATTTAGCCAATAAAAACCTATAGTTACTATCTTAACTCATCGCTTTTCATGGAATGAATTGATAGTTATATCACTGTTGTAATGTAGGAAACGCAGCAGCTAATTTGCGCACAGCAAGCTCCTACAAACAGCAATGTGATAATGACCAGATAATCTGATTTAAGTGTTGATTGACGGATAAACATTGGCCCCAGGACGCTGGGGAGAACTCCCCTGCTCTTCTTCCAACTGCCCCTCCAACAGTGCGGCGCTCCCTCAGTACTGCCCCTCCGACAGTGCAGCGCTCCCTCAGTACCGCCCCTCCGACAGTGCGGCGCTCCCTCAGTACTGCCCCTCCGACAGTGCGGCGCTCCCTCAGTACCGCCCCTCCGACAGTGCGGCGCTCCCTCAGTACCGCCCCTCCGACAGTGCGGCGCTCCCTCAGTACTGCCCCTCCGACAGTGCGGCGTTCCCTCAGTACTGACCCTCCGACAGTGCGGCGCTCCCTCAGTACTGCACCTCCGACAGTGCGGCGTTCCCTCAGTACTGCCCCTCCCACAGTGCGGCGCTCCCTCAGTACTGCCCCTCCGACAGTGCGGCGTTCCCTCAGTACTGACCCTCCGACAGTGCGGCGCTCCCTCAGTACTGCCCCTCCCACAGTGCGGCGCTCCCTCAGTACTGCCCCTCCGACAGTGCGGCGCTCCCTCAGTACTGCCCCTCCCACAGTGCGGCGCTCCCTCAGTACTGCCCCTCCGACAGTGCGGCGCTCCCTCAGTACTGCCCCTCCGACAGTGCGGCGCTCCCTCAGTACTGACCCTCCGACAGTGCGGCGCTCCCTCGGTACCGCCCCTCCCACAGTGCGGCGCTCCCTCAGTACTGCCCCTCCGACAGTGTGGCGCTCCCTCAGTACCGCCCCTCCGACAGTGCGGCGCTCCCTCAGTACTGTCCCTCCGACAGTGCGGCGCTCCCTCAGTACTGCACTGGAATATGTGCTCAAGTCTCTGTACTGGGGCTCGAACCTGTAACCTTCTGACTCGGGGGCGAGAGAGATACCCACTGATCCAAGACAGAGGCAGAGGAGCGGTTACAACTGGAGCCCGTTTCCCATGGCTGAAGGGAAAGAAAAAGAATTGCGTTAATGTCGCGCCCCTTTCACGACCCACCGGGACGTCCCGAGAAGCACTTTCACCGCTGGCGAGGCACTTTCTTTTGAAGCGCAATGTGGGAAAAGATGACGTCAATTCCCGCACAGCAAGCTCCCACAGGCAGCAGGGAGATCATCTGGTTTCAACGTTGACCAAGAGATTAATATTGGCCGCACGAGAGGGGGTGGGGAGGAAGCACTCTTCTTCGAGGTAGCGCCTGCGGGATCTTTCACTCGCACCCGAGAGGGCAGACTCGGGGCAGGGGGCGGGGAGGAAGCACTCTTCTTCGAGATAGCGCCTGCGGGATCTTTCACTCGCACCCGAGAGGGCAGACTCGGGGCGGGGGGTGGGGAAGACAGTGCCTGGGAGAGAGACTCCACCCCCGGGCCCCCTGCAGAGAGATACCCCACCCCGGGCCCCCTGAGCCTGAGGAGAGCTTCCTCGGGCCCCCTGCGGAGAGCTACCCCACCCCGGGCCCCCTGCGGAGAGCTACCCCACCCCGGGCCCCCTGCGGAGAGCTACCCCACCCCCGGGCCCCCTGCGGAGGGCTACCCCCCCCCCGGGCCCCCTGCGGAGGGCTACCCCACCCCCGGGCCCCCTGCGGAGAGCTACCCCACCCCCGGGCCCCCTGCGGAGGGCTACCCCCCCCCCCGGGCCCCCTGCGGAGGGCTACCCCACCCCCGGGCCCCCTGCGGAGGGCTACCCCACCCCGGGCCCCCTGCGGAGAGCTACCCCACCCCGGGCCCCCTGCGGAGAGCTACCCCACCCCGGGCCCCCTGCGGAGAGCTACCCCACCCCGGGCCCCCTGCGGAGAGCTACCCCACCCTGGGCCCCCTGCGGAGAGCTACCCCACCCCGGGCCCCCTGCGGAGAGCTACCCCACCCCGGGCCCCCTGCGGAGAGCTACCCCACCCCGGGTCCCCTGCGGAGAGCTATCCCACCCCGGGCCCCCTGCGCCTGAGGAGAGCTTCCTCGGGCCCCCTGCGGAGAGCTACCCCACCCCGGGCCCCCTGCAGAGAGATACCCACCCCCGGGCCCCCTGCAGAGAGATACCCACCCCCGGGCCCCCTGCAGAGAGATACCCACCCCCGGGCCCCCTGCAGAGAGATACCCCACCCCGGGCCCCCTGCGCCTGAGGAGAGCTTCCTCGGGTCCCCTGGGGAGAGCTACTCCACCCCGGGTCCCCTGGGGAGAGCTACCCCACCCCGGGTCCCCTGCGGCGAGCTACCCCACCCCGGGTCCCCTGCGGCGAGCTACCCCACCCCGGGTCCCCTGCGGCGAGCTGCCCCACCCCGGGTCCCCTGGGGAGAGCTACCCCACCCCGGGCCCCCTGCGCCTGAGGAGAGCTTCCTCGGGTCCCCTGGGGAGAGCTACTCCACCCCGGGTCCCCTGGGGAGAGCTACCCCACCCCGGGTCCCCTGCGGCGAGCTACCCCACCCCGGGTCCCCTGCGGAGAGCGACCCCACCCCGGGTCCCCTGCGGAGAGCTACCCCACCCCGGGCCCCCTGCGGAGAGCTACCCCACCCCGGGTCCCCTGCGCCTGAGGAGAGCCTCCTCGGGCCCCCTGGGGAGAGCTACCCCACCCCGGGTCCCCTGCGGAGAGCTACCCCACCCCGGGCCCCCTGCGCCTGAGGAGAGCTTCCTCGGGCCCCCCGCGGAGAGATGCCCACCCCCCCGGGCCCCCCGCGGAGAGATGCCCACCCCCCCGGGCCCCCCGCGGAGAGATGCGCACCCCCCCGGGCCCCCCGCGGAGAGATGCCCACCCCCCGGGCCCCCCCGCCGAGAGATGCCCACCCCCCCGGGCCCCCCGCCGAGAGATGCCCACCCCCCCGGGCCCCCCGCCGAGAGATGCCCACCCCCCCGGGCCCCCCGCCGAGAGATGCCCACCCCCCCGGGCCCCCCGCCGAGAGATGCCCACCCCCCCCGGGCCCCCCGCCGAGAGATGCCCACCCCCCCGGGCCCCCCGCCGAGAGATGCCCACCCCCCCGGGCCCCCCGCCGAGAGATGCCCACCCCCCCGGGCCCCCCGCCGAGAGATGCCCACCCCCCCGGGCCCCCCGCCGAGAGATGCCCACCCCCCCGGGCCCCCCGCCGAGAGATGCCCACCCCCCGGGCCCCCCGCCGAGAGATGCCCACCCCCCCGGGCCCCCCGCCGAGAGATGCCCACCCCCCCGGGCCCCCCGCCGAGAGATGCCCACCCCCCCGGGCCCCCCGCCGAGAGATGCCCACCCCCCCGGGCCCCCCGCCGAGAGATGCCCACCGCCCCGCCGAGAGATGCCCACCCCCAGGGCCCCCCGCCGAGAGATGCCCACCCCCCCGGGCCCCCCGCCGAGAGATGCCCACCCCCCCCGGCCCCCCGCCGAGAGATGCCCACCCCCCCGGGCCCCCCGCCGAGAGATGCCCACCCCCCCGGGCCCCCCGCCGAGAGATGCCCACCCCCCCCGGGCCCCCCGCCGAGAGATGCCCACCCCCCCGGGCCCCCCGCGGAGAGATGCCCACCCCCCCGGGCCCCCCGCGGAGAGATGCCCACCCCCCCGGGCCCCCCGCGGAGAGATGCCCACCCCCCCGGGCCCCCCGCGGAGAGATGCCCACCCCCCCGGGCCCCCCGCGGAGAGATGCCCACCCCCCCGGGCCCCCCGCGGAGAGATGCCCACCCCCCCGGGCCCCCCGCGGAGAGATGCCCACCCCCCCGGGCCCCCCGCGGAGAGATGCCCACCCCCCCGGGCCCCCCGCGGAGAGATGCCCACCCCCCCGGGCCCCCCGCGGAGAGATGCCCACCCCCCGGGCCCCCCGCGGAGAGATGCCCACCCCCCCGGGCCCCCCGCGGCTCGATGCCCACCCCCCCGGGCCCCCCGCGGAGAGATGCCCCACCCCCGGGGAGAGCTGCCCCACCCCGGGTCCCCCGGGGAGAGCTGCCCCACCCCGGGTCCCCTGCGGTGAGCTACCCCACCCCGGGCCTCCCGCGGAGAGCTTCCCCACCCCGGGTCCACTGGGGAGAACTACCCAACCCCGGGTCCCCCGCGGTGAGCTACCCCACCCCGGGCCCCACGCGGAGAGCTTCCCCACCCCGGGCACCCTGCGGTGAACTACCCAACCCCGGGTCCCCTGCGGTGAGCTACCCCACCCCGGGTCCCCTGTGGTGAGCCTCCCCACCCCGAGTCCCCTGCAACTGCGGAGAGCCTCCCCACCCCGGGCCCCCTGCACCTGCGGAGAGCATCCCCACCCCGGGCCCCCTGCACCTGCGGAGAGCCTCCCCACCCCGGGGCCCCCTGCATCTGCGGAGAGCCTCCCCACCCCGGGGCCCCTGCACCCGCGGAGAGCCTCCCCACCCCGGCCCCCCTGCACCTGCGGAGAGCCTCCCCGCCCCGGGCCCCCTGCACCTGCGGAGAGCCTCCCCACCCCGGGCCCCCTGCACCTGCGGAGGGCCTCCCCACCCCGGGCCCCCTGCACCTGCGGAGAGCCTCCCCACCCCGGGCACCCCGGGCCCCCTGCACCTGCGGAGAACCACCCCACCCCGGGCCCCCTGCACCTGCGGAGTGCGTCCCCACCCCGGGCCCCCTGCTGCTGCGGAGAGCCACCCCACCCCGGGCCACCTGCACCTGCGGAGAGCCACCCCACCCCGGGGCTCCCTGCACCTACGGAGAGCCTCCCCACCCCGGGCCCTCTACACCTGCGGAGAGCCTCCCCACCCTGGGTCCCGCCCCGCGTTGTCACGGTAACCGTCGCCGGCCTGTCCTTACCGGAAACCCAGCCGCCGCCTGCAACCAACTAAAGCGTCCCCCCGGCCCGGAAACCAGCAGTCGCTGCTCGCTGGTTCCGCCACGTCGGGACGGAGTTCCCTGCTGCACAGGGGAGGGTTCCGTTGGAAAAGTGTCGCTTGCGATAATCCGCCGTCTGTCTGCATATTGCAATCATTACTGTCCCTCTATTGCACTAACCCACTGTCTGTCTGCCTGCCTGCTGCACTAACCCGCTGTCTCTGCCTATTGCACTAACCCGCTGTCTGTCTATTGCAATGACCCACTGTCTGTCTATTGCAATAACCCACTGTCTGTCTATTGCACTAACCCGCTGTCTCTGTCTATTGCAATAACCCGCTGTCTGTCTATTGCAATAACCCACTGTCTCTGTCTATTGCAATGACCCACTGTCTGTCTATTGCAATAACCCACTGTCTGTCTATTGCACTAACCCGCTGTCTCTGTCTATTGCAATGACCCACTGTCTGTCTATTGCAATAACCCACTGTCTGTCTATTGCACTAACCCGCTGTCTCTGTCTATTGCAATGACCCACTGTCTGTCTATTGCAATAACCCACTGTCTGTCTATTGCACTAACCCGCTGTCTCTGTCTATTGCAATAACCCGCTGCCTGTCTATTGCAATAAACCGCTGTCTGCCTGTTTGCTGCAAGAACTCGTCACATATCTGCCTATTGCACCAATTCACTCGCTGCTCTTTGCAAAAGCCCCCCATCAGTCTTACTAATGCAGTGACTCACTGTCTGTCTACCGCAGTAACCCTCAGTATGTTTCTCACCATCGCCCACTACCTGTCTATTGCAATAGATCATGCCAGTCATGCACATGTACTGGCCGGGCAATTCACTGCCTATTTATTGCAGTAACTCCCCATCTGCCTGTTTATTTCACATGTTCCTTTCTATTGCAAGAGCCTACCTACTAACTTACTGTTTGTCTTTTTATATTGTAGTAACCCACCGTCAATCAGTTTATTGCAGAAACACACTGTTCATATATTGCAGTAACTCAGAGGAACATAGACTGAAATAGTCTTTTGCAGTAATTCAGTGCCTGTTTATGTCCATGGCTTAGTGGGTAGCACACTCGCCTCTGCGTCCGTAGATTGTGGGTTCAAGTCCCACTCCAGAAACCCCAGCACAAAAACCTAGGCTGACACTCCAGTGCAAGTACTAAGGGAGCGCCGCACTGTCGGAGGGGCGGTACTGAGGGAGCACCGGACTGTCAGAGGGGCGGTACTGAGGGAGCGCCGCACTGTCGGAGGGGCAATATTGAGGGAGCGCCGCACTGTCGGAGGGGCGGTACTGAGGGAGCGCCGCACTGTCGGAGGGGCGGTACTGAGGGAGCGCCGCACTGTCGGAGGGGCGGTACTGAGGGAGCGCCGCACTGTCGGAGGGGCGGTACTGAGGGAGCGTCGCACTGTCGGAGTGGCGGTACTGAGGGAGCGCCGCACTTTCAGAGGGGCGGTACTGAGGGAGCGCCGCACTGTCGGAGGGGCAGTGCTGAGGGAGCGCCGCACTGTCGGAGGGGCAGTACTGAGGGAGCGCCGCACTGTCGGAGGGGCGGTACTGAGGGAGCGCCGCACTGTCGGAGGGGCAATATTGAGGGAGCGGCGCAGTGTCGGAGGGGCGGTACTGAGGGAGCGCCGCACTGTCGGAGGTGCCGTCTTTCGGATGAGACATTAAACATTGTCCCCCTTTAACAAAAAAAAGGAGCACATTTATTTATATGGTCTCTGGTTGATGTCACTGGGGCATCCTTAATGGCTAATCACACGGGTCCAGGAAAGTCTCGGAGGTTCCTCTCCAATCTGTGCGAAGTTCAGCCGATCTCAGCTAATTGGGATGTTGCTACTGGCGTCAGTATTCCTGAGCTTACGAAGAAGAAAATGAGACGGCTATCTTGCTTCTGATCCCCAACCGAGGCCCCGTCTGCTCTCTCAGGTGGATGTAAAAGATCCCACGGCACTATTGGAAGAAGAGCAGGGGAGTTCTCCCCGGTGTCCTGGGGCCAATATTTATCCCTCAACCAACATCACTAAACCGATGATCTGGTCATTATCACATTGCTGTTTGTGGGAGCTTGCTGTGAGCAAATTGGCTGCCACGTTTCCTACATTACAACAGTGACTACACTTCAAAAAGTACTTCATTGGCTGTAAAGTGTTTTGGGACGTCCTGAGGTGGTGAAAGGCGCTGGAGAAACGAGAGTCTTTTTAGGAAACCTTCAGAAAAGAGGAGGGCTCGTTAACTCGGAGCTGCCCTCTTATACTCTGCCAGTAGGTGGCAGCATCGTACTTCGCGTTGACCAGCAGTTAAGCATTGCCCGGGTAGGTTGTGTGGCAGGTCAGTCTTTGCCACCTTCAGGATGCCGACATCAAGCAATGGCAGACAGGGAGTTGCCAGCGCTGTGACCAGCACGGTAATCATCCGTCCGCTGTCTTCTGCCCCCACGGCAGGTTGACCCCAACACACAGCGAGTGCAGCTCCAGTTGCTGTGTAGTTGAGAACAGCGCCGTGAACAACACGTGCCCATCTGCTGCAGCAGGGGGAGCTCATCGCCTTCCTTTGAGAATTGCAAGAGAGACTCGCATTTCTCCCGCGCCTTTCACCACCTCAGGGCGTCCCAAAGCGCTTCACATCCAATGAAGTACTTTTTTTGAAGTGTGGTCACTGTTGTAATGTAGGAAACGCGGCGACCACTGTGCGCACAGCAAGATCCCACAAACAGCAATGCGATAATGACCAGATCATCTTGTTTTAGTGATACTGCTTTCGTAAATATTGGTCGGGACACCGGGGAGAACTCTCCTGCTCAATGTCCTGGGGCCAAAATTTATCACTCAACAACCATCACTAAAACAGATGATCCTCAACCGGGATCTTGGGTTCATGTCACGCTACATGTAACCCCACCTGACGTAGGGTCATCCACACTCGAGTCGTCGTTGGCTTGTTCTCTCTACACAGATGCGGCCGGACCTGCTGTGATTTCCAGCAAAGAAAATGTTTTTTGTCTGTTTTTTGTTTTTCATACAGGCCCCAGCATCTGCAACATTTGACCCCACCTCATTGTTCTTTGATGTAATGTTTTCGTGACTGACCTGTTTGGACACCATTTACACCTTTGATTGCTGTGATTATCTCTCTGCCGAGGTGTGTAAATGGCAGTTAGAAAGATTACCTGTAAACATCTGACATTATTCTCTGACTATATAAGCTGTGTCTTTATGCATCTCTCCACGTCACCTGACGAAGGAGCAGCGCTCCGAAAGCTTGTGATTTCAAATAAAACTGTTGGACTATAACCTTGGTGTTGTGTGACTTCTTACATTTGTACACTTCAAAAAGTACTTCATTGGCTGTAAAGCACTTTGGGACATCCGGTGGTTGTGAAAGGCGCTGGAGAAATGGGAGTCTTTCTTTGTTTGCTCTTCTTCAGAATAGTGGCTATGGGATCAGTTAAGTCCACCTGAGAGGGCAGACGGGGCCTTGGTTTAACGTCTCATCCAAAAGACGGCACCTCCGACAGTGCGGCGCTCTCTCAATACTGCCCCTCCGACAGTGCGGCGCTCCCTCAATACCGCCCCTCCGACAGTGCGGCGCTCCCTCAGTACCGCCCCTCCGACAGTGCGGCGCTCCCTCAGTACCGCCCCTCCGACAGTGCGGCGCTCCCTCAGTACCGCCCCTCCGACAGTGCGGCGCTCCCTCAGTACCGCCCCTCCGACAGTGCGGCGCTCCCTCAGTACCCGCCCCTCCGACAGTGCGGCGCTCCCTCAGTACCGCCCCTCTGACAGTGCGGCGCTCCCTCAGTACCGCCCCTCCGACAGTGCGGCGCTCCCTCAGTACCCGCCCCTCCGACAGTGCGGCGCTCCCTCAGTACCGCCCCTCCGACAGTGCGGCGCTCCCTCAGTACTGCCCCTCCGACAGTGCGGGCGCTCCCTCAGTACTGCCCCTCCGACAGTGCGGCGCTCCCTCGGTACTGCCCCTCCGACAGTGCGACGCTCCCTCGGTACTGCCCCTCCGACAGTGCGGCGCTCCCTCAGTACCGCCCCTCCGACAGTGCGGCGCTCCCTCAGTACTGCCCCTCCGACAGTGCGGTGCTCCCTCAGTACCGCCCCTCCGACAGTGCGGCGCTCCCTCAGTACCGCCCCTCCGACAGTGCGGCGCTCCCTCAGTACTGCTCCTCCGACAGTGCGGTGCTCCCTCAGTACTGCCCCTCCGACAGTGCGGTGCTCCCTCAGTACTGCCCCTCCGACAGTGCGGGCGCTCCCTCAGTACTGCCCCTCCGACAGTGCGACACTCCCTCGGTACTGCACTGGGAGTGTCAGCCTGGATTATGGGCTCCAGTCTCTGGAGTGGGACTTGAACCCACGACCTACTGACTCCGAGGCGAGAGTCCTACCCACTGAGCCACGGCTGACACTATAATGCAGACCGTGACTGACACAAGCAATAATAACAACTTGCGTCTTAAACAGACACCCCAGAGGAGACAGACTTAAGGCGATTGGCAAAAGAAACAACGGTGACGTGAGAGAAAACTGTTGTTACGCAGCGAGTGGTTCTGACCTGAAAGGGCGGTGGAGGAAGATTCAATCGTGGCTTTCAAAAGGGAATTGGATAAGTACCTGAAGGGAAAATATTTGCAGGGCTACGGGGAAAGGGCGGGGAGCGGGACTTGCTGAAGTGCTCTTGCAGAGAGCCGGCACGGGCTCGAGGGGCCGAATGGCCTCCTTCCGTGCTGTAACCAGGCTATGATTCCATTTTCCCTTCAAACTGCGCGGTTGCGCTGCGCTCTGGAGCTCCCGCGCAGCCGACTCACCGGCTTTTAAATGCAAAAACTGCGCATGCGCCGATTTTTAAAGGGCCGCGCCACCCTAAGGAATTCAGGAGAAACAACTTTGCCCAGAGAGTGGTGAGAATGTGGAGCTCGCTACCACAGGGAGTGGTTGAGGCAAATAGCACAGATGCATTTAAGGGGAAGCTGGATAAACACATGGGGGAGAAAGGAATAGAAGGATATGTTGATGGGGGTGAGATGAAGAGGGGTGGGAGGAGGCTCGTGTGGAGCAGAAACACCAGCATGAAGCAGTTGGGCCGAATGGCCTGTTTCTGTGCTGTACCTTCGATGTAATACAGACACACACACAGTGACCGACACACAGTAAGAAATTTGCACACGTGTATAGCCACACTGACTGATGATAAATACACCACTGCCATCTCTTGTCCTTTGCCCCTGTTCCTTCGGGATTCTTTTTAAACCCAGGAGGATTGCAGACATGGCGAAGGTGAGAGTCGTCCTGTGCAAGAGCCCCAATTCCCCCACAGGTGTGCGAGTGCCGTGATCTTGTTTAAAAAGGCGTCGAGCAAATACTTCACAGGCGAGGGCTCCGCTCGTCCCGACTGGGTGTCCTCGCTCGGCCTGGGCACGGGTCCAAACGCAGCAGCGTTTACACTTCCTCATTCTCCAGCTCCAAAGAACTCCTGTCTCCGACCTACTTAGCTTTCAAGCGAAGGCTCCTGTTTCGTCCGGCCAACTATTCCGTCGCCTTGGTGACCGAGGACCTGGCCCGCAGGAATCCCCATTAGCGGTGCTCAAGTTCCGGACGCCCCCCCCCCACTGCCCGGCTCTCACCACGAGAGAACGTGCGAGGCGGCGAGCTTCCGCCTTCTCCTTCCCGTGGGACTGCAGCGTTGGCTCGGGGACCACAGGCCGATCTCCGGGCACTTCAATTCTGCCTCCTGACGTAACCCCGGGAGTGAAAAGGGCGGTTCATTGAGGATGTATTGTTTTTTTTTTAAATTCACGGGTTGTGGGCGTCGCCGGCAAGTCCCAGCATTTATTGCCCATCCCTAATCACCCTCAGGATGGTGGTGGTGAGCCGCCTTCTTGAGACAGCGGAGTGGCTCGCTCGGCCATTTCAGAGAGCAGTTAAGAGTCAACCACATTGTTGTGACGACAGATTTCCTTCCCTCAAGGGCATTAGTGAACCAGATGGATTTTTACAACAATTCAGTAGTTCCGCAGTCACTATTACTAATAGTAGCTTTTTAAACATAGTAACATAGAAGATAGGAGCAGGAGTAGGCCATTCGGCCCCTCGAGCCTGCTCCGCCATTCAATGAGATCATGGCTGATCATCCAAATTCAGTACCCTGTCCCTGCCTTCTCCCCATATCCCTTGATCCCTTTAGCCTTAAGAAATATATCTAACTCCTTCTTGAATATATTTAATGAATTGGCCTCCATTGCCTTCTATGGTAGAGTTCCACAGGTTCACCACTCTCTGGGTGAAGAAATTCCTCCTCATCTCAGTCCTAAATGGTTTACCCATTTTTATTCCAGATTAACTGACATTAAATTCCCCCGCTGCCGTGAGTGGGATTTGAACTCATGTCTCACCCTGACTCATTAGTCTGGATTACTAGTCCAGTAACATAACCACTATGCTACCGTACCCTCTGCTTCTTGAACCGCTGCAGTCCGTGTGGTGAAGGTGCTCCCACAGCGCTGTTAGGGAGGGAGTTCCAGGATTTTGACCCGGCGACGATGAAGGAACGGCCGATATATTTCCAAGTCAGGATGGTGTGTGACTTGGAGGGGAACTGGGAGGTGGTGGTGTTCCCATGCGCCTGCTGCCCTTGTCCTTCGAGGTGGGAGAGGTCAGGGGTTTGGGTGGTCCTTTGAATGGATACGATGGACCCTTGACCCCATTAATCTCCCACCCCCCCCCCCCCCCCCCCCCTCAAACCCGTCTCCTGGGACACCACTGTGACAAGACTCCTTTCTTCCATCAGTGCAGAGGCAGATTAATGCGGGGGAATCCAGGCACACACAGGCGGTCCTTCATTTGCTTTCAATTTTTAAAAAAGACCAATACCCTTCCTGTTCAAGGCTCAGTGGGGAAGACCCCAAGCCCGTGTAGCATGGGGCCGTAACTCAGTTGGGGGCCGTACAGTTGGACCCTGGACTAGAGAGAAGGAAATCTACTAGGGAACCCGCCTCTGTTCACGCTCCAGTGACCACAGCTGGACAACGGGCGAGGACAAACCAGCACCCCGCCCCCCTCCACCACCATCCTCTTCTGATACTCAATGTCCAGGTCGCTTTGGTGAGCCAACAGCTCCCCAGTGCCTCTGGGACGGGACAGCCACAGAGCAATTCCACCATCTACAAGGCACAAGTCAGGAGTGTGATGGAATACTCTCCACTTGCCTGGGTGAGTGCAGCTCCAACAACACTCAAGAAGCTCGACACCATCCAGGACAAAGCAGCCCGCTTGATCGGCACCCCATCCACCACCTTAAACATTCACTCCCTCCACCACCGGCGCACCGTGGCTGCAGTGTGGACCATCTACAAGATGCACTGCAGCAACTCGCCAAGGCTTCTTCGGCAGCACCTCCCAAACCCGCGACCTCTTCCAGCTAGAAGGACAAGGGCAGCAGGCGCACGGGAACACCACCACCTCCAAGTTCCCCTCCAAGTCACACACCATCCTGACTTGGAAATATATCGGCCGTTCCTTCCTCGTCACTGGGTCAAAATCCTGGAACTCCCTCCCTACAGCACTGTGGGAGCACCTTCACCACACGGACTGCAGCGGTTCAAGAAGGCGGCTCACCACCACCTTCTCGAGGGCAATTAGGGATGGGCAATAAATGCTGGGCCTCGCCAGCAATGCCCACGTCCCATAAAACTAATTTTATAAAATGATCTATGGGGAGTGACGCGAGCTTGGGGGTGGGGGGGGGGGAGCATTTGGAATCTGGCTAGTCTGAACTGGAGGACATGGTGGAGAGTGAAGGGTGTTGCAATACGTGTTGCTGCGCTGCACTGCACTGACCTCCCAAACCCATGACCGTGTTGTTTCGGACCTGGAGCCATGTGATATCTTAGCCACCGTCAGGAGCAGCGCCAGGCGGATTTCAGCGGCCTGCTCGCATCGCAGCATTGATAGGCTCGCCCCTTACACAGCAGGGAGTGAGGCGGGTGAACGATCGCGAGCGGGAGTGCCGGCCGTTCCCTGCCCTGACCGCTGGCTCGGCCTGGAGTTGAACCCCGGGCCTCACCACTGACCAATTCGGTCATCTCCTGATTGTTAATCCACTGGCAGAGTCTGGGGGGGGGGGGGGGGGGGGAGACAGGGCAGTGGGCTGGTGGGGTCATTACCCCCGTGGCTACACTGAATGTACTTCAGTGGCTATAAAGCACTTTGGGACGTCCTGAGGTCATGAAAGGCGCTATAGAAATGCAAGTTATAAATGCGAGGGTGACCATATCAGGAAGGGATGAACAGGCTGGGCCTCTCGTCTCTTGGAAAGAGAAGGCTGGGGGGGGGGGGGGGGGGGGCGGTGACCTAATAGAGGTCTTTATAATGATGAAAGATTTCGATAGAGTGGATACAGAATGTTTCCACTTGTGGGGAAGAGCTTAACTAGGGGCCATCAATAAGAACATAAGAAATAGGAGCAGGAATAGGCCACTGGGCCCCTCGAGCCTGCTCCGCCATTCAATAAGATCGTGGCTGATCTTGGGCTCAAAACCACTTCCCCGCCCGCTCCCCATAACCCTTCACTCCCTTATCTTGTAAAAATCTGTCTATCTCCACCTTAAATGTATTTAATGACCCAGCCTCCACGGGCTCTCTGGGGCAGAGAATTCCACAGATCTCCGACCCTCTGAGAGAAGAAATTCCTCCTCATCTCAGTTCTAAAAGGGCGACCCTTTATTCTGAAACTATGCCCCCGAGTTCTAGATTTCCCCACGAGGGGAAACATCCTCTCTGCATCTACCTTGTCGAGCCCCCTCAGTATCTTATATGTTTCAATATTATAAATTCTTATAATTCTCATTCTTATAAATTCCAACAGGGAATTCAGGAGAAACTTCTTTACCCAGAGAGTGGTGAGAATGTGGAACTCGCCGCCACAGGGAGTGGTTGAGGTGAATAGTATCGATGTGTTTAAGGGGAGGCTGGACAAGTGTATGAGGGAGAAGGGAATAGAGGGTTACGCTGATAGATTTAGATGAGGAAAGACGGGAGGAGGCTCGAGTGGAGCACAAACGCCGGCATGGACTGGCTGGGCCGAATGGCCTCTTTCTGTACCATATATCCAATGTACTATAAATGCAAGTCTTTTAATCAGCATCAAGCCTCTCTGGTCAAGTGAACTACAACAGATGTAGAATAAAAACACCCTCCTCTCCTCAGCCGCTCGTTCATCGCCCCCCGCAAGCCCCGCCAGTGACATTGACAATCAGTTCCTGGATCAGGGGGCAGCTCTGAGCCGCTATCCCACACTCACCGGCAGCTGGGGCCGAAACCGAGTCCTCGCTGACCTCAAGACAGCGGAGTCTTTCACCCATGAGCCGGGGCTGGATTCGAACCCGGGTCCTAGAGGCGAGAGGCCACCCAGATTCCCCACCCACCCCGCCACCAAACCCGACCCGTCTCCATTCTGATCTTCCACGACCACCCCCATCGAACCACTGCCCTCTCCCTTGGCCTGCCCCGGCAGCGCGGCCACGATGGTCGAAGGGGAGAGCGGCGACACCCCACCACTCGCGGCATGGGTGCCCCAACATGTTGTATTGTGTGTGACCCCACCCCCCACCCAACATCCCGCATTCGGTGGACAGAATGGCATGGAGATATAACCAGATCCGCGGACGGCACCCGGTCTACCGGAGCCGGCAACAAGAGAGAGAGAGACAGAGCGAGAGAGAGAGACAGAGCGAGAGAGAGAGAGACAGAGCGAGAGAGAGAGAGAGAGAGACAGAGCGAGAGAGAGAGAGAGAGAGCGAGAGAGAGAGAGAGAGAGAGACAGAGCGAGAGAGAGAGAGACAGAGCGAGAGAGAGAGAGACAGAGCGAGAGAGAGAGACAGAGCGAGAGAGAGAGACAGAGCGAGAGAGAGAGACAGAGCGAGAGAGAGAGACAGAGCGAGAGAGAGAGACAGAGCGAGAGAGAGAGACAGAGCGAGAGAGAGAGACAGAGCGAGAGAGAGAGAGACAGAGCGAGAGAGAGAGACAGAGCGAGAGAGAGAGACAGAGCGAGAGAGAGAGACAGAGCGAGAGAGAGAGACAGAGCGAGAGAGAGAGACAGAGCGAGAGAGAGAGAGACAGAGCGAGAGAGAGAGACAGAGCGAGAGAGAGAGACAGAGCGAGAGAGAGAGACAGAGCGAGAGAGACAGAGCGAGAGAGAGAGACAGAGCGAGAGAGAGAGACAGAGCGAGAGAGAGAGACAGAGCGAGAGAGAGAGACAGAGCGAGAGAGAGAGACAGAGCGAGAGAGAGAGAGACA
>NW_028225180.1:81086917-81160769 GCF_052327205.1 Somniosus microcephalus
GTGCAGCGCTCCCTCAGTACCGCCCCTCCGACAGTGCGGCGCTCCCTCATTACTGCCCCTCCGACAGTGCGGCGCTCCCTCAGTACTGCCCCTCCGACAGTGCGGCGCTCCCTCAGTACTGCCCCTCCGACAGTGCGGCGCTCCCTCAGTACTGCCCCTCCGACAGTGCGACTCTCCCTCAGTACTGCCCCTCCGACAGTGCGACTCTCCCTCAGTACTGCCCCTCCGACAGTGCGGCACTCCCTCAGTACTGCCCCTCCGACAGTGCGGCGCTCCCTCAGTACTGCCCCTCCGACAGTGCAGCGCCCCCTCAGTACTGCCCCTCCGACAGTGCGGCGCTCCCTCAGTACTGCCCCTCCGACAGTGCGGCGCTCCCTCAGTACCGCCCCTCCGACAGTGCGGCGCTCTCTCAGTACCGCCCCTCCGACAGTGCGGCGCTCCCTCAGTACTGCCCCTCCGACAGTGCGGCGCTCCCTCAGTACTGCACTGGGAGTGTCGGCCTGGATTTTTGTGCTCAAGTCTCTGGAGTGGGACTTGAAGCCACAGCCGTCTGACTCAGAGGCGAGAGAGAGAGAGACACCCACTGAGCCACGGTTGAGTTAACGGCAGATGGCAAACAAACAATCCGACACACTTGACTGTATAACATTCACTCTGCTGCTAGTTTGTACAGGTTACTCAGACCAGTACATTAGCAACAGGAGGAGGCCATTCAGCCCCTCGAGCCTGTTCTGCCATTCGATGAGATCATGGCTCCATCTCCCATCCTTTGCCCTGTATCCCTTAATACCTTTGGTTAACAGAAATCTATCAATCTCAGATTTAAAATTAACAATTGATCGAGCATCAGTTGCCGTTTGAAGAGAGTTCCAAACTTCTCCCACCCTTTGTGTGTAGAAGTGTTTCCTAACTTCACTCCTGAAAGGTCTGGCTCTAATTTTTAGACTCTGCCCCCTAGTCCTAGACTCCGCAACCAGCAGAAATAGTTTCTCTCTCTCCACCCTCTCAGTTCCCCTTAATATCCTGAAAACTTCGATCAGATCAAACCTTAACCTTCTAAATTCCAGGGAATACAACCCTAGTTTGTGTAATCCCTCCTCAATGTTTAACCCCTGAAGTCCGGGTATCATTCTGGTAAACCTACGCTGCACTCCCTCCAAGGCCAATATATCCTTCCTAAGGTGCGGTGCCCAGAACTGCTCCCAGTGCTCCAGGTGTGGTCTAACCAGGGCTTTGTACAGCTGCAGCATAACTTCTACCCCCTTGTATTCTAGTCCTCCAGATAGCAAGGTCAGATGGAAAGGTCGTACCTCTCGCTTGATGAAGATGATGTTTGTCGACTCGTGAGCCTCCAGACCTCCAATCAGATAGCGCTGTCTCACCTCCTCCGATGTCAGCTGACACCTGCCCAGAAAATCACCAGGACAGTCCATTACACTGCAGCCCACTGCTCAGCACCCACATCAGCGTGTCTGGAAACATTCGCTATATTATGGCGGGGGTGGGAGGGGAAGGAAGTGAACAGGAGGTAGAGGCAGAGCTTCCTGTGTCTCCCCTTCTGCACAGTCATAGGAACATAAGAAATAGGAGCAGGAGTAGGCCAATCGGCCCCTCGAGCCTGCTCCACCATTCAATAAGATCATGGCTGATCTGATCCTAACCTCAAATCTTCTATCACTCTGCATCCACCCGAACCCATGTGATCTCCCGGGAGAGGCGAGAAACCAGATAGAGACCCAATGGCCAATTTGGGAGAAAAAAATCTGGGAAATTCCTCTCCGACCCATCTAGGCGATCGAAATTCTTCCAGGAGATCACTCTGTCCCTATATTTTCTACAGTACTTACCTTCTGTAAATGCGATCTCCACCCCAGCCAGGAACAGGAATAAAACCATCTCCTGAAATCTAACAGAATGAGAACACAGTAGGAGCAGAACCAGGCTACACGGCCCCTGGGCCCGCTCCACTACCCACAGGGCCATGACCATTCCGAACCTAGACTCATGTCCAATTTCCTGCCCACTCCCCGTAACCCTTAATTCCCTTTACTTCTAAGAAACTATCTATTTCTGTTTTAAATTTATTTAATGATGTAGCTTCCACAGCTTTCTGGGGCAGCAAATTCCACAAACCTACCACCCTCTGAGTGAAGAAGTTTCTCCTCATCTCAGTTTTGAATGAGCAGCCCCTTATTTTAAGATTATGCCCCCTAGTTCTAGTTTCACCCATCATTGGGAACATCCTCACCACATCCACCCGATCAAGCCCCTTCACAATCTTAGATGTTTCAATAAGATCGCCTCTCATTCTTCTGAACTCCAATGAGTAGAGTCCCAATCTACTCAACCTCTCCTCAAAGAACCACCCCGAGGGAGCGCCGCACTGTCGGAGGGGCGGTACTGAGGGAGCGCCGCACTGTCGGAGGGGCGGTACTGAGGGAGCGCCGCACTGTCGGAGGGGCAGTACTGAGGGAGCGCCGCACTGTCGGAGGGGCGGTACTGAGGGAGCGCCGCACTGTCGGAGGGGCGGTACTGAGAGAGCGCTGCACTGTCGGAGGGGCGGTACTGAGAGAGCGCCGCACTGTCGGAGGGGCGGTACTGAGGGAGCGCCGCACTGTCGGAGGGGCAGTACTGAGGGAGCGCCGCACTGTCGGAGGGGCAGTACTGAGGGAGCGCCGCACTGTCGGAGGGGCAGTACTGAGGGAGCGCCGCGCTGTCGGGCAGTACCGAGGGAGCGCCGCACTGTCGGTGGGGCAGTACTGAGGGAGCGCCGCACTGTCGGAGGGGCGGTACTGAGAGAGCACCGCACTGTCGGAGGGGCAGTACTGAGGGAGCGCCGCACTGTCGGAGGGGCGGTACTGAGGGAGCGCCGCACTGTCGGAGGGGCAGTACTGAGGGAGCGCCGCACTGTCGGAGGGGCAGTACTGAGGGAGCGCCGCACTGTCGGAGGGGCGGTACTGAGGGAGCGCCGCACTGTCGGAGGTGCCATTTTTCGGATGAGATGTTAAACCGAGGCCCCGTCTGCCCTCTCAGGTGGACGTAAAAGATCCCACGGCCACTATTGGAAGAACAGCAGGGGGAGTTCTCCCCGGTCTCCTGGGGCCAATATTGATCCCTCAACCAACATCACTAAACCAGATGATCTGGTCATTATCACATTGCTATTTGTGGGAGCTTGCTGTGCGCAAATTGGCTGCTGCGTTTCCCACATTACAACAGAATCATAGAATGGTTACAGCAGGGAAGGAGGCCATTCGGCCCGTCGAGCCCGTGCCAGCTCTCTGCAAGAGCACTTCAGCTAGTCCCACTCCCCCGCCCTTTCCCCGTAGCCCTGTGAATTCTTTTGCTTCAGGTGTTTATCCAACTCCCTTTTGAAAGCTGTGATTGAATCTGCCTCCACCGCCCTCTCGGGCAGCGCATTCCAGATCCTAACCACTCGCTACGTAAAAAAGTTTTTCCTCAGGTTGCCTTTGGTTCTTCTGCCAATCACCTTAAATCTGTGTCCTCTAGTTCTCGACCCTTCCGCCAATGGGAACAGTTTCTCTCTATCTACTCTGTCCCGACCCCTCATGATTTTGAACACCTCGATCAAATCTCTCAACCTTCTCTGCTCCAAGGAGAACAACCCCAGCTTCTCCAGTCTATCAACGTAACTGAAGTCCCTCATCCCTGGAACCATTCTTGTAAATCTTTTCTGCACCCTCTCTAAGGCCTTCACATCCTTCCTAAAGTGCGGTGCCCAGAATTGGACACAATACTCCCGTTGGGGCCGAACCAGTGTTTTATACAGGTTCATCATAATTTCCACACTTTTGTTCTCTATACCTCTATTCACGAAGCCCAGGATCCTGTAAGCCTTTTTAACCACTTTCTTAACCTGCCCTGCCACCTTCAATGATTTGTTCACACATACCCCCAGGTCTCTCTGTTCATGTACCCCCTTTAGGATTGTACCCTTTAGTTTATATTTCCTCTCCTCATTCTTCCAAACAAGCAGTGACAACACTTCAAAAGTACTTCATTGGTTGTCAAGAGTTTTTGGATGTCCTGAGGTCATGGCAGTTCGTTCGTTCTTTCTTTCAGTTAACACAGCAGCTGGGATGTGGAAGCCGGGATAGCGCTTTTTGCAAAAAAAAAAACCCTCAAAAATCTTATTATAGTTCATCAAATCTTTGTGGATAGACAGTTGCACTCCGTGTCACACGCAAATCCGTGAGTTGGGACTGGAATGTAGGGAAATCAGTCCCCATAGAAACATAGAAGATAGGAGCCGGAGTAGGCCATTCGGCCCCTCGAGACTGCTCCGCCATTCAATGAGATCATGGCTGATCATCCAAATTCAGTACCCTGTCCCTGCCTTCTCTCCATATCCCTTGATCCCTTTAGCCTTAAGAAATATATCCAACTCCTTCTTGAATATATTTAATGAATTGGCCTCAACTGCCTTCTATGGTAGATAATTCCACAGGTTCACCACTCTCTGGGTGAAGAAATTCCTCCTCATCTCTGTCCTAAATGGCTTACCCCTTATCCTTAGACTATGACCACTGGTTCTGGACTCCCCGACCATCGGGAACATCCTTCCTGCATCTAGTCTGTCTAGTCCTGTTAGAATGTTATAAGTTTCAATGAGATCCCCTCTCATTCTTCTAAACTCCAGCGAATATAAGTCCAATCGACCCAATCTCTCCTCATACGTCATTCCTGCCATCCCAGGTATCAGTCTGGTGAATCTTCGCTGCACTCCTTCCATGGCAAGAACATCCTTCCTCAGGTAAGGCGACCAAAACTGCACACAATACTCAAGGTGTGGTCTCACCAAGGCCCTGTACAACTGCAACAAGACATCCTTGCTCCTGTACTCGAACCCTCTCGCTACAAAGGCCAACATACCATTTGCCTTCTTAACCGCCTGCTGCACCTGCATGCTTACCTTCAGCGACTGGTGCACAAGGACACCCAGGTTTCGTTGCACTTCCCCTTCTCCCAATCTATTGCCGTTCAGATAATAATCTGCCTTCCTGTTTTTGCCACCAAAGTGGATAACCTCGCATTTATCCACATTATACTGCATCTGCCATGCTTCTGCCCAATCACCCAACCTGTCCAAATCATACTGGAGTTTCTCGGCATCCTCCTCACAGCACACACGCCCACCCAGCTTTGTGTCGTCTGCAAACTTGGAGATATTACATCTAGTTCCATCGTCTAGATCATTAATATATATTGTGAAAAGCTGGGGTGCTAGCACCGATCCCTGCGGTACCCCACTAGTCACTGCCTGCCACTCGGAAAAAGACCTGTTTATTCCAACTCTTTGCTTCCTGTCTGCCAACCAGTTCTCTATCCAAGTCAGTACCTTGCCCCCAATCCCATGTGCTTTAACTTTACACACTAATCTCTTATGCGGGACCTTATCGAAAGCCTTCTGAAAGTCCAAATACACCACATCCACTGGTTCTCCCTTATCTATTCTACCAGATACATCCTCAAAAAATTCCAGTAGATTAGTCAAGCACGATTTACCTTTTGTAAATCCATGTTGACTCAATCCATGGGAGGGTTACAATAGGCGGCCAGACATGGGAGATCAATGCTGGGCTGAATGAGACCAGGACGAAAGTCTCGTGGGGGGGCCTGTAGGTCCTAATGAACGAGTCTCCCTGCCACAGAACAAAGGGGTTGGCCTCTCCACACAAGGAGGAGGAGAAAGGGGAGAGCTCGTCCAAGTTGAAGTACAGAACTCCAACACAACTGTGCCACAAAGCACCAGAAACCGGTCGAAAGAGTCGCCAAGCTCCTCAGCACAGTGGGTGAGGGGAATGGCCGAGAGATGACCTTCCCCATGGACAATGCAAGAGAGTCACTAATAAATCCAGTAAGACACTCGGGAGTAACTGAATAGAGGTCTTTAAGATTAAGAAGGGGTTCGATAGGGTAGACGCAGAGAAGATGTTTCCCCTTGTGGGGGAGACCAGAACTAGGGGCCATCAATATAAGATCGTCACTAATAAATCCAATCGGGAATTCAGGAGAAACTTCTTTACCCAGAGAGTGGTGAGAATGTGGAACTCGCTACCACAGGGAGTGGTTGAGGTGAATAGTATAGATGGATTTAAGGGGAAGCTGGATAAACACATGAGGGAGAAAGGGATAGAAGGATATGTTGATGGGGTGAGATGAAGAGGGGTGGGAGGAGGCTCGTGTGGAGCAGAAACACCGGCACGGAGCAGTTGGGCCGAATGGCCTGTTTCTGTGCTGTGAATTCTCTGTAATGTAATTCTATGTAACCTGTTCCAAAGCGGTTAGAACAGACACTCGAAGACCCTCTTGTCCAGGAAAGAGGGGGACTTAATACTTTAAAAAAAAAAAAGATATAGTACCTGACATAAAATTCCGCACTGGCTCGTCCTGCACTTTTATTATTCCGTACGATTCCCAGCAGCACAGGTCTGCTTAAACTTTCTAAGGGGACATTTACCTAACGAAGAAATCAGGAAATAAAATAAAGCAACAATTCAGATTCAGATTCTGTTGGTTCGTGCCTCAGCAACTGGAAGCCACGCGCGAACATACAGAGACGAGCAGAGAGAGGCCCGCGCGCGCAGAGAGAGAGGGGCCCGCCCGCAGAGAGAGAGAGAGAGGGGCCCGCCCGCAGAGAGAGGGAGAGGGGCCTGCAGAGAGAGGGAGAGAGAGAGAGAGGGGCCCGCAGAGAGAGAGAGAGAGAGAGAGGGGCCCGCACACAGAGAGAGAGAGAGAGAGAGAGAGAGGGGCCCGCAGAGAGAGAGAGAGAGAGAGAGAGAGAGAGAGAGAGAGAGAGAGGCCCGCAGAGAGAGAGTGAGAGAGAGAGAGAGAGAGAGAGAGATTTCAAGGAATTGGATGATCTGTCAAAATTGAGATTAGTCCTAGGAGAAGGAGACAGACCATACCTTGGGGCTAAATATGTAACAACATGTCACAACCTGAGGACTGTTTAAAAGTAAGACTGTTTAAAATTAATATTGAACGTACCAAATGAAGTAGAAAGACTGTTTAAAATTAATATTGTTTAAAAGTAATATTGTATATACCCAACAAATGTCAAATCGATTGACACCTACAGAATGTTGGAAAACTGTACCTTTTTGCTATGTAAGCTTTGGCAATATGGTTCTCTGTAAACTTTCATGCCAATAAAGCATTTGAACTGAACTGAACTGAACTGAACTGAGTGTGAGAGAGTGTGAGAGAGTGTGAGAGAGTGAGTGAGTGAGTGAGTGAGTGAGTGGCCCGCAGAGAGAGAGAGAGAGAGAAAGAGAGCGAAAGGGGCCCGCAGAGAGAGAGAGAGAGAGGGGGGCCCGCAGAGAGAGAGAGAGAGAGAGAGAGAGAGAGAGAGGCCCGCAGAGAGAGAGAGAGAGAGAGAGAGAGGCCCGCAGAGAGAAAGAGAGAGAGAGAGGGGCCCGCAGAGAGAGAGAGAGAGAGAGAGGGGCCCGCAGAGAGAGAGAGAGAGAGGGGCCCGCAGAGAGAGAGAGAGAGGGGCCCGCAGAGAGAGAGAGAGAGAGAGAGAGAGAGAGAGAGAGAGAGAGAGAGAGGCCCGCAGAGAGAGAGAGAGAGAGGGGCCCGCAGAGAGAGGCCCGCAGAGAGAGAGAGAGAGAGGGGCCCGGAGGTTCCTCCCCAATCTGTGCGAAGTTCAGCCGATCTCAGCCAATTGGGATGTTGCTACTGGCGTCAGTATTCCTGAGCTTACTAGGAAGAAAATGAGACGGCTATCTTGCTTCTGATCCCCAACCGAGGCCCCGTCTGCTCTCTCAGGTGGATGTAAAAGATCCCACGGCACTATTGGAAGAAGAGCAGGGGGAGTTCTCCCCGGTGTCCTGGGGCCAATATTTATCCCTTAACCAACATCACTAAAACAGACGCTCTGGTGGTTATCACATTGCTGTTTGTGGGATCTTGCTGTGGGCAGATTCGGCTGCCGTGTTTCCCACATTACAACAGTGACCGCACTTCAAAAGTACTTCATTGGCTGAAAAGGGCTTTGGGACGTCCGGTGGTCATGAAAAGCGCTGGAGAAAGACAAGTCTCTCTTTCTTTTCAACCATGAGCTCCCCCCTTCTAGATGTGCATGGACAGCAGGATCAGGCCTTTGACCGAGAGAGTCAGCAATGTCTGTGCTCACACAAGGAATGGCCACTTGAATGAGGGGCTGGGCGACATCCAGTACCCCCAGAAAGTGTGCCCCAGGAAGTGTACCCCCGGGGTGTACCCCCAGGAAGAGTTGACGCCTTCAACAACAGTTTGCATTTATATAGCGCCTTTAACGTAGCAAAACGTCCCAAGGTGCTTCACAGGAGCGATTATCAAACAAAATTCGACACAAAGCCACATAAGAAGAAATTAGGGCAGGTGACCAAAGAGGTCGGATTTAAGGAGCGTCTTAAAGCAGGAGAGAGAGGCGGAGAGGTTTAGGGAGGGAATTCCAGAGCTCGGGGCCCAGGCAGCTGAAGGCACGGCCGCCAATGGTGGAGCGATTAAAATCAGGGATGGTCAAGAGGCCAGAATTGGAGGAGCGCAGAGATCTCGGGGGGTTGTAGGGCTGGAAAGAAAGAAGACTTGCATTTCTCCCGCGCCTTTCACCACCTCAGGACGTCTCAAAGTACTTCATTGGCTGTAAAGCGCTTTTTGAAGTGTGGTCACTGTTGTAATGTAGGAAACGCGGCGGCTAATTTGCGCACAGCAAGCTCCCACAAACAGCAATGTGATAATGACCAGAGCATCTGTTTTAGTGATGTTGATTCAGGGATAAATATTGGCCCAGGACACCGGGGAGAACTCCCCTGCTCTTCTTCCAATAGTGGCCGCGGGATCTTTTACATCCACCTGAGAGAGCAGACGGGGCCTCGGTTTAACGTCTCATCCGAAAGATGGCCCCTCCGACAGTGCGGCGCTCCCTCAGTACTGCTCCTTCGACAGTGCGGCGCTCCCTCAATACCGCCCCTGCAACAGTGCGGCGCGCCCTCAGCACTGCCCCTCCGACAGTGCGGCGCTCCCTCAGCACTGTCCCTCCGACAGTGCGGCGCTCCCTCAGTACCGCCCCTCCGACAGTGCGGCACTCCCTCAGTACCGCCCCTCCGACAGTGCGGCGCTCCCTCAGTACCGCCCCTCCGACAGTGCGGCGCTCCCTCAGTACCGCCCCTCTGACAGTGCGGCGCTCCCTCAGTACCGCCCCTCCGACAGTGCGGCGCTCCCTCAGTACCGCCCCTCCGACAGTGCGGCGCTCCCTCAGCACTGCCCCTCCAATAGTGCGGCGCTCCCTCAGTACTGCCCCTCCGACAGTGCGGCGCTCCCTCAGCACTGCCCCTCCGACAGTGCGGCGCTCCCTCAGCACTGCCCCTCCGACAGTGCAGCACTCCCTCAGTACCGCCCCTCCGACAGTGCGGCGCTCCCTCAGTACTGCCCCTCCGACAGTGCGGCACTCCCTCAGTACCGCCCCTCCGACAGTGCGGCGCTCCCTCAGTACCGCCCCTCCGACAGTGCGGCGCTCCCGCAGTACTGCCCCTCCGACAGTGCGGCGCTCCCTCAGTACTGCCCCTCCGACAGTGCGGCGCTCCCTCAGCACTGCCCCTCCGACAGTGCAGCACTCCCTCAGTACCGCCCCTCCGACAGTGCGGCGCTCCCTCAGTACTGCCCCTCCGACAGCGCGGCGCTCCCTCAGTACTGCCCCTCCGACAGCGCGGCGCTCCCTCAGTACCGCCCCTCCGACAGTGCGGCGCTCCCTCAGCACTGCCCCTCCGACAGTGCGGCGCTCCCTCAGTACTGCCCCTCCGACAGTGCGGCGCTCCCTCGGTACTGCCCCTCCGACAGTGCGGCGCTCCCTCAGTACTGCCCCTCCGACAGTGCGGCGCTCCCTCAGTACTGCCCCTCCGACAGTGCGGCGCGCCCTCAGCACTGCCCCTCCGACAGTGCGGCGCTCCCTCAGTACTGCCCCTCCGACAGTGCGGCGCTCCCTCAGTACTGCCCCTCCGACAGTGCGGCGCTCCCTCAGCACTGCACTGGGAGTGTCAGCCTGGATTCCCTGGAGTGGGGACTCGAACCCACAACCTTCTGACTCAGATGCGAGCGTGCTTCCCACCGAGCCACAGCTGGAGGAGATTACAGAGATAGGGAAGGGGAGGGCGAGGAGGCCATGGAGGGATTGGAACACCAGGATGAGAGGAGAGAGGGCCAAACGGCACTGGGTACCTAGATCAGGAATCTTTGAAGTATTACCTCATCGCGGATCTCTCCTGCAATGGAGGAAAAGAGTTCCTGAACGACCAGCTCCCCGGACAAGTGTCCCAGTTGAATCGACTCTTCTGTCACACCTTTGACTGCTGCCTGCAACAAGAGAGAGAGCAGAAACAGTGCATTCAATACTACTGCAGAGGCTGCCATTCGGCCCATCGTGCCTGTGCCGGCTCTTTGAAAGAGCTCTCCAATTAGTCCCACTCCGCCCTGCTCTTTCCCCACAGCCCGGCACATTTCTCCCCTTCAAGTATTTATCCAATTCCCCTTTTGAAAGTTACTATTGAATCTGCTCCCACCGCCCTTTCAGGCAGCGGGTTCCAGATCACAACAACTCGCTGCGTAAAAAAAACCTCTCAGTTCCCCCTCGATCTTGTGCCGATTACCCGTGTCCTCTGGTTACCGACCCTCCTGCCTGTGGAAACAGTTTCTCCTTATTTACCCTATTAAAACCCCGTAAGAATTTTGAACGCCTCCATTAAATCTCCCCTTAACCTTCTCCGCTCTAAAGGAGAACAATCCCAGCTTCTCCAGTCGCCCCACCTCACTGAAGTCCCTCATCCCTGGGATCATGCTACTAAATCTCCTCTGCACCCTCTCCAAGGCCTTGTCCCTTTGTTGTTTGTGGGAGCTTGCTGTGCACAAATTGGCTGCCAAGTTTCCTACATTACACCAGTAACCACACTTCAAAAGTACTTCATTGGCTGTGAAGCGCTTTGGAATGTCCTGAGGTTATGAAAGGCGCTATAAAAATGCAGGTTCATTCTTTTTACAGCCAATTAAGTACTTTTGAAGTGTGGTCACTGTTGTAATGTAGGAACCGCGGCAGCCAATTTGCGCACAGCAAGCTCTCACAAACAGCAATGTGATAATGACCAGATCACCTGTTTTTGTTATGTTGATTGAGGGATAAATATTGGTCCCAGGACACCGGGGAGAACTCCCCCTGCTCTTCTTCCAATAATGGCCATGGGATCTTTTATGTCCACCTGAGAGAGCAGACGGGGCCTCGGTTTAACGTCTCATCTGAAAGATGGCACCTCCGACAGTGCGGCGCTCCCTCAGTACTGCCCCTCCGACAGTGCGGCACTCCCTCAGTACTGCACCTCCGACAGTGCGGCGCTCCCTCAGTACTGCCCCTCCGACAGTGCGGCGCTCCCTCAGTACTGCACCTCCGACAGTGCGGCGCTCCCTCAGGACTGCCCCTCCGACAGTGCGGCGCTCCCTCAATACTGCCCCTCCGACAGTGCGGCGCTCCCTCAGTACTACCCCTTCGACAGTGCGGCGCTCCCTCAGTACCGCCCCTCCGACAGTGCGGCGCTCCCTCAGTACCGCCCCTCCGACAGTGCGGCGCTCCCTCAGTACCGCCCCTCCGACAGTGCGGCACTCCCTCAGTACTGCCCCTCCGACAGTGCGGCGCTCCCTCAGTACTGCCCCTCCGACAGTGCGGCGCTCCCTCAGTACTGCCCCTCCGACAGTGCGGCGCTCCCTCAGTACTGCCCCTCCGACAGTGCGGCGCTCCCTCAGTACTGCCCCTCCGACAGTGCGGCACTCCCTCAGTACTGCACCTCCGACAGTGCGGCGCTCCCTCAGTACTGCCCCTCTGACAGTGCGGCGCTCCCTCAGTACTGCCCCTCCGACAGTGCGGCACTCCCTCAGTACTGCACCTCCGACAGTGCGGCGCTCCCTCAGTACTGCCCCTCCAACAGTGCGGCGCTCCCTCAGTACTGCACCTCCGACAGTGCGGCGCTCCCTCAGTACTGCCCCTCCAACAGTGCGGCGCTCCCTCAGTACTGCCCCTCCAACAGTGCGGCGCTCCCTCAGTACTGCCCCTCCGACAGTGCGGCGCTCCCTCAGCACTGCGATGGGAGTGTCGGTCTGGATTATGGGCTCAAGTCTCTGGAGTGGGACTCAAACCCACGACCTTCTAGAGGCGAGTGTGCTACCCACTGAGCCACAGCTGACACATATTTATCCATTGACACCTCAACCACGATCCTGCCATTGATGCAAATGCCGGCACATTGAGCAACAACGCGAGATGCCACGAGGAGAGTAAAGCGATCCACGTTCTTCTTGTAGGGAAGTCCTCCCAGCATGCACCACCTAAGGAGCAGCACTGGCCTTGGGGCATGCGAGGAGGAAAGTGCGTGGGGAGCGAAGAGAACCAGGAACAGGCGAGACAAGTCTGCCTTCCAAACCAGCCGACACCAACGAGGCTTTATCACAAAACAGACCCCTGGTCGGACCGCACTTGGAGGGCTGCGTGCAATTCTGGTCTCCAGACTATAAGGAGGACATAGAAGCACTGGAGGAAAAAGTGCCAAAAATGATTTACAAGGAAGGTATCAGCACTGAGGGATTACAGCTCTCGGGAACGATTCAACAGGTCGGGGCTTTTTTCTTTAGAAAAGAGAAGACTCGGAGGAGACCCGATGGCGGTCTTTAAAGTTATGAATGGGTTGGACAGGGTCGATGTGGAGGGAATGTGTCCACTTGTGGGTGAATCCCAAACTAGGGGCCGTCAATATAAGATAGTGACTGATAAATCCAATAGGGAATTCAGGAGAAACTTCTTTATCCAGAGAGGTTTTTTTTTTTTTTTAAATTCATTCATGGGATGTGGGCCGTCGCTGGCAAGGCCAGCATTTATTGCCCATCCCTAATTGCCCCTTGAGAAGGTGGTGTTGAGCCGCCTTATACAACTGAGGGGGCTCGCTGGGCCATTTCAGAGGGCAGTTAAGAGTCAAACACTGCCGTGGGTCTGGAGTCACATAACGGCCAGACCGGGTAAGGGCGGCAGATTTCCTTCTCTAAAGGACATTAGTGAACCAGATGGGTTATAACGACAATCCGGTAGTTCCACGGTCACCATTACTGATGCTAGCCTTTTATTCCAGATTTATTTAACTAACTGAATTTAAATTCCACAGCTGCCGAGGAGGGAATTGAACTCGTGGCTCCCAGATCATTAGTCCGGGCCTCTGGGATTACTAGTCCAATAGGGAATTCAGGAGAAACTTCTTTACCCAGAGAGTGGTGAGAATGTGGAACTCGCTACCACAGGGAGTGGTTGAGGCAAGCCGCGTAAAATGCTTTCAAAAGGAAACTAGACGAGTACACGAGAGTAAAGGGAATGGAAAGATATGCCGATGGCCTGAGATGGGGTAGCTGGAACGGGAGGAGGCTCGAGTGGGGTATCGACGCCAGCACAGACTAGGTTGGGCCGAACGGCCTGTTTCTGCGCTGTATGTTCTGCGTCAGATTATTATCTGAATGGCAATAGATTGGGAGAAGGGGAAGTGCAACGAGACCTGGGTGTCCTTGTGCACCAGTCGCTGAAGGTAAGCATGCAGGTGCAGCAGGCGGTTAAGAAGGCAAATGGTATGTTGGCCTTCGTAGCGAGAGGGTTCGAGTACAGGAACAAGGATGTCTTGCTGCAGTTGTACAGGGCCTTGGTGAGGCCGCACCTTGAGTATTGTGTGCAGTTTTGGTCGCCTCATCTGAGGAAGGATGCTCTTGCCATGGAGGGAGTTCGGCGAAGATTCACCAGGCTGATAACTGGGATGGCAGGAATGACGTATGAGGAGAGATTGGGACGATTGGGCTTGTACTTGCTGGAGTTTAGAAGAATGAGAGGGGATCTCATTGAAACTTATAAAATTCTGACAGGACTGGACAGACTAGATGCAGGAAGGATGTTCCCGATGGCGGGGGAGTCCAGAACCAGGGGTCACAGTCTAAAGATAAGGGGTAAGCCATTTAGGACAGAGATGAGGAGGAATTTCTTCACCCAGAGAGTGGTGAACCTGTGGAATTCTCTACCACAGAAGGCAGTGGAGGCCAATTCATTAAATATATTCAAGAAGGAGTTAGATATATTTCAAAGATGTGCGGGTTAGGTTGATTGGCCATGATAAAAATTGGCCCTTAGTGTTAGGGGGGATTAAATATGTGGGGTTACGGGGATAGGGCTTGGGTGGGATGGCTGTCGATGTAGGGACCGGGTGCTAGGGTTTGGATGATCAGCCATGATCTCGTTGAATGGCGGAGCAGGCTCGAAGGGCCGAATGGCCTACTCCTGTTCCTATCTTCTATGTTCCTATGTCATTTGATGTGAGCAAAGCGCGCAGCAAACCTTGGGTTCTGGGTGGCCCCCTGGAATGTCCACCTGACCTGCTGCCTCGGCAACCTGCTGGCTCCTCCTCAGGAAGACGAAGCAGTTGTCTGCTGTGTGCAGCATGGCCCCGACGCCGAGGGGCTCGGCCAGGTAGGCCTGGCTGTCGTCAAAGTCCGCCAGGCCCCGCTGCTGCAGGAGCGGGGCCTGCGCCGACCAGTTTGTCCCCAGGTAGTCCCTGTAGCAGGTCAGGCCCAGCCGCAGCCTCAGCAGCCCGCCGTCCAGCTGGGCCGAGTGGATGCGGAACTTGGCTCCGTTGAAAAGCATGGGGTTCTCCCGCCGGCGCTGCTGCCAGATGTCTGCGATCTTCTGCTCGTGGCCGGGTAGGACATGCCTGTTGTACTTGGGAGAGATCTCCACCTGGACCTGGTCCTGGGTCAGCTCGCCCATGAAAGGGCATTGGAACATAATGGAAATGTCTGGATCCATGTCCGCGCCTTCATTTATGGAAGTGCCTGAAAGCAATGGAAGAGAAAAAAGAATCAGAGTCATAACATGAGGGGTAGGAGCAGGAGTCGGTCGTTCGGCCACTCGAGCCTGCGCCGCCATTCAATAAGATCATGGCTGATCTGATCTTGGTCTCAACTCCACTTCCCTGCCCGCTCCCCATAACCCTCGACTCCCTTATCATTCAAAAATCTATCGTCACCTTAAATATATTCAATGACTCCGCCTCCACAGCTCTCTGGGGAAGAGAATTCCAAAGATTCACGACCCTCAAAGAACAAATTCCTCATTTCCGATTTTAAAGGGTTTCCCCTTATTCTGAAACTATGCCCCCTAGTTCTAGATTCCCCCACGAGGGGAAACATCCTCTCAGCATCTACCCTGTCAAGCCACTTCAGAATCTTATATGTTTCAATAATAACGGCACAGGAGGCCGCCATTTGGCCCATCGAGTCCGTGCCAGCTCTCTAGAGCAATCCAGTCAGTCCCATTCCCCCGCTCTATCCCCGTAGCCCTGCAGGTTTATTTCCCTCCAGTGCCTATCCAGTCTCCCCTTGAAAACATTGCATGTCTCCGCTTCCGTCAGCAGCGAGTTCCAAGTCCTCACCACTCGCTGCGTAAAAAAGTTTCCCCTCACGTCCCCCCTGTATCTCTTGCCCAAAACCTTAAATCTGTGTCCCCTAGTCCTTGTACCATCAACTAGTGGGAACGGCCTTTCCCCGTCTAGCCTGTCCAAACCCGAGTTGGAACAGAACACAAGAAAGAAAAAAGACTTGCATTTCTATCGCACCTTTCACGACCACCGGGCGTCCCAAAGCGCTTTACAGCCAATGAAATACTTCTGAAGTGTGGTCACTGTTGTAATGTAGGAAACGCGACAGCCAATTAGCACACAGCAAGCTCCCAAAAACAGCAATAACGACCAGATAATCTGTTTTAGTGATGTTGGTTGAGGGATAAATATTGGCCCCAGGACACCGGGGAGAACTCCCCCTGCTCTTCTTCCAATAGCGGCCGCGGGATCTTATACGTCCACCCGAGAGAGCAGACGGGGGCCTTGGTTTAACGTCTCGTCCGAAAGACAGCACCTCCGACAGTGCGGCACTGGGAGCGTCAACTGGGATTATATGCTCAAGTCTCAGGATCCACAACCTTCTGATTCGGAGGCGAGAGAGAGGGAGTGTTCTACCCACGGAGCCATGGCCGACACCGACTTCACTCGTTTCATTATGCTCCTCCGTTGCCTCTTGGCCATTTTGTTGGTCTCGCCACCCCCCCCGACCCCCTCCCCTCCCTCCCCCCATTTCGGTTTAAATGCATGCGGCTCTTTCAGTTCATTATCCAGCCGTCTCTCCTCGTCCTTCCAATTCTGGGGTCATTTTGAGTCAGCTAAACATGCCATTCACCCCGTTTCTTCACAGTTTGCCCTCACATTCAGTACTTTTCCTCTGAACATACCGACAATGGCCCTTTGGTCCAGCCAGCCTGTCCCGCACCATTGTGACACCCGGTGTATCACAATATCTACACGTGATCTCCTGGGAGAGGCGGAAAACCCCAGATTAAAAACCCAGGCCAATTTGGCAGGGGGAACAAAAATCTGGGAAATTCCTCTCCGGCCCCCTTAGGCGATCGGGACTGGTCCGGACCATCACTCTGACCCCGATAATTCTACGCAGTACCCCTACCTTCTGTACGGGGTGATCTCCGCCCCAGCCAGATACAGGTCCAGCTCTTGCTTTCTTTCAGTTGGTTCCCCAATCCCCGAATTGGACCGAGGTAGCTGCTCTCACCTGGGGCGCTACAATAGGGGTGTTACAATTGGCTTCGGTGACCCTGAATTAGGGAGGGGGGGGGGGGGGCGGGGGAGAAAGAAAGAAAAAAAATCAGTTGGGGGTTTGCTCCTATTCAATAACCCTTGCTGGATGCCAACGAGGACAGGGTCAGGATTGGCGGTGGTGCCCCATGTGGTCGAATAGCTGAACAAGTTTAGGCGAATGAGAGGTGATCCCACTGAAATTTCTGAGGGGGATTGACAGGGTAGATGCTGAGAGGTTGTTTCCCTCTGGCTGGAGAGTCTAGAACCAGGGGTCACAGTCTCAAGATAAGGGGCCGGCCATTTAAGACTGAGATGAGGAGGAATTTCTTCACTCGGAGGGTTGTGAATCTGTCCCAGAGGGTTGTGGACGCTGAGTATATTCAAGGCTGAGATCGATCGATTTTTGGGCTCTAGAGGAATCGAGGGATATGGAGATCGGGCGGAGAAAGTGGAGTTGAGGTCGATGATCAGCCATAATCTTATTGAATGGCGGAGCAGGCTCGAGGGGCCGAATGGCCAACTCCCGCTCCTATTTCTTAGGTTCTCTCTCTCACACACAGATTCTGCATGGAATCGTACCATGGAAAGAGTCTGCACTTTCAGGGGATAGGAGAAGGAAATTGGCAAGTAAAATAAAACGTGTGTCTGTGTTGGGGGACGGAGAGAAGAAGGCTTTGAGACTACCTGTTCGACTGAGACCTCACCTTCACCAAAGGTGCTGACTTTTCCCCCCAGGCCCACGCCAGCCCAGGTGTGCAGGAGACAGAAGAAGGTGGTGCCAGGGGGTTGTTGTCAGTGTCGGGTCGGTAGAGGGGGAGGGAAGGCCAGCAGCTCGCCACACCTTTAACAAGGGAAGAGTCGTGCACAGGTGAGGGGGCAGGGGCTTACCTGTGGATCGCAGTGTAACTGTGTCTCGCTGTGACGCTCCTCCAGCGGTAACACTGCATTCCATGAATGGACTTGGGAGGGGGGAACCCCCCACCTCTGTGCCGGACCACGTCAATTTCACAAGGCGGAAGTAACAATGTGATGCCTGCCAACCATTGGTCTGGAGGCTCTCATGTGACGGTGTGGCATCCTGAGGGTCGGCCGCTTTTTTTTTTCATTTCCCCTTTCGGAGGGGCACAGAAGGAGGCCATTCAGCCCATCGTCTACCAACCCCCGCCCCCCCCACACTGTGTTGCATCAAACCAGCTTGTGGTTGGTGAAGAGATCCTTCTAAACTCGTAAAAGAGTGGGCACAGAGCTTCTATAAACTCTGGTCTTGATGCACTTCGCCTGCAAAAGGGCTGTTTTAAGAAAGAAAGACTTGGATTTCTGTAGCGCCTTTCATGACCACCAGACGTCTCAAAGTGCTTTACAGCCAATGAAGTACCTTTGGAGTGCAGTCACTGTTGTAATGTAGGAAATGCAGCAGACAATTTGGACACAGCAAGCTCCCACAAACAGCAATGTGCTGATGACCAGATCATCTGCTTTTAGTGATGTTGGTTGAGGGATAAATATTGGCTCCAGGACACCGGGGAGAACTCCCCCTGCTCTTCTTCCAATAGTGGCCGTGGGATCTTTTACGTCCACCTGAGAGAGCAGACAGGGCCTCGGTTTAACGTCTCATCTGAAAGACAGCACCTCCGACAGTGCGGCGCTCCCTCAGTACTGCCCCTCTGACAGTGCGGCGCTCCCTCAGTACTGCCCCTCCGACAGTGCGGCGCTCCCTCAGTACTGCCCCTCCAACAGTGCGGCGCTCCCTCAGTACTGCCCCTCCGACAGTGCGGCGCTCCCTCAGTACTGCCCCTCCGACAGTGCGGCGCTCCCTCAGCACTGCCCCCTCCGACAGTGCGGCTCTCCCTCAGTACTGCCCCTCTGACAGTGCGGCGCTCCCTCAGTACTGCCCCTCCGGCAGTGCGGCGCTCCCTCAGTACTGCCCCTCCGACAGTGCGGCGCTCCCTCAGTACTGCCCCGCCGACAGTGCGGCGCCCCCTCAGTACTGCCCCTCCGGCAGTGCGGCGCTCCTTCTGTACCGCCCCTCCGGCAGTGCGGCGCTCCCTCAGTACTGCCCCGCCGACAGTGCGGCGCTCCCTCAGTACTGCCCCTCCGGCAGTGCGGCGCTCCCTCAGTACCGCCCCTCCGACAGTGCGGCGCTCCCTCAGTACTGCCCCGCCGACAGTGCGGCGCTCCCTCAGTACTGCCCCTCCGGCAGTGCGGCGCTCCCTCAGTACTGCCCCTCTGGCAGTGCAGCGCTCCCCCTCCGGCAGTGCGGCGCTCCCTCAGTACTGCCCCTCTGGCAGTGTGGCGCTCCCTCAGTACTGCCCCTCTGGCAGTGCGGTGCTCCCTCAGAGTGTCAGCCGAGGTTTTTATGCTCAAGTCTCTGGAGTGGGGTTTGAACCCACGACCTTCTGACTCAGAGATAAGGGTGTTGCCCACTGAGCCACGGCACGTTCAGCGGAAGAGGTGTAACTGGGCCATACAGCAGGCAGATCTCGCATTCAACTCTGGCTTGTGCTGTGTTAGCTGCTCTCGGGTGGGTGAGTGGTAGAACACGACAATTGGTCTCGCTGTCTCTGCTCCAGGGATGGATGAGATTGGCCAAAGCTCATATATTTGGTGATTCCTGTGGAAGCTTCAGAGGATTGGACATCGAGCGCAGCTGTGACGCTCCCCAAGGTCGAATGCCTTGCTGACACTTTCCAGGCTCCCAATGGCCATGTGGGTGAGATACCACTCCCCAAATGTACAAGCACAATAACTCTATCACACTAAGGAACTGCCCTGAAATCACTGCAGGCTACTTACTATGTGTTTGAAAAGCCACTTTGTTGTGGAGCTTCCTACCGCATATCCATTTCATCACGAAGTCCACCCACTTCCACTTCCATAACATCACCCGTCTCCGCCCCTGCCTCAGCTTATCTGCTGCTGAAACCCTCATCCATACCTTTGCTACCTTCAGACTCGACTATTCCAACGCACTACTGGCCGGCCTCCCACATTCTACCATCCATAAACTTGAGGCCATCCAAAACTCTGCTGCCCCGTGTCCTAACTCGCACCGAGTCCCGTTCGCCCATCTCCCCTGTGCTCACTGCCCCGTGTCCTAACTCGCACCGAGTCCCGTTCACCCATCACCCCCTGTGCTCACTGCCCCGTGTCCTAACTCGCACCAAGTCCCGTTCACCCATCACCCCCTGTGCTCACTGCCCCGTGTCCTAACTCGCACCAAGTCCCGTTCACCCATCACCCCCTGTGCTCGCTGACCTACATTGGCTCCCGGTTAAGCAACGCCTCGATTTCAAAATTCTCATCCTTGTTTTCAAATCCCTCCGTGGCCCTCGCCCCCCTCCCTATCTCTGTAAACTCCTCCAGCCCCACAACCCTCCCAGATCTCTGCGCTCCTCCAATTCTGCCCTCTTGAGCATCCCCCGATTTCCATCGCTCCACCATTGGCGGCCGTGCCTTCAGCTGCCTGGGCCCTGAGCTCTGGAATTCCCTCCCTAAACCTCTCCACCTCTCTCTCCTCCTTTAAGACGTTTCTTAAAACCTCCCTCTTTGACCCAGCTTTTGGTCACCTGTCGTACTATCTCGTGTGGCTCGGTGTCACAGTTTGTTTCTCGATAGCGGTCCTGTGAAGCACATTGTGGGGGGGCGTTTTCTTACACTAAGGGCGCTGTATAAATGTAGCTTGTTGTTGTAGCGGGCAGGGGGATTTTATTCACTTCTCCGTCCCTCGGTGTAATGATCAGTAACATGTCATTCTAGAATGGTACACTAGGTGGAGCTGTATGTTTCAGAGGGGGCTACCCACAAGGCAGTAGTCAAGATGGATGCCTGTACACAAGTCCACATGGCTGAATAAATGACTAGCTCAAGCTAGCTGTTCATAATGAAAACGTCTATTTATTTATGAACATAACCCTGGGCCACAATTGCCAAACACCTGTCCAACCCCGAGCTGGCCTTCTCATCCCCATGTCCTCGCCGTCACAAAGACCGCTGACTTCCAGCTCCGTAACATCGCACGCCTCCGCCCCCGCCTCGACACATCTTGTGCGGAAACCCTGATCCGTGCCTTTTGTTCCCTCCAGACTCAACTATTCCGACGCTCTCCTGGCCGGATTCACCTTCTCCGCCCACCCCAAGCTTCGGTTCGTCCAGTGATCTGCTGCCTGTATCTTATCTCGCACCAAGGCCTGCTCGCCCAGCACGCTGACCTCCATTGGCTCCCAGTCACCACCCCCCCCCCCCCCTCAACGCCTCAAATTTCAAATTCTCACAGAATCATAGAAATTTACGGCACAGAAGGAGGCCATTCGGCCCATCGTGTCCGCGCCGGCCGACAAAGAGCTCTCCGGCCTAATCCCACTTTTCAACTCTCGGTCCGTAGCCCTGCAGGTTACGGCTCTTCAGGTGCATATATATCCAAGAAGAGCAGGGGGAGTTCTCCCCGGTGTCCTGGGGCCAATATTTATCCATTAATCAACATCACTAAAACAGATGATCCGGTCATTATCACATCGCTGTTTGTGGGAGCTTGCTGTGCGCAAATTGGCTGCCGCGTTTCCCACATTACAACAGTGACTACACTTCAAACAGTGCTTCATTGGCTGTGAAGTGCTTTGGGATGTCCTGAGGTCGTGAAAGGAGCTGGAGAAATGAAAGTCTGTTTTTTTGCTCTTCATCTGAAACATTAACCACCTTTCGGGACGTGCTGAGGCGGTTAAAAGTCGCAATATCAATGCAAGTCTTTCTTTTATCTTTTGACACTTATAGAGAGAAGCCGGCGATTCTTGTGTACAAAAGCAAAACACTGCAGGTGCTGGGAATCTGAAATAAAAACAGAAAATGCTGGAAAAATACCCAGCAGGCCAGGCAGCATCTAATGGAGAGAGAAACAGAGTTAACGTTTCAGGTCTGTGACCCTTCGTCAGAACTGGAACAAGCTGGAGATGGAACAGGTTTTATGCAAGTGCTGGGGGCAGGGAAAGGGGGGCGAGGAGGAAAGAACAACAGGGAAGGTCTGTGATAGGGTGGAAGGCTGGAGAGATTAAATGACAGAAGGGATGATGGTGCGAGGTAAAAGGAGATGGTAATGGGACAAGTTAAGAAACAAAAGATGAGTCTAGAGGAGGTGTAAATGGGAACGGCAGAATGATACCTGGACTCCAAGGGTTAAGTTACGAGGAGAGGTTACACAAACTAGGGTTGTATTCCCTGGAATTTAGAAGGTTAAGGGGTGATCTGATCGAAGTTTTCAGGATATTAAGGGGAACAGATAGGGTGGAGAGAGAGAAACTATTTCCGCTGGTTGGGGAGTCTAGGACTAGGGGGCACAGTCTAAAAATTAGAGCCAGACCTTTCAGGAGTGAAATTAGGAAACACTTCTACACACAAAGGGTGGGAGAAGTTCGGAACTCTCTTCCGCAAAGGGCAACTGATGCTGGGTCAATTGTTAATTTTAAATCGGAGATTGATAGATTTTTGTTAACCAAAGGTATCGGCCCAGAAATCCGGGTCCCCACGGGTGAGTACGCGCTGGGTACTCACGCGTAGGCCCAATGGAAGTGCCGGTTTCGTGCACGAAGGGGCTGACAGATGGAACGCGTGCGCCGGAGAGGCAGCGTGTGCGCATCGAACTTACGTTTTTTTTGCAGCTTTCTCCGGGAGGGTAAGTCTCCAGCAGTTACACTTTTAAAAAGCAGGCGCAAGGCCGGCTTTTAACAAGGTAAGTGGTGAATCAATTAAAATTAAAACATTTTTTCCACAGGTTTATTATTTTTAAATACTTTAAAGAAAGGTAAGTTTATTTTTAGCCCCATTAGAAAATGTAATTAATTTTTTCAAAATTAAATTACTGTTTAAAATAGTTATTTCATGTAATTTATAGTTATTTTTTAAATGTGATGTTTTTTAAAAAATGTATTTGAAGTTTTAGTTATGTTTTGGGGCTTGTAGTATTTATAGGTTTGACAGCTCTTCCTGTCAAATTTATGAATGAAGCATTCCCTGCTACCATTGGCTCTCCGTGGCCCACGTGATCCCAGGGGACGCTTCGAACTAACTGCGCCCCTGGGATACGCAAGCACTGCGCGCCGGCAGTTGGAGGAGGCCCAGGATCGGAATCCCACGGGGGCCCACAGCTCAACGGCCGGCGCGCTAGGTAAGTGCAGGTCGGAGGCTTGCACCCGCGGGAAGCCCCCGACCCGAATTTCTGGGCCATCAAAGGATGTGGGCCGAAGGCGGGTGGATGGAGTTAGGTCGCATGATCTCACCGAATGTGCGAGCAAGTTCGAGGGGCTGGATGGCCTCCTCCTGTTCCTGTGTTCCTATGAATAGCAGAATCATCAACCGCTGCTGTCCGAAAAAATGGGGGCAGAGGTTATGATCTGAAATTGTTCAGCTCGGTGTTGAGTGCCTAATCGAAAGATGAGGTGCTGTTCCTAGAGCTTACGTTGAACTTTCATTGGAATAGTGTAGGAGGCCGAGAACAGGGAGGTTAGATTCTTGTGGGTGTTCGGAACATCATGGCGTTCCCCGGGGGCAGGGAGCTCAGGGCAGAGGCTCAACCCTTCACCAGCAGAAGAGGTGGGGCGGGGGGGGTGCGGAGGAGGAACAAGTGTGCAAGTCGCACTGGGCTGTGACTGATTACACAGCAAAAGTACGGGGTACAGTAGCATAGAGGTTATGTTACTGGACGAGTAATCCAAAGGACTGTGACTAAATAATCTGGAGATGCAAGTTCAAATCCAACCACGGGAATTTAAATTCAGTTCATTAAATAAATCTGGAATTAAAAAGTTAGTCTCAGTAATGGTGGCCATGGAACTACCAAATTGTCATAAAAACCCATCTGGGAAGGAAATCTGCCGCCCTTACCCGGTCTGGCCGGTGTGTGACTCCAGACCCACAGCAATGTGGTTGACTCTTAACCGCCCTCTGAAATGGCCGTTCAGTTGTACCAAAACCGCGACGCACTGCGGGAGCACCTTCAGCACCAGGAGTCCAGCGGCTCACCACCACCTTCTCGAGGGCAATTAGGGCCGGGCAATAAATGCTGGGCCTTGCCAGCCACGCCCACATCCCAGGAACGCATAAATAAAAGAACAAAAGAGCGGCAGATGCTGGGGTAGTGATAAACAAAATAGCAAAACAACATTTATGTAGTGCCCTTTAACGTACTAAAACATCCCAAGGCTTCACAGGAGCGTTATCAATCAAAATTTGACACCGAGCCAGATGACCAAAAGCTTGGGTTTTACAGAGCATCTTAAAGAAAGAGAGGCGGAGAGGTTTAGGGAGGGAATTCCAGGATATGAAAAGGTCAGACAGAGGATATGGAATGGTCATGGCTTCTTGTAAATGGGCCTTGTTAGGGTAGTTTGCCAGGAAATGTTCTGCTTAGGTCATCTTCAACATTGCCAAAACCTCACGGTTATTTAAGAAATATGATCAGAAAATAAGCTCCGATTGGCCGGGAACCAGATGCAAGGCTCGTGACTCGCAGCACGGAGTCCTCCTTCACTCTTGCCGCCGCCGTTGCTAGGGAACAGAACGCTGGCGCGTTCTTATTATTCCCGATTGTCCCCACTCCTCTCCTGAAGACACTGTTGAGGCATGGGTTACGCTAGCATAGTGGTTATGTTACATTAGTAATCCGGTAGGCCTGGAATAACCCAGAAACGTGAGTTCGAATCCCACCACGGCAGCTGGGGAATTTAAATTTGGTTAATTAATTAAATAAATCCAGAATAAAATGATAGTATCAGTAATGGTGACCACGAAACTACCAGATTGTCGTAAAGACCCATCTGGTTCACTAATGGCCTGTAGGGAAGGAAATCTGCTGCCCTTACCTGGTCTGGCCGATATTTGACTCCAGACCCACAGCAATGTGGTTGAATCTTAACCACCCTCTGAACTAAACCACTCAGTTGTATAACTGCTCTCTGACAGTGCGATGCTCCCTCAGTACTGCCCCTCCGACAGTGCGGCACTCCGCCAGTATTGCCCCTCCGACAGTGCAGCGCTCCCTCAGTACCGCCCCTCCGACGGTGCGGCGCTCCCTCAGTACTGCCCCTCCGACGGTGCAGCGCTCCCTCAGCACTGCCCCTCCAACACTGCGGCGTCCCTCAGTACTGCCCCTCCGACGGTGCGGCGCTCCCTCAGTACTGCCCCTCCGACGGTGCGGCGCTCCCTCAGTACTGCCCCTCCGACGGTGCGGCGCTCCCTCAGCACTGCCCCTCCGACAGTGCGGCGCTCCCTCAGTACCGTCCCTCCGACAGTGCTGCGCTCCCTCAGTACTGCCCCTCCAACAGTGCGCCGCTCCCTCAGTACCACCTCTCTGACAGTGCGGCGCTCCCTCAGTACTGCCCCTCCGACAGTGCGGCGCTCCCTCAGTACTGCCCCTCTGACAGTGCTGCGCTCCCTCAGTACCGCCCCTCCGACAGTGCCGCGCTCCTCAGTGCCGCCCCTCCGACAGTGCGGCGCTCCCTCAGTACCGCCCCTCCGACAGTGCCGCGCTCCTCAGTACCGCCCCTCCGACAGTACGGCGCTCCCTCAGCACTGCCCCTCCGACAGTGCGGCTCTCCCTCAGCACTGCCCCTCCGACAGTGCGGCGCTCCCTCAGTACTGCCCCTCCGACAGTGCGGCGCTCCCTCAGTACTGCCCCTCAGTACTGCCCCTCCGACAGTACAGTGCTCCCTCAGTACTGCCCCTCCGACAGTGCGGCGCTCCCTCAGTACTGCGCTGAAGGCAATGCTGGATCTCTAGATTTACCCCAATTCAGTAAAGATAAAAAAAATCCAAATGGAAGTTGATGCGCCATCAATTACTCAAAAGACTGAGGTTGAGCGAGTAACAATCAGGCTTTTATTAACTAAAGAATGAAGGTCTAGTCTCGAGTGGTCGACCCGTCCAGAATACTAAGGGACTGGGAGGTAGTCACTTATATACCTGGAATAGTGGGAGGAGTCAGCCGAGGCATGTCCAGACCTGTACCTAGTGGAATACACATACAGACACAGACAGGTATGACAGTGGTTTACCACAGAAGTGTTCTTTCATCATTTGTTCCCCTTGTGTGTTGCAGAGGTGCAGTGACCTCTGGAACGTGTGCATGTGCGTGTGCGGGATCAGGCCCGTGGTTCGGGAGCAGAGTCTGCACCTGTGCAACCATACCCGAGGGTCAGCACGTTTGAGGGGAGCGAGCCTGAACTGACCAGCACACGAAGTCCATTGTGCGTAGAGGGTGCTGGAGCTCTGTCACTAACTGATTTCATTGTTCATGTGCTTAGATGGTAGATACACAGCGCACAAAGAACGGTGCTGTACGGAGGAAGTGGACAGGAGGCAGAAAGGCTGCCACCAGCCTTATTGTTCAATCAGTCACTGAAGTGAAATTCCCCGGAAATAATTGAAGCAGTTTAATGTGTGGAACGATTATCCGTTTAGTGAGCTGGCGTTTTTGAAATGTTAACTTGATGGTCTGTAGGAGCGGAACAAATCTTGGAAAGGGCGAGCGCCTCTCGAAGTGGCTAGCTGACAAAGTGGGGCCGTTTCAGATTCAGCTGCCACTGCTTCCGATCAGACTCTGGGAGATCGGAGCGATCGCTAGATGTACAACCGCACGATAAGAAGCGGCCCAATCAGGAAAAGGCAGTGCGTAGCCAGGCCCAGAGAGTCAGAGGTTTGATCGGTGGCCAGTGCCAAGTCGGTCGCTGCGACTGACCTCTCGGTTCAGAGAGGGAAAAAAACGAGCGGCCAGGATTCCTGCCGCTGATTGTAATCCTGTTAGGTTAGGGTGGACGGTATGTCCCTGTTTCCCGGGGATGAGGGACAGTGACATGAATCAGTCAATCATGAAAGAAAGACTTATGAAATAATACTGAGCGGCCTGCGGGTGGCGCTGTCCAGGGAGAGTATAAATACTCGGGCACGGGCCCAGCTTGCGCAGGGCATTCTTAACAGGAACTAGTGAAGGACACAACTAGACCTCCATGTTGTAAAACAGTTGATTAAAGCTTTGTTTAACGCTTAGACCAAGTGCCTAGTAGTTTTCTTACGTCAGACAGCGTCCCCGGTCAAGTGATGTGCCCGGTTCAGAGAAATGCGGCCCTGAATAGGCGCGGGTTCGAGTCAGGAGCCACGTGAGACCCCCCCCCCCACGAGCTGCCACGCGGCCGGTCAGTAAAGTGGGCGGGGCTGTGCGGCCGGGGCGGGCTCCGATTGGTGGGAGGGATATCAATCGGCTGTTTTTAACCAGAAGGAGTGCGCTCGCTGAGGGGCGTTAACTTAGGCAGAGTCCACGCTCTGTGGCCGCAGTACGCATGCTCCGCGTCCCCCCCCACCCCACCGCAGCCTTGGACAGTCTCGTCAAATTCGGCTCAAGAGAATCCGGCCCCGGGGGCCGTGTGGACATCCCGGGAGCTGGGTCAGGGCGCGCGGGTCCGCGGCCCTCAGAAGGCGCGGGCGAGCGTCGGGCCGCGAGGAGGGGGAGGAGCCGGCGATTGCGGCCGGCAGAGGCCGTGGACAGCGGTCGCGCTATTCAGGCGGGAAGTTCTGGCGATGCTTTTGTTGCAGCTTCAGTTTGCATCGAAGTAACAAAATGTCGGCCTCGCGCAGCCTCCATTTTCCGTCCTGGCGGCTCTGCTGGGCTCCCACCCTGTGCGTCCCCGCGTTCGGTTTCGAAAATATGGCCAGCCTACATTTGACGAGGGCGGCGTCGGCCTTGGTTACAATGCTGCTCACGGTCAGATAGGCTGCTGAGAGTCTGGAGGCCTTGATGTTAAACCGCTCTCCCCGCCCCCCGTCACCCGGCAAGAATGGTGCGTGGAAAGGGGGTTAAGACTCGGCCGAGTCCATTAACCGGCCTGAGGTCGCGCCGTTCTCGCCGTGCACCCTTTCACCTTTGCCGACTTTGCTGAGGCCCGCTATTTGGGAGGGGTGGAGGAGGCCCGCCCAGTGTCAACTGGCCAGGAGAAGGCCAAGGTGCTTCCAACCCCCCCTCCGCCCCCCCCCCCCACTTCAGGCCCCACAAGGGGTCCCTGGGCCTACTCAGACCCCGGCCTCGCCTCACCCTCTGTGCCCAGGCCCCGGCTGCTAAAGCCCTTGCCTAGTGCTGAGGTAATGCTGAGGACCGTTCCGTCGGCTGCCCGATGTCCTGAGGCTCCCATGCCGATGTCCCGCTCTTTCTCCCGCCCCCCCCTGCCCCTGACGTTAGTCCTGCTGGTTTCGGGCAAGAGACGGTCCAGCTTTAATTAAATGAGGCCCGGGAGTTAAAATGGCCCAGGCCTCTCACTGAGCTTCCCATGGGGGGCTGGGATGGGGGTGGGGGGGGCAATGTGAGTGGTGGGGGGGCGGTTGTCCTCCCACCTAGCCTGAACGCGCCCCCCAGTAAAAGTCAAGGCGTCTTTGTCTAGGCTTCGCACATGAAGAATTTTCTTCGGCAGCACCTCCCAAACTCACGACCTCTACGAAGGACGAGGGCAGCAGGCACATGGGAACACCACCACCTGAAGGCTCCCCTCCGAGTCACACACACCATCCCGACTTGGAAATATATAGGCCGTTCCTTCATCGTCGCTGGGTCAACATCCTGGAACTCCCTCCCTAACAGCACTGTGGGAGCACCTTCACCACACGGACTGCAGCGGCTCAAGAAGGCGGCTCACCACCACCTTCTCGAGGGCAATTAGGGATGGGCAATAAACTCTACATCCCGTGAACGAATAAAAAAATAAAATGGCCATTTGGGCGAGATACGAGAGGACAGCAGCCTCTACTCCAACCTTAAGGAAGAGAGGGAGGAAGTAAATTGGAAACAATATCTGAACCAAATTATTTCTTTGTAATGCAGCACAGCAAATCTGATTTTAAAGGAAGATTACGAAGCTCAATCAGCAGAAAGGTTTAGATGGATGGCAAGATATTTATGTGCCATTTGCACACTGCCTCAACTCACATTAGCTGCGCTGAGATCAACCATTTAACAGACTCTTGCCATCGAGATTGCAGTTAAAACTCTTAATTGGTTGTCTTTGAACTGCAGGTCTTTCAGGCTCTGATTTAATCTCCACAACCCAGCTCTGCAGCCGACAGCGTTTTGTACAGATTATTTTTAACCCCCCCACTTTTCTTTCTCCTCCCCAATTCTCTTCTCCCCGCCCCCGCCCTCTCTCCCGAAGGCCTCGGTTTTGGCGGGGCGCCGTTCCACGGGCCGTCCTTGGGCGCCTCATCAAGGTGGCCGTTCCTCACGTGAGTAAAGAGAGCGAGCAGCTGCGGGATATTCGACCACGGAGCGCATCGCACACGTGCCCAATCCAGCCCTGGCCCAGTGTACACAGCCATGAGCTTTACCAAGCATCACTCACTAGCAATCAGGGTGCCAGGTGTACTGAAGCCAATTCCCTTGATGACCCAGCCAACATCAACTAACTCCACGCACATCTGCTACTGTATCCAGAGTATTCCTGATCTGCCGCCCCGTGTCCTAACTCGCACCGAGTCCCGTTCGCCCATCACCCACTGTGCTCGCTGACCTACACTGGCTCCCGGGCCGGTAACACCTCAGATTTAAAATTCTCATCCTTGTTTTCAAATCCCTCCGTGGCCCGCGCCCCCCTCCCTATCTCTGTAATCTCCTCCAGCCCCACAACCCTCCGAGATCAAAGTACCTAATCGGAAGCCTTCCGGACTCAATATCGAGTTCAACAATTTCAGATCGTAACCTCGGCCCCTATTACATTTTTACTTATATTTTTTTTCCACCCCTTTGTTTTGGTTTTTCCCTCTCCCCCCTTTCCTTTTTTTTCTCTCTCCCACATGGCAGCTGTCTCTCATCCTGCCAGTACACTTCACACCTAATCTCAGCTGTCTTTTGTCTCCACTGTCCTATTACCATCTCGTCTGGTTTTGAATACCTCTTAATGTCTCTTTTACTTCTTTTGTTCTATCGCAGCCCTGCCTTCGATCTGTTTCATTTTCTTTCCAGTTTTGAAAGAGGGTTTCGACCCGAAACGTCGACTCTAATTTCTCTCCACGGATGTTGCCTGGCCTGCTGAGTTGTTCCAGCATTTTCTGTTGTTATTTCGGATTTCCAGCATCTGCAGTATTTTGCTATCGTACTAATATCTCCTTATGTGGCTCGGTGTCAGATTTTGAATAGATCCTGTGAAGCGCCTTGGGACATTTTATTAGGTTAGAGGAGCTGTATAAATGTTGCATAGCTCATACCACATCAGATGGTGTGCTTACCCCAGTGGGACACCAGGCTGCTGCAGGGCCTTTCTGTGAGAAATTGAGCTAAATTTCCGCGTCCGGCCGGTTTTGCGACCCGTGTCCTGTCAGGGCTCTCGCGCCTCTGCAATACTCCCTTTAGTCAGGAAGACGGTTGGGACAGGCTGTGGAACACAATGACTAGTTTGCTGACGACAGAGTGTCGGAGGCTGTGGCAAGAATGTTGGAGGCTGTGGGTTCAAATCGTTCCACGAAATGATCTATCGTGTGAGGACTGCCAGCTGTGTAGGGTTAAAGGTTCCAGGTTGCCTTTATATTGGCGCCCAGTGCTGCTCACTCAGCGGGGCTGCTTCTGGGACCCTGGGCTTGACAACCTCTGCCCAGTGCCGGAGTGTACGTCAGCAAGTGATTAAAAACTCCTGTGTACACTCAAATACAGAGATGGTTTTTTTTTTATTCGTTTATGGGATGTGGGCGTCGCTGGCTCGGCCCAGCATTTATTGCCCATCCCTAATTGCCCTTGAGAAGGCGGTGGTGAGCCGCCTTCTTGAACCGCTGCCGTCCGTGTGGTGAAGGTGCTCCCACAGTGCTGTTAGGGAGGGAGTTCCAAGATTCTGGCCCAGCGACGATGAAGGATCGGCCGATATATTTCCAAGTCAGGATGGTGTGTGTGACTTGGAGGGGAACTTGGAGGTGGTGGTGTTCCCATGCGCCTGCTGCCCTTGTCCTTCTAGGTGGAAGAGGTCGCGGGTTTGGGAGGTGCTGCTGAAGAAGCCTTGGCGAGTTGCTGCAGTGCATCTTGTAGATGGTACACACTGCAGCCACGGTGCGCCGGCGGTGGAGGGAGTGAATGTTTAAGGTGGTGGATGGGGTGCCGATCACGCGGGCTGCTTTGTCCTGGATGGTGTCGAGCTTCTTGAGTGTTGTAGGAGCTGCACTCATCCAGGCAAGTGGAGAGTATTCCATCACACTCCTGACTTGTGCCTTGTCGATGGTGGAAAGGCTTTGGGGAGTCAGGAGGTGAGACACTCGCCGCAGAATACCCAGCCTCTGACCTGCTCTTGTTGCCACAGTATTTCTGTGGCTGGTCCAGTTAAGTTTCTGCACTACGCATAAAGCACCAAAGCAATGGACATTGGAATTTTGCCCAAATGTAGCACTATACCATTTTTGACAATTTACAGAAATGTGCAATAATGCTACCAGCATTAAAAAAAGATAGCTGCACTGCAGCAACTCGCCAAGACTTCTTCGGCAGCACCTCCCAAACCCGCGACCTCTTCCACCTAGAAGGACAAGGGCAGCAGACGCATGGGATCACCACCACCTCCAAGTTCCCTTCCAAGCTGCTTTAAGTCGTGGGTGAAATTCAAAGGGGAAAAAACGTTTTTTTTGCACCACCCGTTTGCGCCCCCGGGGGGCGCTAACGGGGCGCAAAGCCCCTCGCGCCTGGGCGCGGCGCCGCTAACACCTCCCGCAAAATTCAGCGGGAGTTTAGCGGCGGTGGTAGCCAGTAGCGCCCTGTGGCGCTGCGCCGCTGCCGATGACATCATCACCCAGCTTGCGCCCCGGCCGCAAACACCCCTTGCGCCCCCTGACCTATCGTCGGATGAGATGTCCGATCGGTTCAGGGGGCGTCTTGGCCGCAGCGGCGGTGCAAATTAAAGGGCAGGTGCCGGGCGGCCATTTCCTTTTGGCCGACAGCCAGCACCTGCTCCTTCGTACCACTGTATGCGGGGCAAGTCAGGAGTGTGATGGAATACTCTCGTGGGTTTGGGAGGTGCTGCCGAAGAAGTCTTGGCGAGTTGCTGCAGTGCAGCTATCTTTTTTTAATGCTGGTAGCATTATTGCACATTTCTGTAAATTTTCAAAAATGGTATAGTGCTACATTTGGGCAAAATTCCAATGTCCATTGCTTGTGGTGCTTTATGTGTAGTGCAGAAACTTAACTGGACCAGCCACAGAAATACTGTGGCAACAAGAGCAGGTCAGAGGCTGGGTATTCTGCGGCGAGTGTCTCACCTCCTGACTCCCCAAAGCCTTTCCACCATCTACAAGGCACAAGTCAGGAGTGTGATGGAATACTCTCCACTTGCCTGGATGAGTGCAGCTCCCAACAACACTCGAGAAGCTCGACACCATCCAGGACAAAGCAGCCCGCTTGATCGGCACCCCATCCACCACCTTAAACATTCACTCCCTCCACCACCGGCGTACCGTGGCTGCAGTGTGCACCATCTACAAGATGCACTGCAGCAACTCGCCAAGGCTTCTTCGGCAGCACCTCCCAAACCCACGACCTCTTCCACCTAGAAGGACAAGGGCAGCAGGCGCATGGGAACACCACCACCTCCAAGTTCCCCTCCAAGTCACACACACCATCCTGACTTGGAAATATATCGGCCGTTCCTTCATCGTCGCTGGGTCAAAATCCTGGAACTCCCTCCCTAACAGCACTGTGGGAGCACCTTCACCACACGGACTGCAGCGGTTCAAGAAGGCGGCTCACCACCACCTTCTCGAGGGCAATTAGGGATGGGCAATAAATGCTGGCCTTGCCAGTGATGCCCACATCCCATGAATGATTTTTTTTTAAATGTGTAGTGCAAGGTACGAGCAACAACATTAAAAGAAGCTATTTTCTAAAAGTAGACTTAAAAGTTTCTGTTGTCCTGTCAAATCTGAGGGAGCACCGCACTGTCAGAGGGGCAGTACTGAGGGAGCGCCGCACTGTCGGAGGGGCAGTACTGAGGGAGCGCCGCACTGTCGGAGGGGCAGTACTGAGGGAGCGCCGCACTGTCGGAGGGTCAGTACTGAGGGAGCGTCGCACTGTCGGAGGGACGGTACTGAGGGAGCGCCGCACTATCGGAGGGGCAGTACTGAGGGACCGCCGCACTGTTGGAGGGGCAGTACTGAGGGAGCGCCGCACTTTCGGAGGGGCAGAACTGAGGGAGCGCCGCACTGTCGGTGGCGCGGTACTAAGGGAACACCGCACTGTCGGAGGGGCAGTACTGAAGGAGCGCCGCACTGTCGGAGGGGCGGTACTGAGGGAGCGCTGCACTGTCGGTGGGGCGGTACTGAGGGAGCGCCGCACTGTCGGAGAGGCAGTATTGAGGGAGCGCCGCACTGTCGGAGGGGCAGAACTGAGGGAGCGCCGCACTGTCAGAGGGGCGGTACTGAGGGAGCGCCGCACTGTCGGTGGGACAGTACTGAGGGAGTGCCGCACTGTCGGTGGGGCAGTACTGAGGGAGCGCCGCACTGTCGGAGGGGCAGTACTGAGGGAGCGCCGCACTGTCAGAGGGGCAGTACTGAGGGAGCGCCGCTCTGTTGGTGGGGCAGTACTGAGGGAGCGCCGCACTGTCGGAGGGGCAGAACTGAGGGAGCGCCGCACTGTCAGAGGGGTGGTATTGAGGGAGCGCCGCACTGTCGGTGGGACAGTACTGAGGGAGCGCCGCACTGTCGGTGGGGCAGTACTGAGGGAGCGCCGCACTGTCGGTGGGGCGGGTACTGAGGGAGCACCGCACTGTCGGAGGGGCGGTGCTGAGGGAGCGCCGCACTGTCGGTGGGGCGGTACTGAGGGAGCGCCGCACTGTCAGAGGGGCTGTACTGAGGGAGCGCCGCTCTGTCGGTGGGGCAGTACTGAGGGAGCGCCACACTGTCGGAGGGGCAGAACTGAGGGAGCGCCGCTCTGTCGGTGGGGCAGTACTGAGGGAGCGCCGCTCTGTCGGTGGGGCAGTACTGAGGGAGCGCCACACTGTCGGAGGGGCAGAACTGAGGGAGCGCCGCTCTGTCGGTGGGGCAGTACTGAGGGAGCGCCGCACTGTCGGAGGGTCAGAACTGAGGGAGCGCCGCACTGTCGGAGGGGCAGTACTGAGTGAGCGCCGCACTGTCAGAGGGGCAGTACTGAGGGAGCGCCGCACTGTCGGAGGGGCAGTACTGAGGGAGCGCCGCACTGTCAGAGGGGCAGTACTGAGGGAGCGCCGCACTGTCGGAGGGGCAGTAGTGAGGGAGCGCCGCACTGTCGGAGGGGCAGTACTGAGGGAGCGCCGCACTGTCAGAGGGGCAGTACTGAGGGAGCGCCGCACTGTCGGAGGGGCAGTAGTGAGGGAGCGCCGCACTGTCGGTGGGGCGGTACTGAGGGAGCGCCGCACTGTCGGTGGGGCGGTACTGAGGGAGCGCCGCACTGTCGGAGGGGCAGTAGTGAGGGAGCGCCGCACTGTCGGTGGGGCGGTACTGAGGGAGCGCCGCACTGTCGGTGGGGCGGTACTGAGGGAGCGCCGCACTGTCAGAGTTGCCGTCTTTCGGATGAGACATTAAACCGAGGCCCCGTCTGTCCTCCCAGGTGGACGTAAAAGATCCCACGGCCACTATTGGAAGAGGAGCAGGGGAGTTCTCCCCGGTGTCCTGGGGCCAATATTTATCCCTCAACCAACATCACTAAAACACATGATCTGGTCATGATCACATTGCTGGTTGTGGGAGCTTGCTGTGTGCAAATTGGCAGCTGCGTTTCATACATTACAACAGTGACCACACTTCAAAAACTACTTCATTGGCTGTAAAGCGCTTTGGGACGTCTGGAGGTTGTGAAAGGCGCTGGAGAAATGTCTTTCTTCTCCTTTTCTCTGAGGCACAAGGAGCTGACGCACTAATGTACCGATGTGTACTTCCTCAGCCGCTCCCCTCACCCCTCAGTTTCTTCTCCTTATCCCTTCCGCTGGAAGACACGACTGTTGCTGAGATGAAGTGGCCAATCGTCACGACAGGACCTCGACAGTGAGCCTCAGCTGGGGGTTTGCCCACCCTTCAGGCTTGTCCGGGAGTCTGCAGGAATTGAAGGGGTACTCACCCGTAAGCCCAACGAAAGTGCCGGTTTGTGCATGCACTGTGCATGCGCGGGAAACCGGCACTTCCGTTCCCCTGAAAGAAGGGGTTCAGAGGTCAAACGCGTGCGCAGGAGAGGCTGCGCTGTGCGCATCGAACTTACGTTTTTTTTGCAGGTTTTCCCGGGAAGGTAAGTCTCCAGAAGTTAGACACGTAAAAAGCAGTCGCAAGGGGAGGGGGGGAGGAGAGGGAGAGGGAGAGACGGGGGGAAGAGGGAGAGGGGAGGGGGGGGGAAGAGGGAGAGGGGAGGGGGGGGAAGAGGGAGAGGGGAGGGGGGGAAGAGGGAGAGGGGAGGGGGGGGAAGAGGGAGAGGGGAGGGGGGGAAGAGGGAGAGGGGAGGGGGGAAGAGGGAGAGGGGAGGGGGAAGAGGAAGAGGGGGAGGGGGGGAAGAGGGAGAGGGGAGGGGGGGAAGAGGGAGAGGGGAGGGGAGGGGGGGAAGAGGGAGAGGGAGGGGGGGAAGAGGGAGAGGGGAGGGGAGGGAGAGGGGGAAGAGGGAGAGGGGAGGGGGGGAAGAGGAGAGGGGGAGGGGGGGAAGAGGGAGAGGGGAGGGGGGAAGAGGGAGAGGGGAGGGGGGGAAGAGGGAGAGGGGAGGGGGGGAAGAGGGAGAGGGGAGGGGGGAAGAGGGAGAGGGGAGGGGGGAAGAGGGAGAGGGGAGGGGGGAAGAGGGAGAGGGGAGGGGGGGAAGAGGGAGAGGGGAGGGGGGGAAGAGGGAGAGGGGAGGGGGGAAGAGGGAGAGGTGAGGGGGGGGAGAGGGGAGGGGGGAAAGAGGGAGAGGGGAGGGGGGGAAGAGGGAGAGGGGAGGGGGGGAAGAGGGAGAGGGGAGGGGAGGGGGGAGAGGGGAGGGGGGGAAGAGGGAGAGGGGGGGAGAGGGGAGGGGGGGAAGAGGGAGAGGGGAGGGGGGGAAGAGGGAGAGGGGAGGGGGGGGAAGAGGGAGAGGGGGAGGGGGGAAGAGGGGGGAGGGGGGAGGGGAGGGGGAGAGAGGGGGAGGGGAGGGGAGAGAGGGGGAGGGGAGGAGAGGGGAGGGGGATGGGGGAGAGGAGGGGAGGGGTGGGGGGAGAGGAGGGGAGGGGTGGGGGGAGAGGAGGGGAGGGGTGGGGGGAGAGGAGGGGGGGAGAAAGGGAGTGTGGAGCCAGCAGACCCTCTCCCCTCTGCCGGCAATGGCTCCGCTGAGCTCCGTGCCGCCCCACGCACTGACATGCCGAGCGCAGCGCCCCGGTCAGCCCGAGCCCCGCCCTCCCGAGGCCGGGCCTGAGGCGGCTTGAGACGGCCGATTGCGGCTGGCCGGGCCCGGTTGCCTTGGTAACCCTCCTCCCCTCTCCGCCTCCCGATCTCCGGGACCGGGCCTGGGCCTGAGCGGCTTGATACGGCCGATTGCGGCTGGCGAGCCCGGTTGCTGGGGTAATCCTCTCCGCTCCCCCTCCCCTCCCAAGCCCCGCCCCCCCCGCTAACCTGCTCGCTTCCCTCTGGCCGCGCTCTGTGTGGAGGTGCGCGTGCGCCGTGCAGCGCGAGCGCGAATGAAGCGCGAGAAGCTTGCAGTGAGCCCAGCCAGCCTTTACCAAGATGGCTGGCTGCTGGTTCGGAATTGGGCCCAGCGGGGGGGTGGGGGGTGAGGGGTGGGAGGAGCTTGCCACAAAACAATTGCCTAGGGTCCAGCATGGCTGGCAACAGACGCCCAGGCTTCGAGGCCTACCTGCAAAAACGGGGAAACGTAGGAAAATTAATGAGATTAGATAAAAGATTTAGAAAGTAATTGTTAAGTATGTGTATTGTATTGAACAATTAACACAAAGACTTAAACGTATAACTCAAACAGGTCTTTACTGGTTGGAGGTAGGGACTATACTGAATACAAGATTACTGCACAGTGCTTATATACCGGTGTGTTCACCCCCGGTATTACGTCTACAGCAGCCTGAGAAAGTAGTACATCTACAGGTTACATACACAACACTCCTCCCTTCTTAGCTTTATAGTCATCCCCCCCATTTAACATAACGTAATAACATATATACATATATAACTTCATGTTTAACGTAACATATCACAGATTCAGTCTCTGCGGAAAACAGTTCACAGATTCAATCTCTACGAACAGTTGCAACATACTCTTAGTGGGAACAGTTTACAGGTTCAGTCTCTGTGGGAACAGTTCGTAAATTCAGTCTCTGATCTTAATTCGTTCCAGACAGCATCTTTTCGTAGTGTTCGGCCGGAGGTAGTAGAAGTAACAATATTTTAAACAATTATTATTTTCGGCCTCTTCTTTTTCTTTTCTGCCTTTTTACAACTCTTGTTCTTCCCATCTTCTCGGCGGACAGCTGTAATGCTACCAACTCTCTATGTTCTTTAGACCTTAAGTGCTTCCTCTGGATTTCAGCACTTTGGGAGTTTCCATCACAATTTGGGCATACCACATCCTCGTAGTATTCACTATCACTCAACAGGTCGAGAGGCCCTTCTACTTCTTCCTTACCCAACTGGACGCTATCCGACTGCTGTTCCTTCTCTATCTCTCTTACTTCCCGTAGTAGAGCCACCTTCTTCCGATGTTCCGTAGACCTTTGGTGCTCCTCCATGATTTCTGCACTTTGGGGGTCGAAGTTACAAGCTGGGCAGGACAGGACATCGTAATATTCGGAGTCGTCCGACAGGTCATGGTAATATTCGGTGTCGTCCTGAGCTAGGCCAGCGAGAGGGTCGTCTATTTCCTCCATACCCAGCTGGACGTTAGCCAGCTCTTGTTCCAAATCCAGACATCTTTCCTGAAGAGACTTCTTCATGTGTACCTCTGCATCCAGCTTTTTCTGGGCTTTCAGCAAGTCGTTTACTAGTGACCTCATTTGTGATTTTAATACTTCAACTTCCTTTGGAGATTGATTGCTCGGACTATGCAGTCCCTCTACCGGAGCAGCTGTTTCAGCGGTCTGTTGTTCTACATTGACGTGAGTCAGCGTACTTTTGGCATCCAATGGCTGCTCTGTTGCAGTCGTTTCAGTCTGTGTCGTCACATCAGCCATCTCAATGACTTTTGAGAGCTCCGAACCCTTTTCCTTTGAAGATCGCAGCTCGTGTTCAAGTTTTTCCCATTTCAGAGTCTTGTCCCTCAGCATATGAAGGAGTTGGCTGACCGTTAACTCTTCTGACACCAGATTATGGCACGCACCTTCAGAACCTGAATCAGCTTTGATTCGTTCGGCCTCCTCGCGCAGATGGTTGGTGTGCTCCTGCTCCATTTTCTCCATCAGTTGCTTCTGTTGCCTTTCCAGATTCTCCCACTCTGTAACAAAGAACTTTTTTATTTCATTCATCTCTTGCTCAAAACGGCGAATCATTTGTTCTAATTGCTGTTGTAGTTTGAAATGGAGTTGAGTTCGAGCCCAGTGTCCCTCAAAAATGTGCATATAAGTAGACTTGACAGACTCAGAATTCTCTGTTAAACTATGTTGTTGTTGCTCAGTGGAATTCTGTGCTGAAACTTTGTCTTTTGCACATGGGTTGGTCTTACCATCATCAGTTCTAGAGTCTGGGCTGATTATCTGCACCGAGTTCTCACTCTTTATGGCTTTTAGCGAATGCCAGTCCATATTTATGTTTCTAAACCACTCCCGGCCTAGTAGTGGTGGACCTCCCTCCGGTAGCACATATAAGTCCATTATTTGACTTCCTTCGCCCTTGTTGGCCACTGCAACCTTTATTGTCCCGATGGGGTACACTCTCTGCCCCGTGTAGGTTGTCAATATAATCTCCGTATCCTGTAGGGGAATATGTTGGAATAACCTTCTGTAATCTTTCTTATTCATGACCGACAATGCCGATCCAGTGTCCAATTCCATTTTTACTTGGACTCCTTCTATCTGAAGAGTAACCCAAATTGTCTGGAGGTCTGCACCCTTACCAACGTTGAGTACCCTTAAGCTAGCCAGTTCAATACTGCTTAAGCCAGCCAGTTCATTACTGCTAGCGTCTGAATCGGACTCCTGTTCGGCCACCTTGTGTACCTTTGCGTATTTCCCTTGCGGTGACTTCTTGTTGCTGGTCTTCTTCCCTGACCTGCATACTCTAGCTATATGTCCAAGCCTACCACATGTTCTACATTCTTGGTTTTTAAACCAACACTGGTTCTGATCATGCGTTGTCTTTCCACAACGATAACATTTGCCAGAACTCACACCCAATTTGTGTGCACTGAGCTCCGGTGACCGTAGCTGCATTACTGCCGTGCCTCTCGCTGCGGCTTCGTGTGCTGCTGCCATAGTGACCGCCTTCTCAAGCGTCAGCTCATTCTCCTCGAGCAGTCGCTTTTGTGTATCCTGTTTAAATAAACCACACACAAATTTGTCTCGTAGTGCATCTGTCAGTCCCGTTCGAAACTGGCAATATTTCGCTAATTTACGCAATTCCAGCAAATATTCAGCATTGCTTTCATGCTGTAGCTGCCTTCTGTTGTAAAATTTAAATCGTTCCGCTAGCATCAGCGGCGTGGGGTTTAGATGATCTTTCAGGACAGTAACAATCTCATCGAACGTCTTATCCGCCGGTTCATCTGGTGATAACAGGTGTTTCAATTGCCCGTATGTCTTCGCACCCATTAAATTTAATAATGTTAGTGCTTTATCAGCCTCACGAATTTTATTGGCCTTACAATAATTTTTAACTCGTTCAACATATATGGCCCAATCTTCGATGTCACTATCAAAGTTGCTAATATTCCCGTGTTTAGGCATTGTAGTACTTTATCAGATTTGCAATTTCTCAGATTTTTTTAAATTTTTTACTGCTATCCAAGATGGCGGCTTCCCGCTCTTGCCGTCGTCCTCCGCCCACAAAATGGCGGTTTTCCCACGCTTGGCGGTCTTCACCCGTCCCCCGACGCCGTCTCCCTTCAGCCCCGAGTGCGGCCCTTATCTTCGCCGCGATCGATGGCCCGCGCTGTGCACCGCGGCTCTCGCGCCTTCAGTGTCTGCCGACGCTGCGCCTTTCAGCCCGAGTGCGGCCCTTATCAGGGATTTCGATCGATGGCCCGGCTGCGCCTCGCACTTGAAAGCGGCCCGACCCTTATCAGCGGATGTGATCGATGGCCCGGCTGCGCCCCTCACTTGAAAGCGGCCCGGCCCTTATCTGCCGATCGCTATCGCCCTGTACCTCTCTCTTCCCCAGTCCTGTCTTCTACTCCGGTTCACAAGCTGATGGAGGCTTCAGGGTCCTAATGCCTGTCGCATCCAGTGGGGTGGTGAGTGGTGAGGTTTGAAACCTCTCTTCAACCGCCGTGGAATAACTGCCGCAGGGTAAGAACCTGACTCGTCGCCAGTGTTAAGTATGTGTATTGTATTGAACAATTAACACAAAGACTTAAACGTATAACTCAAACAGGTCTTTACTGGTTGGAGTTAGGGACTATACTGAATACAAGATTACTGCACAGTGCTTATATACCGGTGTGTTCACCCCCGGTATTACGTCTACAGCAGCCTGAGAAAGTAGTACATCTCTTAAGGTGGAACAGGCTTAAGCTCTCTTAAGGTGGAACAGGTTACATACACAACAGTAATTAACTTTTTTTAAAAACAATATGTGTTTTAAAAGCAACTTTTTTTTTAAAGACACAGAAAGCGGGAAAAAGAAATGAAAAGTTTGGAATCAAGATGGCGGCGACTCACCTCGGTTCAGAACGATAAGGCCCGCCCACACACGCACCGATTGGTCGACCGTCAGGTCACCGAAGCGTAGGATTGGTCAATCGTCCCGTCACTCGACTCTAGGAGGGCCCGCCTGCATGCGCCAGGAACCCGCCACGCAGCGATTGGTCGACCGTCGGGTCGCTCGACCGTACGATTGGTCAACCTCAACGTCACTCAATGCTAATGAGCAGATAATGAGCGGAATTTTGAACGTTTTTTGGATACCGCGGGCACAATTTTGTCTCACCGAAATGTAAATACGCTTACGACCGTTCTGGAATCGTAAGCTTTCTTTTGATGTAACACACGTGTAGGTACGCTCTATAACTGTTGATTGTATAGCCGGACAGAGAGACAGAAAGACAGACAGAGAGACATACCGTTTTATATATATAGATTTTAAAAAGGTGATTAAAAAAAAAAATTATTTGAAGATTTGGTGATGTTTTGGGGCTTATAGTATTTATAGGTTTGACAGGTCAAACTTATGAATGAAGCATTCCCTGCTACCATTGGCTCCCCATGGCCCACGTGATCCCAGGGGATGCTTCGAACTAACTGCGCCCCTGGGATACGCAAGCACTGCGTGCCGGCAGTTGGAGGAGGCTCAGGATCGCAATTCCACGAGGGCCCACAGCACAACGGCCGGCGTGCAGGGTAAGTGCAGGGTAAGTGCAGGTCGGGGGCTTGCACCCGCGGGAAGCCCCAGACCCGAATTTCTGGGCCAATATTGACGATGTGGGGGGAGGGGGGGGGGGGAAAGGCTATTTGACTGGCTGTCGAGGTGAATCCAATTGGGTGACGAGGAGTCTGTTCGCTTTCTAATTGGCACGGGAAGGTGTGACGCCCAGAGGTTGGACTAATGGCGGGAGGGTGGGAGCAGGATGGTTCGAGGCTGGAGGTCATGTGGTGCAACCTCCAGGAAGGCAAATGGAAGGCTGTCCCTTATTGCAAGGGGGATGGAGTCTAAAAGTAGGGAAGTCCTGCTACAATTGTACAGGGCGCTGGTGAGACCACACCTGGAGTACTGCGTACAGTTTTGGTCTCCTTATTTAAGGAGGGATATACTTGCATTGGAGGCAGTTCAGAGAAGGTTCACTCAGTTGATTCCTGAGGTGAAAGGGGTTGTCCTATGAAGAAAAGGTTGAGCAGGTTAGGCCGAATGGCCTGTTTCTGTGCCGTATATCCGATGTAAGCCTATGTATACTCATTGAAGTTTAGAAGAATGAGAGGTGATCTTATTGAAACATATAAGATTCTGAGGGGGCTCGACAGGGTAGATGCTGAGAGGATGTTTCCCCTCGTGGGGGAATCTGGAACTAGGGGGGCATAGTTTCAGAATAAATGGGTCGCCCATTTAAAACGGAGATGAGGAGGAATTTCTTCTCTCAAGAGGGTCGTGAATCTTTGGAATTCTTTACCCCAGAGAGCTGTGGAGGCGGAGTCAGTGAATATATTCAAGGCAGAGATAGACAGATATCTAAGTTACAGGGGAGTCAAGGGTTATGGGGAGCGGGCAGGAAAGTGGAGTTGAGGTGGAAGATCAGATCAGCCATGATCTTAGTGAATGGCGGAGCAGGCTCGAGGGGCCGAATGGCCGACTCCTGCTCCTATTTATTATGTTCTTATTATCACCAGAGGGTAAAGATAAAATCTCGGCTGATTTTTCCCGTATCCTAATCCAGTGGCACTGTCGGCCAATTGTACCTAACTCAGCACAGGCCAACTGATTTTTATTGAGTAGACTAGGCCTATATTCGTTGGAATTTAGACAAATGAGAGGGGATCTCATTGAAATGTATAAAATTCTTGCAGGGCTGGACAGGGTAGATGCAGGGAGGATGTTTCCCCCTGGCTGGGGAGTCTAGAACCAGGGGTCACAGTCTCAGAATAAGGGGTCACCCATTTAGGACCGAGATGAGGAGGAATTTCTTCACTCAGAGGGTGGTGAATCTTTGGAATTCGCTGCCCCAGAGGGCTGTGGAAGCTCAGTCGTTGAGTATATTCAAGGCTGAGATCGATAGATTTTTGGACTCTCGGGGAATCGAGGGATATGGGGATCGGGCGGGAAAGTGGAGTTGAGGTCGATGATCAGCCATGATCTTATTGAATGGCGGAGCAGGCTCGAGGGGCCGAATGGCCGACTCCTGCTCCTAATTCTTATGAAACATGTTTCAGTGTCAATTCCTCTTCAGTCTACGCACAGAATGAGCAAATACGGCGCGTGAATGAGTAGGTTAATATTGTGTAAAACCTCGCACAGTTTTCTAACTAAAAATACTTCTAATCACATGAAAATTGCAGAAGGAAATATTACTGCTCTGGAGGCTAGCGTCAGCAAGATCAACTGTGATTCCACGTCCCAATTTGCAGTAATTAGAGTTATTCTCTGAGGAAATGGCAGGAACAGGGGTTTGTGGAAAATGATGGTAAATTATACACTAATCTGCGACGGGAAATGGCGCTGATTCAAAGCACTTGCTCTTGTTTCTCGGGACCTACGCCAAGCAAGTACCTGGTAGTGGATCAGATAACACACTTAAACCCCTCTGTTCGGTTACTGCCATAGAGGTTCGGAAGGGTTGAGGAGGTGGGCGGTGGCTCCCGGGGTAAATGCAGTAAGCCAGTGTAAAACTGAACCGTGCAAACGCGAAGGGACACAGATTGGAGCTCAAATCTCTGGTGAATTAGCGGATTTTTGCGACAGTAGAGGTACTAGAATAGTGATGGTGATAGATTGGGAAATGCTGATGTACAAAGGGAGCTGGGTGTCCTTGTACACCAGTCACTGAAAGCAAACATGCAGGTGCAGCAGGCAGTTGGAAAGGCAAATGGTATGTTGGCCTTCATTGCAAGAGGATTTGAGTACAGGAGCAAGGATGTCTTACTACAGTTACACAGGGCCTTGGTGAGACCACACCTGGAGTACTGTGTGCAGTTTTGGTCGCCTTACCTAAGGAAGGATATACTTGCCACAGAGGGAGTGCAGCGAAGGTTCACCAGACTGATTCCTGGGATGGCAGGACTGTCGTATGAGGAGAGAGTGGGTCGACTAGGCCTGTATTCACTAGAGTTTAGAAGAATGAGAGGGGATCTCATTGAAACGTATAAAATTCTGACAGGGCTAGACAGACTAGATGCAGGGAGGATGTTTCCCCTGGCTGGGGGGTCTAGAACGAGGGGTCACAGTCTCAGGATACGGGGTAGGACATTTAGGACTGAGATGAGGAGAAATGTCTTCACTCAGAGGGTGGTGAACCTGTGGAATTCTCTACCACAGAAGGCTGTGGAGGCCAAGTCACTGAATATATTTAAGAAGGAGATACATAGATTTCTAGACACAAAAGGCATCAAGGGGTATGGGGAGAGAGCGGGAATATGGTATTGAGATAGAGGATCAGCCATGATCATATTGAATGGTGGAGCAGGCTCAAAGGGCCGAATGGCCTATGACATGAATCTTGTCATTCATGTGGAAATGACTTATGAAATAACACTGGGCGGCCTGCTGGTGGCACTGTCCAGCGGGAGTATAAATACTCAGGCACGGGCCCAGCTTGCTCAGGACATTCTTTAACAGGAACTAGTGAAGGACACAACTGGATCTCCATGTTGAAAAACAGTTGATTAAAGCTTTTTTTAACACTTAGACCAAGTGCCTAGTAGTTTTCTTACGTCAGCCTACTCCTGCTCCTATTTTTCTATATTTCTATGGCCTTGGGGAAGTGCCAGTTCTACCAGGATTGCTGCTCCAAATCATCAACCAAATGATTTCTTCTAATAGATGAGCATGCGTGGACACTGCTTGCGGCTGGATTTGGGTTTGGTAATGAGGTCTTCTGTTGCTGGCGTATTGGCCCTCGCTCTCCAGGCTCTTGAGTGAGGTATTGGAAAGTGATCAGTGGCACTGGAGCTGTATCCCAGCACGCCTCACCGAGAGAGAGGAAGGGAGAAAGTTTGCAAATTCAAAATGGACGTCGTTCTCACATAGAAGGAAAGATGATTTGCATTTTTTTTTTACAGCGCCTTTCACGATCTCAGGATGTCTCAGCCAATCTTGCACACAGCAAGCTCCCACAAACAGCAACGTGATAATGACCAGATCATCTGTTTTTAGTGATGTTGGTTGAGGGATAAATATTGGCCCCAGGACACCGGGGAGAACTCCCCCTGCTCTTCTCCCAAATAGTGGCCATGGGATCTTTTACATCCACCTGAGAGAGCAGACGGGGCCTCGGTTTAACATCTCATACAACACTGTCGGGCTAAAGCTAATAGATTTGACAAATAAGACACTATATTGCACAGAGGCAGATAGAGACAGCAAGTTAATAATGGCTTAAACACTGAGGATGTATTTCAGATCGAATCAGTCTACATGCGGTTAAGATTCCTTCAGTCTAATGATCTGCAAGTCTTTCGGAAGAGGCTGTTTTGTAGGCACAGTTTGCACAGGGGCATTCCAATTCTTACAACTGGCCCAGAGTCCAATTGCCAATTCTAGAAAGCCAGCTGAACAAATATCGAAAGCCTGTTGCATGCTTTCCAGTCCAAAAGGCTTCTAAATAAAGAGCTGTCTATCAATCGCGTTTATAGGCATCCCGTGCAGCGAAACACTTGACAAGCCACTGTTGACACTTTGAACTTTGCGCCTCTGTGTTACAGGAAACTCTTTTTTATCCGGCACCGACGGGACCGACGTGGTGCCGGTTCATCAAAAATTCCGGATAACCGAGAGCTATAGTAAAAGATACGGAGAGCTGAGAGCTCCGTATAAAGCAACAAACCCTGTTGCTTAGCAACAGGTGCAGAACAATGGCCACAAGTTCCAAGCGTCTCTGTAGCTTAGCAACAGCTGCAGCCACACCCTTGCACAGCAACAGATCGAGGAAGGCAAGTAATAAAACTTACCTGAACCTACTGCTGAATTTTGCCGGTTAACCGAGATTTCCGGTTATTTAGGTGCCGGTAAATCGAGAGTTTCCTTTTGGCCAACTTGCATTTCTCCAGCGCCTTTCACCACCTCAGGACATCCCAAACCGCTTCACAGCCAATTAAGTACTTCTTTTTGAAGTGTGGTCACTGTTGTAATGTAGGAAACGCGGCAGCCAATTTGCGCACAGCAAGCTCCCACAAACAGCAATGAAAGTAATGGCCAGTTCTAAAAACAGGAACATTCAGCGGGTCAGGCAGCGTCTGTGCAGAAAGGAAGGTAGGGGTTGATCTGTTTCAGTCATGTGGACTGAGGGAGAAATATTAGGGAGAACGGTGGCATAGTGGTTAGCACTGTTGCCTCACAGCGCCAGGGACCCGGGTTCAAATCCGGCCTCGGGTGACTGTCTGCGTGGAGTTTGCACATTCTCCCCGTGTTTGCGTGGGTTTCCTCCGGGTGCTCCGGTTTCCTCCCACAGTCCAAAGATGTGCGGGTTAGGTTGATTGGCCATGATAAAAAATTGGCCCTTAGTGTTAGGGGGGATTAAATACGTGGGGTTACGGGGATAGGGCTTGGGTGGGATGGCTGTCGGTGTAGGGACCGGGTGCTAGGGTTTGGATGATCAGCCATGATCTCATTGAATGGCGGAGCAGGCTCAAAGGGCCGAATGGCCTACTCCTGCTCCTATCTTCTATATATGTAACACCCCTGCTCTTCAAATAGGGCTGTGGAGTCTTTTATGTTCACCCGAGGGGTCTTAATATAACGTCTCCGATGAGAGACGGCACCTCCAACAACGCAGCACTCACTTAGTTCCCGGCTGCCGTCTTTCGGGTGACATGTGAAACCGAGGCCCCGTCTGCTCTCTCGGGTGGATGTAAAAGATCCCACGGCCACTCATGGAAGAAGGGCAGGGGGAGTTCTCCCCGGTGTCCTGGGGCCAATATTTATCCCTCAATCAACATCACTAAAAAACAGAAGATCTGGTCGTTATCACATGGCTGTTTGTGGGAGCTTGCTGTGTGCAAATTGGCTGCCGCGTTTCCCACATTACAACACTTCGAAATGTACTTCATTGGCTGGAAAGCGCTTTGGGACGTCCTGAGGCTGTGAAAGGCGGAGTAAAAATGCGAGTCTTTCTTTTGACTGCACTGGAGTGTCAGCCTAGATGTTTGTGCTCAAGCCGCTGGAGTGGGACTTGAACCCACGAGCCTTTGGAGTCGGAGGCGAGAGAGAGAGTGCTGCCCGAGCCAAGGCTCCGTGTATAATTTGATTAGCACCTAGGCCAAAGTATCTACAGGTAGGCTAATCTGCAGCTCAAAGAAGCTGCTTGCAGCTCTATTATTTAAGAATAGAAATCCTGGGCGAGCCCAGACTGTTTTGTCTATGAGCCACTACCCTGATGTACAGACAAAGCGCTTTACAGCCAATGAAGTACTTTTTGAAGTGTGGTCACTGTTGTAATGTAGGAAACGCGGCAGCCAATTTGCGCACAGCAAGCTCCCACAAACAGCAATGTGATAATGACCAGATCATCTGTTTCTTTTGTTATGTTGATTGAGGGATAAATATTGCCGAGGACACCAGGGAGAACTCCCCTCTGCTCTTCTTCGAAATAGTGGCCGTGGGATCTTTTACATCCACCTGAGAGAGCAGACGGGGCCTCGGTTTAACGTCTCATCCGAAAGAGGGAACAAATATTAGGTTAGCAGTGGGGCAAATAGTATTGTGCAGACGTACAAAGTGATATAAGCTGAGGGATAGTGTAGAGAGCTTTTTTAAAAATTCGTTCATGGGACGTGGACGTCGCTGGCAAGGCCAGCATTTATTGCCCATCCCTAGTTGCCCCTTGAGAAGGTGGTGGTGAGCCGCCTTCTTGAACCGCTGCAGTCCGTGTGGTGAAGGTGCTCCCACAGTGCTGTTAGGGAGGGAGTTCCAGGATTTTGACCCAGCGACAATGAGTGATGAACCTGTGGAATTCTCTACCACAGAAGGCAGTTGAGGCCAATTCATTAAATATATTCAAGAAGCAGTTCGATATATTTCTTAAGGCTAAAGGGATCAAGGGATATGGGGAGAAAGCAGGGACAGGGTACTGAATTTGGATGATCAGCCATGATCTCATTAAATGGCGGTGCAGGCTCAAGGGGCCGAATGGCCTCCTCCTGCTCCTATCTTCTATGTTTCTATGAAGGAATGGCCGATATATTTCCAAGTCAGGGTGGTGTGTGACTTGGAGGGGAACTTGGAGGTGGTGGTGTTCCCATGCGCCTGCTGCCCTCGTCCTTCTGGGTGCTGGCGTTTGCAGGTCTATCAGGTCACGAAGAAAAAAATAATGGATTGCACTTCACGTTTTATTCAAAAAATATTGTCATTAGGAGAAAATTTAGGTTTTTAATTGCAACATTGGGAGAGCATTTATTTTAAAACTGTATCCATCAACCTGGAAAAATATCCGGGAATTTATGATATAAATCAGTAAAAAAAACGTCTTCAATAATCCCCATGCACTTCATAGTAGAATTCTGAGAACTGCTAAACTGAAGCAAACTCCCATTCCACCTATTGATTCTTAGAACATAAGACATAGGAGCAGGAGTCGGCCATTCGGCCCCTCGAGCCTGCTCCGCCATTCCATAAGATCATGGCTGATCTGATCTTCGACCTCAACTCCACTTTCCCGCCCGCTCCCCATAACCCTTGACTCCCCTGTAGCTCAAATATCTGTCTATCTCCACCTTGAATATATTCACTGACTCCGCCTCCACATTCTCTGGGATAGAGAATTCCAAAGATTCACAACCCTCAGAGAAGAAATTCCTCCTCATCTCAGTCTGAAATGGGCGGCCCCTTATCCTGAAACTATGCCCCCTCGTTCTAGATACCCCCATGAGGGGAAACAGCCTCTCACATCCACCCTGTCAAACCCCCTCAGAATCTTATATGTTTCAATAAGATCACCTCTCATTCTTTTAAACTCCAATAAGTATAAGCCCAACCTTTCCTCATAAGACAACCCCCTCATCCCAGGAATCAACCTCGTGAACCTTCTCTGAGCTGCCTCCAATGCAAGTATATCCCTCCTTAAATAAGGAGACCAAAACTGTCCGCAGTACTCCAGATGTGGTCTCACCAACGCCCTGTACAGTTGTAGCAGGACTTCCCTACTTTTATACTCCATACCCCTTACAATAAGGGCCAACACTCCATTTGCCTTCCTAATTACTTGCTGTACCTGCATGCTGACTTTGTGTTTCGGGTACGAGGACCCCCAGATCCCTCTGCATTTTGTAGTCTCTCTCCATTTAAATAATAATTTGCTTTTTTATTTTTTTATTCTTGTTAATTCGAGATTCTCAGATGAACTTAATGATATCCATTTCAAATCTACAATGAACAAATGCTATTTTTAATATATGTAGAATATAAAACTGGTACATTTAACGCACATTTCCTATCTGTCACACTTGGTGTGGCAGCAGCAAAGCAAATCAGATGTCAATATCTCAGTCAGATATCCAGGCTGAAGCTTCTGGTGTGACAGCGTGGGTATCCTGTTCCTGGGACTAGGGACAGGGTCACTGGCCAAGGCTTGGAAGCTAAGCAGAGCCAAGCCTGGTTAGTACCTGGAGGGGGGACCATCAGTGGAAGTACTAGGTACAGAAGGTCACGGAAAGAGCCCCCGAGGAGGGGCGGTTGGTGAGAAGGTCACGGAAGGAGCCCCGGGAGGGGCGGCTGGTGAGCAGGCCCGGGCGTTGGGCTGAAGATTGTCGGACAGGAGGAATGGTGGAAATGGAATGGCGGCACGCACAGACGCAGCGGCTTTGCTTCTCCTAGGACGGTGCTATTTACGTTTAATGTTAATGTTATTTGTACTGGACTCATGGGAGCTTGCAAGATCACATTTCGTTGTTCATGTACTTGTGCATTATACAATGACAATAAAGTTGAATTATTATTATCTTGTAGGCTGCCTGTGAATTTCCTGAGGGCAGCGCCCAATGATGTGCTCCAGGGTCTGATTAGGAGCATGATGGGGATGCTTTAATCTTCCATCGACGGAGAAGGTGGCAGCATCTACCATGACCCGTTCTGAGGTGGTTTTAAGGAGCTCAAATACCAGAGCCAGAACGTCTACAGCCTCTTATATGAACGAACTTACTGAACCTAACCACGCTTTACTTAACTGCAATTAAACTTTGTAGCATGAAAAGTTATAGACACCTAGGGGGAAAAATTGGGTTGCTTTGCGTCTCCTGTTAGCGCGCTAATGGGGCGCAAAGCACCTAACGCCCGGATGCGGTGCCGCTAACGATTCCCACGAAATTCAGCGGGAGGTTAGCGGCGGTGGTAGCCGGTAGCGCCCTGCCTCCGGCGATGGCGTCATCGCCGTGCGCAGCGCCCCGGCCGCAAACTTGGCGTCGCGCCCTCTGACCTACCGCCGGACCATATGTCCGACAAGGTCAGGGGGACGTGTTTGCAGCCGAGGCGACGCAAATTGAAGGGCAGGTGCCGGGCGGCTATTTTTTTGGGGGGCGCCTGCCTCCTCCTTGACTGCTGGGCTCTTTTGCCGACACCCCGCTCAATCAGGGGAGGGAGGCCTGTAGTACCACGGCGCTACGTGCTGACGCACGTGACGCTGTTGAGCGTAGCGCCGCGATATTGAATGGGAGCGACACAAGAGGGGGGGGGCGCGTCCAGTAGCGCCCCGCCTCCTGCTGGGGGCGCTACCATTCCATTTCCGGCGCAGGGGCATTAACTTAAGTTAGCGCCCTAAAGGGGGTGCGACCCAATTTTCCCCCTCCAGACCTTAAAAGAAGAGTAATGTGTTTTACGTGATATATAATGTTCCGGTCATTATAAAACAGTACTTCATCGGATTTGGGAATAGGCCATTCAGCCCCTCGGCCCTGCTCCACCATTCAGTTAGATCATGGCTGATCTGTACCTTAACTTGTAAGATTAGGATCACAGGCTCACACACAGATTACCCAACAGGGCTTTAGAAGTTGTAAGGCTTTTATTAAAGAGCTACAGCTTTAAAGCACAATCAGATATTACATATGGTTTAAGCTGAGTATATAATAGACATACAACCCGTGACAGTGGGAGCGATCTACAACTCCCGAATCGGAATGCCACGACCGGACGGACGGGGGAGGCAGTAGGGTGGTCTCGGATTGGGTGGATTCCTGCAGTCTGCTGCAGTGGTCACTTCCGTTGGGTCATCTCTCGAGCTGTTGGAGGTGTGAGGCCGTCAACCACCTCAGAGGCTAAACTTGACCAAAGTGTTAGGCCGTAGCCACCTTGGGGAAGCCTTTGCCCCTGACTGCCTGATTTCCTCTCTCGGTCGCCTATATTTATAGTTATTTCGGTGGGCTGGTAATCACCTGATGTCAATCATTTGATCCCCATCCTATTGTCCAATTGTGAAGCGGGAAGGCATCCCTCGCCGTCCCATTCTGAGTGACTAACAAGCCCTCCCTCTTATCTTTCTGAGGAATGTTTTGTTATGTTTCTTGATATTCGACCTTGCTGGCATTTCTGCTCTCTGTTCCCGGCTGCATGTTGTCACTCTCTGTTCTAAGAATTAAAACCCATCTTTCAATCGAACAGCTATTTCTTACAAGCTCCGTATCCCTCGAGACCCTTACCCAACAACAATCTATCCATCTCAGTTTTGAAAGCTCCAATTGAGGGGCAGCCTTTTGGGGGGAAAGAGAGTTCCAGATTTCCACCACCCCTTGTGTGGAAAAACTCCTGATTTCGCTCCTGAACCGATTGGCTCCCCCTTTTAAGATTCTGCCGCCTTGTCCTTGACTTCCCCAGCCTATCTTTCCATCTCCCCTATCGAATCCTTATAACATTTTAAACACCTCAAATCAGATCACCCCTCAATCTGCTTACCGCGAGCAGCACCCGCAAGAGATTTTTTTTCAGCACAAATAAAAAGGCGTGAACAATGGACAAACACTCGCTCATTCAGATTACAAGAAACACCTGCTATTTACATCAATGCAGCTATCGGCAATTTAAAAATCAGACAACCAATCTGATCCAGGATCAAAGAGTTCTTTATATAGCAAGATTAAAAAAAAACATTTTGATCTCTTGATCACTGTCTGAATTCGAATTAAAATGAAATAAGCAAATCTACACATTGGTGAGATAGTCACAGAATTATAGAATGATGCGGCACAGATAGTGGCCATTCGGCCCACCGTGCCTGTGCCGGCTCTTTGAAAGAGCTCTCCAGTTAGCCCCACCGCCCCCACCCCCATCCCTTTCCCCCTAGCCCTGCAAATTTTACATAAGAAATAGGAGCAGGAGTCGGCCATTCGGCCCCTCGAGCCTGCTCCGCCATTCAATAAGATCGTGGCTGATCATCGACCTCAACTCCACTTTCCCGCTCCGATCCCCATCGTTCAGAGCCTAAAAATATCTCAACCATGCTTCTGGTCTTCCACACTAACTATTAATGCTCTGCGTCCATTTTTTTCTCTTGGTTCATTTTGCCAAGTTAAAAAAAATTCTCATCGCCACCCCCCCCCTGGTTCTTTCGTCAATTATCTTCAATCGGTGTCCTCTGGTTACCGACCCTCCTGTCAGTGGAAACAGTTTCTCAAAGCCCCTTGACATGAATCTTGTTATTCATGTGGAAATGAGTTATGAAATGATACTGGGCGGCCTGCTGGTGGCGCTGTCCAGGGAGAGTATAAATACTCGGGCACGGGCCCAGCCTGCTCAGGACATTCTTTAACAGGAACTAGTGAAGGACACAACTAGACCTCCATGTTGTAAAACAGCTGATTAAAGCTTTGTTTAACGCTTAGACCAAGTGCCTAGTAGTTTTTTTAAGTCACCCCTCATAATTTTGAAACATCTATTAAATCTCTCCTGAACATTCTCTGCTCCAAGGTGAACAATCCCAGCTTCTCTGTAACGAGGCTGGATTAATTAATGATCTCGAACTGAGGGATCCTCTTGGGAAGAGCGATCATAGCATGGTAGAATTTCAAATTCAGTTTGAGGGTGAGAAAGCTAGGTCTCAAACTAGTGTCCTGAACTTAAATAAAGGTAATTACAAAAAAGTATGAAGGCATACCTTCAAGTATGTTTCTAATTCCCTTTTGAAAGTTACTGTTGAATCTGCTTCCACCGCCATCGACCAGAAGCTGAACTGGGTCAGTCAGGTCAACAGCATGGCTACAACCAGGCTGCTGGATATCCAGGAGGGCCTCGTATTCATGGGAAGGAGCTCTATGACCCTCTAGAGGGCACTAGGACAGAGAAGTCCAGGACCAAGGGACTGGCTGTAGGAGGGTGGTGTTGAGGCAGGAATGCAGAGAAGCCGGGCAAAAGTAGGGACAGAATTCCAACTAGCAGGCCCAGCTCTCCTTGGTGCCTGCCTCCCCAACTGAGAATGGGAACGGAGGTATGTGGAATGAATATTCCAACACTGGTTGACTCAACAGTAAAATTCATAACCTGGAGGAGTCCTTTCCATATATTCGGATCGAAGACTCAAATCCTATGGTTCCACGTTCCTTTGCTTATTATCTCCTTCCGGGGAGAACAGATGGAGGGGAGGGGGGAGGGAGTGGGAACACTATTGAAAGAAAGACTTGCATTTATATAGCGCCTGTCATGACCACCAGCTGTCCCAAAGCACTTTACAGCCAATGAAGTACTTTTGAAGTGGAGTCAATGTTGTAATGTGGGAAATGCGGCAGCCAATTTGCGCACAGCAAGCTCCCACAAACAGCAATGTGATAATGACCAGATCATCTGTTTTTGTTATGTTGGTTGAGGGATAAATATTGGCCCCAGGACACTGGGGATATCTCCCCTGAGCTTCTTCGAAATAGTGGCCGTGGGATCTTTTACATCCACCTGAGAGAGCAGACGGGGCCTCGGCTTAACGTCTCATCTGAAAGACGGCACCTCCAACAGTGCGGCACTCCCTCAGTACTGCACTGGGAGTGTCAGCCTAGCTTTGTGTGCTCAAGTCCCTGGAGTGGGACTTGAACCCACAACCTTCTGACTCCGAGGCGAGTGTGCTACCCACTGAGCCATGGCTGACACTCCAGTTGACACACTATTGCTATTAGGAGCAGGAGTCGGCTATTCGGCCCCTCGAGCCTGCTCCGCCATTCAATAAAATCATGGCCGATCTTCCACCTCAACTCCACTTTCCCGCCTGATCCACATATCCCTCGATTCCCCGAGAGTCCAAAAATCTATCAATCTCTGTCTTAAATATACTCAACGACTGAGCCTCCACAGCCCTCTGGGGTAGAGAATTCCAAAGATTCACCACCCTCTGAGTGAAGAAATTCCTCCTCATCTCAGTCCTAAATGGCCGACCCCTTATCCTGAGACTGTGACCCCTGGTTCTAGACTCCCCAGCCAGGGGAAAACAGCCTCTCGGCATCTACCCTGTCAATGTCCCCTCAGAATCTTATATTGATGAGGAACCTCCAGATTCAGTTATTATATCCATTTCCTGTGGGCATTGGTTACCCAGACTACTTAAGAAAAAGAGGGAACACTGTCCAGAAATGTTTTGTCGGGCTTTGTGCAATGCAGGCAGGAGAGAGGAGCGCCAATCCTCCGACACAGATGGATTGCCGTTTCCGCTGCCAGTATATTTTAATCGCTGTGTTGCCTCTTGCCAAACCAATCCGACACAAAAAATGGCACCTTGTCGACCAAACAGGCCTCCATCTTTCTCCCCTTTCTCTGCCATTCTTTTGTCCTCCGGGTCTTTTCACCGCACAGGCTCCCATTCTGCTGGATAAAAGAGGTCAGCCCTGACGTCACGAGCATTCAGGGCCCAATGTTCTGTGTGCTGCTCACGTTGTCAAGCAGCCTGTGAAAGTGGGGTTTGTAAGTCACTTTCCCATTCGGCACGCCGGCTTTTTAACTGTTTGATAAGAGATTACTATGCTTTACCTTCACCCCGCCACCCCCTCGCCGAAGTCGGTGTCGGAGACATGCTTGTACAGGCCGCAGATGCCTCTGATGATGGCTCGCACATTTTCCAGCCCGGGGGATGGGTCATTGGACGACGATGAAGAGTTGAAACCCAGACCCAATGTCTCCTCCCTAGCCCCCTGGGCACTGAAGGCAATTGTAACAATCCTACCGCTGCCCTGAAGGAGGTCAGCTACGGCGTCAGCCGTGGCTCACTGGGTAGCACTCTCGCCTCCGAGTCAGAAGGTCGTGGGTTCGAGTCCCAATCGAGATACTTGAGCACAAAAATCCAGGCCGACTCTCCTAGTGCCAGTACTGAGGGAGCGCCGCGCTGTCGGAGGGGCGGTACTGAGGGAGCGCCGCGCTGTCGGAGGGGCGGTACTGAGGGAGCGCCGCGCTGTCGGAGGGGCGGTACTGAGGGAGCGCCGCGCTGTCGGAGGGGCGGTACTGAGGGAGCGCCGCGCTGTCGGAGGGGCGGTACTGAGGGAGCGCCGCGCTGTCGGAGGGGCGGTACTGAGGGAGCGCCGCGCTGTCGGAGGGGCGGTACTGAGGGAGCGCCGCGCTGTCGGAGGGGCGGTACTGAGTGAGCGCCGCGCTGTCGGAGGGGCGGTACTGAGGGAGCGCCGCGCTGTCGGAGGGGCGGTACTGAGGGAGCGCCGCGCTGTCGGAGGGGCGGTACTGAGGGAGCGCCGCGCTGTCGGAGGGGCGGTACTGAGGGAGCGCCGCCCTGTCGGAGGGGCGGTACTGAGGGAGCGCCGCACTGTCGGAGGGGCCGTCTTTCTGATGAGACATTAAACCGAGGCCCCCGTCTGCTCTCTGAGGTGGATGTAAAAGATCCCATGGCCACTATTGGAAGAAGAGCAGGAGTTCTCCCTGGTGTCCTGGGGGGCCAATGTTTATCCCTCAACCAACATCACTAAAAAACAGATGATCTGGTCAGACTTGCATTTCTACAGCGGCTTTCTCCACCTCAGGACGTCCGAAAGCGCTTTACAGCCAATGAAGTACTTTTTGAAGTGTAGTCACTGGTGTAATGTAGGAAACGCGGCAACCAATTTGCGCACAGCAAGCTCCCACAAACAGCAATGAGATAATGACCGACAGCGCGGCGCTCCCTCAGTACTGCCCCTCCGACAGGCCAATTAAGGGCCACCCGGCAACAGGTGACGTCACAGATTGACATTTCATCTGTCAAGAGCTTTTGACAGATGAAATATCAGCGTTTGACAGCTGTTTGAAGCGGTCAAACACTGACAATCTGTGCACTAAGTTAATTCCTTCCTCTCAGGCTAATTTAGAGATCTCTCCAGAACAGAAAGCTGAATGCTGCAACTTTTGACAGCTCGCAGCCATTCTGCTTTCTGTGCCGGTGAGATGAGGGACTCCTGAGACCTGAAGGAAGGAAGGCTGTAAAGGTAAGTAAAACTTCTTTAAACACTTTACACACACCAAACACGCTTACCGCTGCACTCATGCACCCATCACTCACCTGAACACCGGACATCTCGAACCCTCCAAGCCCTTCAGCCCGACGGTCCGCCTCGCTAACTTGCCGTGGTTTGGAGCCATCGGGAATCCCACACTTCAGGGATAAAAATCGGGATTAGGCTAAAAACTGCCTGTTAACAGGCAGTTAATTGTCACTAATCCCCTTCCCGCCTCGGGGAGGTCGGGTCCCAGCACAGGTCGGGTATCCGCCTCCTTTGAAACAGGCATGGAGGCGGGTTGGGGACGGGATGGGTTCGTGCCCCCCCCCCCCCCATTTCGCGATTTTAACCCCCCACACGTCTCCAATCCCGCCTCAACGGCTCGATGAAAATCGAGCCCCAAGTCTCTGGAGTGGGACTTGAACGCACGACCTTCTGACTCAGAGGAGAGAGCAAGCTACCTACTCTTCGGACCCACCAGTGAGAAGTGGAGAAAGCAGCCAGGGTCCCTGTTTCTGCCCGCTATCCAGCGATAGCTGCTGGAAGGTGTGTGCATGCGTGAGCGGGACGTGAGGACTAGATCAGACACTATGATGCCCTCATAGCTGAATAGCCTGCGGATACGTAATTATTTTAGGCACGCATACATGGAATAGCCGTTTGGCCGAAGCATCAGAGGGTACCTGGCACCCATGAAACGATTTACCCCCCCCCCACACACACACACACGATAGATACCTTCAGGAGAGGAGGGAAAGAAAGACTTACATTTCTATAGCGCCTTTCACAACCACCACACATCCCAAAGCACTTTACAGCCAATGAAGTACTTTTGAAGTGTAGTTACTGTTGTAATGAAGGAAACACGGCAGCCAATTTGCGCACAGCAAGCTCCCACAAACAGCAACGTGCTAATGACCAGATCGTCTGTTTTTAGTGATGTTGATTGAGGGATAAATATTGGCCCCAGGACACCGGGGAGAACTCCCCCCCCCTGCTCTTCTTCCAATAGTGGCCATGGGATCTTTTACGTCCACCTGAGAGAGCAGACGGGGCCTCGAGAAAACCGTTTGCTGAAGGAAGTAAAAAGCAGGAACTCTGGCTTCTTACTGGATTCGAGTGACTGGCTAATGGCGAACCCATCAAGCTATTTTGTACTTGCTTGGAGTATTCATGGCGCCAGACGTTAATCAGTTCACAGCGCCCCGCCCTGGCTTCTCCAGTTGTTCCATCGCTGTGCTGTGAGAGACCCCCTGGCGTTCCCCAGGTAGAGGGGGACTGACACCACCCTCCCTTTGCCGACTCAGTTTTGTTTGGGTTAGGCTGGTGGCTGCTTGTTTACACTGTAGCAGGACTGATCTCTATCAGCACTAAGCCACGTCCGTGGTGTCGGGTCCCATCTGAATTTGAGCTGCGCATCCCAACACGCCTCCTCCCCCCCCCACTCCAGACCCACCTGCTGATCCACATTTTTAACCGCGATCTGAATTTACCCTCATTAAAACACGGTTATCTCATCGGAAAAAATTTAATTTGATGTCAGGCCAGTGGAATGCCTTTCAATGCTGGTAAATCCCTCCTCATCAGAACAATATCTCGACTGTGTACAGGCTTTAAGAGCGTCTTCAGCAGCGTCGATTTTAATCGCTCCACCATTGGCGGCCGTGCCTTCAGCCGCCTGGGCCCTAAGCTCTGGAATTCCCTCCCTAAACCTCTCCGCCTCTCCCTCCTTTAAGACGCTCCTTAAAACCGACCTCTTTGACCACCTGTCCTAATATCTCCTTATGTGGCTCGGTGTCAAATTCAGTCTGATAATCGCTCCTGTGAAGCACCTTGGGACGTTTTACTACATTAAAGGCGCTATATAAATGTCTTCTGGAAATTTCAAGGAAAGTCCTGGCGGGGGGTAGAATTTCCGTAGGGGTTGATGTGAAAAGACTACAGGAAACTTTCTGGTATCCGGCACGGACGGGACCGACGTGGTGCCGGTTCATTGACAATGCCGGACAACCGAACGCTATAGTAAAAGATACGGAGCTCAGAGCTCCGTCTAAAGCAACAAACCCACAGCTTCAAAACAATCGGCACAAGTTGCAAGCGTCTCTGTAGCTTAGCAACAGCTTCAGCTACACCCTTGCACAGCAACAAATGGAGTAAAAAAAGTAATAAAAGTAAAAAAAGTTACCTGAACCGACTCCTGAATTCTGCCGGTGGATAGAACGTTCCAGTTATTTAGGGGCCGGTTAATCGAAAGTTTCCTGTACTGAGCACTTGGTTTGAATATAAAACAAGGCTCAGTAGTCTTTTTACATCAATTTAATCAACTGTTTCAAAACCATGAGCTTTCTAGTTACATCACTAGTTCCTGGTTACAGAAACACCCTGAGCAAGCTGGGCCCACGCCCGACTATTTATACTCCTTGGACGGCGCCAACAGCTGGCCGCCCAGTGTTACTTCATGAGTCATGATAAGATTCATGACAGGGGTTACGTGGAATGTACGGCACAGAAACAGGCCCTTCGGCCCAACTGCTCCATGCCGGTGTTTCTGCTCCACACCAGCCTCCTCCCCACCCCTCTTCATCTCAGCCTATCCTCATAGCCTTCTATTCCTTTCTCCCTCGTGTGTTTATCCAGGTGTTAAGACTTTTGGCAGGACACAGCTCCGTCCAGGGAGGCCCTCTGCCCTGCTGTGCCGCACCCGCGTGACTGTCCGCGTGCGGGCCCACACGGTGGCCATCGGCAAGCTATTCGGCGGTGGTGGGCATCATGGGCAAATGCAGGGCCTCCGAAAGCTCGGCGGGAAACTGCCCTGCAAAGTGTGGCACAAACCGGTGTAGACCAGGAGGGTCCAAACTCGATCCGTCGTCCATGCAGAATAATTGATCTGAGCTGAGGCAGCGACAGACACACGACAAATGACTCACTTCTACAACAGTGGGGGCCATTCGGGGGGAGGTCAATTAAAAATTTCAAAATTGAGATTGGTAAGATTTTTGTTAGGCTAAGGCATTAAGGGTTAGGGACCAAGGCGGGTAGATGGAGTTAAGATATAGTTCAGCCATGATTTAGTTCAACTACAGTTACACAGGGCCTTGGTGAGGCCACACCTGGAGTATTGTGCGCAGTTTAGGTCTCCTTACCTAAGGAAGGATATACTTGCCATAGAGGGAGTGCAGCGAAGGTTCACCAGACTGGTTCCTGGGATGGCAGGACTGTCATATGAGGAGAGATTGGGTCGACTAGGCCTGTATTCACGAGACTTTGGAAGAATGAGAGGGGATCTCATTGAAACGTTTAAAATTCTGACAGGGCTCGACAGACTGGATGCAGGGAGGATGTTTCCCCTGACTGGGGCGGGGGGGTCTAGAACGAGGGGTCACAGTCTCAGGATACGGGGTAGGACATTTAGGACTGAGATGAGGAGAAATTTCTTCACTCAGAGAGTGGTGAACCTGTGGAATTCTCTACCACAGAAGGCTGTGGAGGCCAAGTCACTGAATATATTTAAGAAGGAGATACATAGATTTCTCGACACAAAAAGCGTCAAGGGGTATGGGGAGAGCGGGAATATGGTATTGAGATAGAGGATCAGCCATGATCATATTGAATGGTGGAACAGGCTCGAGGGGCTGAACGGCTGACTCCTGTTCCTATAGCCCTGAAATTTTTTCCTTTTAAGCATTTGCCCAGAAGGAATCCCGCAGCTTTCTATATTCATGGGGTCCCGCTGTGTGCCATGGTTGTGAGCGATGCTCCCTGCAAGCTGCGCAGCACTCTAGGGATCCCGCACCGCCGGCTTTTCAATGCCTGCGCGGTATTTTGAATGGCGCGCGCAGTTCCCTTAAAGGGCCCCCCCCCCGCGGTCGCCCAAAAAAAATTACAGGGAACCTCGGTTGCTGGTGCCGTCAGTTTTGTCTTGTTTCCATTCTGGCTGATAGCACAGCAAGGTTCGTACATGGCTCGCAATGCGAAAGTCACATTCACCGACCCACACAGGCAAGAGTTGTTTCTGTGCCAGAGGTGGAACTGCTTCTGTGGACGCGGGGCTCACATGACGAACGACTCCTCGGGCACGGCACTGCTGGCAAGTTGGTATCCATGGGACTGAAACCTTGGATCAGTTCCTTCAGATGTGAGCGAAGAGGAGAAAACTTGGGAAGGGGGACTACAAAGGACGCACGTTACAGAACACTCAATCTCGCACATATATACTGGCAGTTTGATTAAGATTATGTGGCAGAGAAGTGTGAAAGGCTGAATCACAAGCACCAACTGTACCAACCAAAGCATCAGGCTCAAAAACAAATGAAATAAACATTAACTGCGACATCAAGTTAAAATTGACGTACGAATCAAGGAAATCAGAGACATTTTTAATCATCCAAACCTCCTGTATCCTTTCCACTGAGAAAACCGGTAGTATTGTCAGCTTGGCTCAGTCGGTAACACTCTCATCGGAGTCAGACTGTCGCGGGTTCAAGTCCCATTCCAAGACTGGAACCCATAATCCTGGCCGACACTCCAGTGCAGTACTGAGGGAGTGCCACACTGTCGGAGGGGCGGTGCTGAGGGAGCGCCGCACTGTCAGAGGGGCGGTACTGAGGGAGCACCGCACTGTCGGAGGGGCGGTACTGAGGGAGCGCCGCACTGTCGGAGGGGCGGTACTGAGGGAGCGCCGCACTGTCGGAGGGGGCAGTACTGAGGGAGTGCTGCACTGTCGGAGGGGCGGTATTGAGGGAGCGCCGCACTGTCGGAGGGGCGGTATTGAGGGAGCGCCGCACTGTCGGAGGGGCGGTATTGAGGGAGAGCCGCACTGTCGGAGGGGCGGTATTGAGGGAGCGCCGCACTGTCGGAGGGGCAGTACTGAGGGAGCGCCGCACTGTCGGAGGGGCAGTACTGAGGGAGAGCCGCACTGTCGGAGGGGCGGTACTGAGGGAGCGCCGCACTGTCGGAGGGGGCAGTACTGAGGGAGCGCCGCACTGTCGGAGGGGCGGTACTGAGGGAGCGCCGCACTGTCGGAGGGGCGGTACTGAGGGAGCGCCGCACTGTCGGAGGGGGCAGTACTGAGGGAGAGCCACACTGTCGGAGGGGGCAGTACTGAGGGAGAGCCGCACTGTCGGAGGGGCGGTATTGAGGGAGCGCCGCACTGTCGGAGGGGCAGTACTGAGGGAGAGCCGCACTGTCGGAGGGGCAGTACTGAGGGAGCGCCGCACTGTCGGAGGGGCAGTACTGAGGGAGAGCCGCACTGTCGGAGGGGCAGTACTGAGGGAGCGCCGCACTGTCGGAGGGGCGGTACTGAGGGAGTGCTGCACTGTCGAATTGGCAGTACTGAGGGAGCACCGCACTGTCGGAGGCGCCGTCTTTCGGATGAGACGTTATACCGAGGCCCCATCTGCATTCTCAGGTGGACGTAAAAGATCTCCTGGAACTACTTTGAAGAAGAGCAGGGGGAGTTCTCCCCGGTGTCCTGGGCCAATATTTATCCCTCAAACAACATCACTAAAACAGATGATCTGGTCATTATCACATTGCTGTTTGTGGGAGCTTGCTGTGCGCAATATGGCTGCCGCGTTTCCTACATTACAACAGTGACTACACTTCAAAAAGTACTTCATTGGTTGTAAAGTGCTTTGGGCGTTCTGAGGTTGTGAAAGGCGCTATAGAAATGCAAGTCTTTCTTTCTGACCTTCCACCCCTCCCTCCCCTGGGATCTTTATCATCCACCTCAACAAGCAGATGGGGCCTCGGTTTAACATCTCATCTGAAAGACAGCACCTCCGACAGTGCGGCACTTCCTCAGTACTGCAGCAGGAGTGTCAGCCTATATTCTTGTGCTCAAGTCTCTGGAGTGGGACTCGAACCCACAACCTTCTGATTCAGAGGCGCGAAAGAGAGAGAGATACCCACTGAGCCACAGCTGACGCTGCCTGAAAGGGCGGTGGAAGCGGATTCAACAGTAACTTTCAGGAGGGAAATCGGATAAATACTCAAAAAAGGAGAAACGTGCAGGGCTGCTTGAAAAGGGCGGGCGGGGGAGCGGGACTGATTGGACTGCTCTTTAAAAGTGCAGGCACGGGCACGACGGGGCTGCATGGGCTCCTCCTGTGCCGCACCATCGCCCGAAAAATCATTAACTGCAAAAGTCCGAAAGTGAAGTCACTGCTGGCAGGACATCCGGAGGACATAGAAACATAGAAGATAGGAGCAGGAGTAGGCTATTCGGTCCCTCGAGCCTGCTCCGCCATTCAATGAGATCATGGCTGATCATCCAAACTCAGTACCCTGTCCCTGCCTTCTCCCCATACCCCTTGATCCCTTTAGCCTTAAGAAATATATCTAACTCCTTCTTGAATATATTTAATGAATTGGCCTCCACTGCCTTCTGTGGTAGAGAATTCCACAGGTTCACCACTCTCTGGGTGAAGAAATTCCTCCTCATCTCTGTCCTAAATGGCTTACCCCTTATCCTTAGACTGTGACCCCTGGTTCTGGACTCCCCGACCATCGGGAACATCCTTCCTGCATCTAGTCTGTCCAGTCCTGTCAGAATTTTATAGGTTTCGATGAGATCCCCTCTCATTCTTCTAAACTCCAGTGAGTATAAGCCCAATCGACCCAATCTCTCCTCATACGTCATTCCTGCTGTCCCAGGTATCATCAGGACGGGCTGGGCGATATGCGAATACAAGCTCGTCCTTTCCTGCTGGCAGTCCCATCCCAGACATGTGCTGGGGGAGGGGGGGGGCGGGGGGGGGGGGGTGGTGGCAGCAGGTGGGCAAATTTAATTCCTAACTGGCCCTGCGGGGAATGCGCCAGCTCAGGCGGAAGTCTACGCCCCGCCCACAGTATTAACGCCAATTTGGGAGGGTGGTGTGGACGAAAATCGGGCCGGGCGTAAAACCGGCGTTACTCCCGCCCCACACGGAAACTGCACCAGTTTCTCAACGGGCGGGTTCGGGTTCAAATCACCCCAATGTATGTCGGCGCACAATGAAGATTCGCACCCCCGGCTCGCTGTCCTAACTCTCCTCACCTCTCTCTCTGCTGGGAGCACAGAGCGACCGCCCGTCATCCTCGTCCTCCTGCGAGTCGCCTATCCTCGCCGGTGGGCGGGGCCGCAGCCCCGGGTAGCCAATGGCCGCCGCCCCGGGTAGCCAATGGCCGCCCTGTCCTAGCCGGTGGGCGGTGCCGCAGCCCCGGGCAGCCAATGGACGTGGCCGCCCTGTCCTCACCGGTGGGCGGGGCCTCAGCCCTGGGCAGCCAATTGCCGGCCGCCTATCCGTGCCGGTGGGCGGGGCCGCAGCCCCGGGCAGCCAATGGACGTGGCCGCCCTGTCCGCGCCGGTGGGCGGGGCCGCTCCTCTCGCTCCCGCCCCCCATCCCTCTCTTCCAACTGTCACAGCCGCCGGACGTCACCAGCGGCGGGGGTGGGGGGGGTCGAGAGAGGAGGGGGCGGGGCCGCGCCTCTACAGACCAATGGCTGGCCGCCTGAAGTTCTCTAACGCCCCCAGTGGGCGGGACCGCGATTTAAAGACCCACCGTCATAGCCGCCTGACGTCACTGGAGGGCGGGGCTGCGCCGAACTCCCACCTGGGCGCATGCGCGGGAATGCCGGCCGCCACTTGAGTCTCCTACAGTTCTCGAGCCGGTGATCAGACTGGCCGCGACAGCACCGTGAGTGGCGGGCGCCGACAGCCGCAGGGAGGGTCCCCTTCATTTACTTCACCTTGACTTCCTTCTTAAAAGGGAGGTTTCTGTCCCCCATCATTTTTAAAGGGGAGGTTTCGGTTTCCCCCCATCCTTAAAGGGGAGGTTTCTGCCACCCCCCCATCCTTAAAGGGGAGGTTTCTGCCCCCCCACCCTTAAAGGGGAGGTTTCGGTTTCCCCCCATCCTTAAAGGGGAGGTTTCTGCCCCCCCATCCTTAAAGGGGAGGTTTCTGCCCCCCCATCCTTAAGGGGGAGTTTTCGGTTTCCCCCCATCCTTAAGGGGGAGTTTTCGGTTTCCCCCCCATCCTTAAAGGGGAGGTTTCTGCCCCCCATCCTTAAAGGGGAGGTTTCTGCCCCCCCCATCCTTAAAGGGGAGGTTTCTGCCACCCCCCATCCTTAAAGGGGAGGTTTCTGCCCCCCCCATCCTTAAAGGGGAGGTTTCGGTTTCCCCCCATCCTTAAAGGGGAGGTTTCTGTCCCCCCTCCTTTTAAAGGGGAGGTTTTTGTCCCCATCCATTTTTTGGGGCCACAGATTTTATCCTTGACCTCTGCCGCCTGTTGAGCTGCGGGCCGGCCCAAGGTCGTCAAGTAAAATTAGCTGAAGAGTCTTTCTCACACACCGAGTCTGTCAGACTCTTGAGCCAAGTTTCACACGGATCGCGGTTAAATTAGATGACGTTTAAATAAGGATGAAAGAACAAACTTGCATTTCTCCAACGCCTTTCACCACTTCAGGACGTCCCAAAGCGCTTTACAGCTAATGAAGTGTTTTTGACGTGCGGTCACAATTGAGTAGGTGAACTCGGCAGCCAATTTTGCCCACAGTAAGGTCGCACAAGCAGCAGTTTATCAGTTTTGTTGGTGTTGGTTGAGTGACCAATTTTGGCTCGGACACAGCAGGGATGAGGGACTTCAGATATAGGGAGAGGTTGGGGAAAAAGTTAGGACTATTCTCCTTGGAACAAAGCCGTTTAACAGCTGCAAATGCAAAATACTGCAGATGCTGGAAATCTGAAATCTCGACATTGGGGAGACCAAACGCAGATTGGGTGCAGTCAGTCTGCGAGTGCGACCCGAGCTTCCGGTCGCCTGTCACTTTAATTCTCCTCTCCGCTCCACTCCCACTTTGACCTCGCTGTCCTCGGCCTCTTGCACTGTTCTAACGAAGCTCAGCGTAAGCTCGAGGAACAGCACCTCATCTTTCGATCAGGCACTTTACAGCCTGCCGGACTCAATATTGAGTTCAACAATTTCAGATCACAACCTCCGCCCCTATTTTATCTGACGGCAGCTGTTGATGATTCTGCTTTTCCCATTTCCACCTCCTCTAGACTCATCTTTTGGTTCTTAACTTGTGCCATTACCATCTCCTTTTTGCCTCACCCCATCGTCCCTTTTGTCATTTAATCTCTCCAGCCTATCACAGACCTTCCCCTTTGTTCTTTCCTCCCCTCCCTCCTTTCCCCGCCTCGACACCTGCTTAAAGACCTGCCGCACCTCCAACTTGTTCCAGTTCTGATGAAAGGTCATCGAGCCGAAACGGTAACTCTTGTTTCTCTCTCCGCAGATGCTGCCTGACCAGCTGGGTATTCCCAGCATTTTCTGGTTTTCATTCAAGGTTAAGGGGTGACCTAATAGAGGTTTTCAGGACGATGAGGGGGTTTCGTTAGAGGACATAAGAGGAAAAACGATTCCCTGGGGCGAGTGGGTCAATAACCAGAGGTCATCGATTTATAATCATTGGTGAAAGATCTCGAGGGGCGATGAGGAGAAATGTTTTCACTCGGGAGAGTTGTGGGGTCGGGAACACTCCACCTGAAAAGCTGGCGGAAGCTGATCCCATCAATGATTTTTACAGGGAGTTGGCCGGGTTCTTGAGGATGAGGAGCTCACAGGGTTACGGACAGAATGGGAGTGTGGGACTGAGCCATGACTGCTCTTTCACAGCGCCAGCACTGGCACGACGGGCCGAATGGCCTCCTGTGCCGTGCGTTTCTCTGATACTGTAGCGGTACCACCGAGTGTCTCTTATTACTGTACATAATTCCCTTTAACTATGTTTATATAGAGTTTGCATGTACGGGGCGTTGCCCCTTTAAGAATGCGACCTAACGCGATGACGTCACGTCGCACATCACGTGACCACCCAAACGCGATGACGTCACGTCGCACGTCACGTGACCGCCCCAAGCGCGGGCAAACGCGATGACATCACGTGACCGCCCCAAGCGCGGGAAAACGCGATGACGTCACGACGCAATCCTCGGGACTGCCCAGTCAGTCCTCGCGGCGTCCCCGCCGGGTGAAGACCTGCTCCACGGCTCCCCTGCAGCGATCTCTGTTGTTCTCTGCAGTTCGTCGAATCTTACATTAAAGACCTATTTGATTCTTCTCCTGAGTCGACCTCAGTTATTAGTTAGGAATACATCAATACCTGCATTGGTGACTCCGAATTCCTACATCGGTGACCTCCGACATTGGTGAATTCCTACATCGGTGACCTGCGACATTGGTGAATTCCTACAATACGACGTTTGGCGAACTCTGCCACTTTCACCTGAGCAGGCAGAGACAGCGCCTGGGTTTAGCGTCTCCTCTGAAGAGATGACTGTGCCGACAGCGCAGCGCTCCGTTAGCTCTGCCCTGGAGAGCCAGCCGGCTGTGGAACTTCAACCCGCGATCTTACCACTCGATCGTAGCTCGTTGACCGCGATTCTGCTATCAAAGTGCAACGCCTACCATCTCAAATATCCAGGAGCTGTCACTGGCGGACACCTCCAGCCTTACAGTGAGCAACTCCTGCGATTAAAGGATCAAAGTCCAAGGTAGTACCAGCAGGTTAATCCGAGATCTCAGGCGATAACACCTTGACCAAGAAAGAACTTGGACCATAGGTTCAACAGATGTCATGCTAACCAAGTTACCATTTATTTTAATCTCAGACGCATGATGCTTCTATTGAGGGATACTTTTTTTTTATTCGTTCATGGGATCTAGGTATCGTTGGCAAGGCCAGCAAATCCATTGGCAGGATAGGCGCACCAACGTCAGTGTTCTTGCTCAGGCCAACATCCCCAGCATCGAAGCATTGACCACGCTCGATCAGTTCCGATGGATGGGTCACATCGTCCGCATGCCCGATACGAGACTCCCAAAACAAGCGCTCTACTCGGAGCTCAGGCATGGCAAGCGAGCCCCAGGTGGGCAGAGGAAACGCTTCAAGGACACCCTCAAAGCCTCCTTGAAAAAGTGTAACATCCCCACCGACACCTGGGAATCCCTGGCCCAAGACCGCACAAAGTGGAGGAGAAGTATCCGGGAAGGCGCCGAGCACCTCCAGTCTCTTCGCCAGGAGCAAGCGGAAGCCAAGCGCAGGCAGCGCAAGGAGCGCACGTCAACCCAAGCACCCCACCCATCTGCCCCTTCAACCACCGTCTGCCCCACCTGTGACAGAGACTATAGGTCCCGCATTGGACTAATCAGTCACATGCGAGCTCATTTTTAATGTGGAAGCAAGTCATCCTCGGTTCCGAGGGACTGCCTAAGAAGAAGTATATTGCCCATCCCTAATTGCCCTCGAGAAGGTGGTGGTGAGTCGCCTTCTTGAACCGCTGCAGTCCGTGTGGTGAAGGTGCTCCCACAGTGCTGTTAGGGAGGGAGTTCCAGGATTTTGACCCAGCGACGATGAAGGAACGGCCGATATATTTCCAAGTCAGGATGGTGTGTGACTCGGAGGGGAACTTACAGGTGATGGTGTTCCCATACGCCTGCTGCCCTTGTCCTTCTAGGTGGTAGAGGCCGCGGGTTTGGAAGGTGCTGCCGAAGAAGCCTTGGCGAGTTGCTGCAGTGCATCTTGTAGATGGTACACACTGCAGCCACAGTACGCCGGTGGTGGAGGGAGTGACTGTTTAAGGTGGTGGATAGGGTGCCGATCAAGCGGGCTGCTTTGTCCTGGATGGTATCGAGCTTCTTGAGTGTTGTTGGAGCTGCACTCATCCAAGCAGAATCATCAACAGCTATTTTCAAATATGATCTTATGAATTCTTGCCTTGTACACTACACTGTTTATCTTGATGCACAGTGGTCGGCTTGGCATTGCCCCCACCCTGTAGTATAATTCAGGTTCAAAGTCGGCTGAATGCAATGTGAGATCACCTGCCGTTAGATAGTCCCACACTGCCTCCTGCAGCCCAGTGATGACAGACCGTATTTAGAGAATGCAACTTGCTCAGAACAGCACAGGACCGACAGACATAAAGCTTAAAAGTTGCCGCTGCAAATAAGAATATCGGAGTGAATATTGACACCACTGTGTCAGCCAATGAGGCGGGGTGAGGGGTGTTGACTTCTGGCAGACTTACAGCAAACAGAATCTATTTTTACAGCAAACAGAATCTATTTTAAACTGAGTCTCTCTGAGCTGCAGCAAACAGAACTCATGACCAAAACTACAGCAAAGTCGCCCGATTAACAGCAAGGTTAATTCACCAGCACAATGCAGTGAGTGAAGGATAGTTACATGACACAAATCATCTGCATAAACTCAATCCGAGTCACTCACAGCAGTGCGGCCTCCAGGCGTGATTGACGGGGGGAATTACCCAATCGTCTCCATTCTGGCCGGGACTTGTGGTGCAGCCTAATAAGATTTAACCAGCATTAGCCCTGACCAGTCCCAGACCAACACTGCCGTCCAAACACCAATCCGAGTGAACCAAATCATTAAACAATGTAAAGAAACCTACCTGGAACATTGGAACAATGTAACCAAAAGCCAAAGCAGATTAGAATGTTACCGGGCCCTAAAAAGAGAATATAAACTGGCAGACTATCTCTCGACCATCAGAGACACAAAACAGAGACAGACCCTCACCAGGTACAGACTAAGCGACCACCAACTGGCAATTGAAAAAGGAAGATACAAGAAATCCTGGCAGCCTAGAGAGAATAGAATATGTGATCAATGTCTGGCCGGCGAGGTTGAGACAGAGATGCATTTCCTCCTAAAATGCGAAAAATTCAACACAACAAGAAACATATTATTTGACAAGCTCAGCCAAACAACCCCAGATTTCAAAGAATTGGATGACCTGTCAAAATTAAGATTAGTCCTGGGAGAAGGAGACAGACCATACCTTGGTGCCAAATATGTAACAACATGTCACAACCTGAGGACTGTTTAAAATTAACACTGAATGTACCCAACGATGTTCAACGACTTTAAATTAATATTGTTTAAACTAATATTGTATGTACCCAACGAAGGTCAAAATTGTTTGACACCTACAGAATGTTGGAAAACTGTACTTTTTGTTATGTAAGCTTTGGCAATATGGTTCCCTGTAAACTTTCATGCCAATAAAGCATTTGAATTGAATTGAATTGAATACCAGTGAATGAAACTCCCATTTTCTTTAGGCAGAAAGCTGCACTGTCGGAGGGGCAGTACTGAGGGAGCGCCACATTGTCGGAGGGGCAGTACTGAGGGAGCACCGCTCTGTCGGAGGGGCAGTGCTGAGGGAGTGCCACATTGTCAGAGGGGCAGTACTGAGGGAGCACCGCTCTGTCGGAGGGGCGGTACTGAGGGAGTGCCGCTCTGTCGGAGGGGCAGTACTGAGGGAGCACCGCTCTGCCGGAGGGGCAGTGCTGAGGGAGCACCGCACTGTCGGAGGGGCAGTGCTGAGGGAGTGCTGCACTGTTGGAGGGGCAGTACTGAGGGAGCACCGCTCTGTCGGAGGGGCGGTACTGAGGGAGCGCCGCTCTGTCGGAGGGGCGGTACTGAGGGAGCGCCGCTCTGTCGGAGGGGCGGTACTGAGGGAGCGCTGCACTGTCGGAGGAGCGGTGCTGAGGGAGTGCCGCACTGTTGGAGGGGCAGTACTGAGGGAGCGCCGCTCTGTCGGAGGGGCGGTACTGAGGGAGCGCCGCTCTGTCGGAGGGGCGGTACTGAGGGAGCGCCGCTCTGTCGGAGGGGCGGTACTGAGGGAGCGCCGCACTGTCGGAGGGGCGGTACTGAGGGAGCGCCGCACTGTCGGAGGGGCGGTACTGAGGGAGCGCCGCTCTGTCGGAGGGGCGGTACTGAGGGAGCGCCGCTCTGTCGGAGGGGCGGTACTGAGGGAGCGCCGCACTGTCGGAGGGGCAGTACTGAGGGAGCGCCGCACTGTCGGAGGGGCGGTACTGAGGGAGCGCCGCACTGTCGGGGGGGAGCAGTACTGAGGGAGCGCCGCACTGTCGGAGGGGCAGTACTGAGGGAGCGCCGCACTGTCAGAGGTGCCGTCTTTCAGATGAGACGTTAAACCGAGGCCCCGTCTGCTCTCTCAGGTGGATGTAAAAGATCCCACGGCCACTATTGGAAGAAGAGCAGGGGGAGTTCTCCCCGGTGTCCTGGGGCCAATATTTATCCCTCAATCAACATCACTAAAACAGATGATCTGGTCATTATCACATTGCTGTTTGTGGGATCTTGCTGTGGGCAGATTTGGCTGCCGTGTTTCCTACATTACAACAGTGACCACACTTCAAAAAGTACTTCATTGGCTGTAAAGCGCTTTGGGATGTCCAATGGTTGTAAAAGGCGCTGTAGAAATGCAAGTCTTTCTTTCTCACACTGGGTATATAAGCCCCTTGGGACGTTTTACTATATTAAGAACTGTTTATAAATGTAAGTTGTATGTGGTACTAAGTGTAAGTGGTTTAAGGGCAAGAGCCTTCTGAAATTGCATGTGAACGAAGTCCTAATAATAAAACCTAACTGACAAGATTTCTCCCTGCCCTTCACAAAATAAGTCTCTCTTGTGTTTTTGCTGTTTCAGAAAAGTAGGATTGTACCAGGAGATACTGGGAAGCTTAAATCAGGTTGACGGGCTATCCCCGAGACACTCGTCTTGAAACAGATCCGTTTCTCCTCTCTCACGAGGGTGAGTACTCACAGTTCATGTCATTTACTCCCAGCTACCTACCTTACAACAGTGACCACACTTCAAAAAGTACTTCGTTGGCTGTAAAGCGTTCTGGGACGTCCGGTGGTCATGAAAGGCGCTATAGAAATGCAAGTCTTTTTCTTTTCACCGGGTTTGGGACTGGAAGTCATAAATTACAACGAGCAGAATTGATTTCATTTGATTGCTGTGTTTTTTTTTTTAAATGACGACTCGCTATGGTTTCAAAATTAATTGTGTGTCGTAGTGTCCTGTAGGAAGGATTGGAGAGGCTGGGGTTGTTTTCTTTGGAACAGAGCACGCTGAGGGGAGATTTGATTGAGGTGTATAAAATTGTGAGGGGCCCAGATAGAGTGGATAGGAAGGACCTATTTCCCTTAGCAGAGAGGTCAATAACCAGGGGGCAGAGATTGAAAGTAATTGGGGGAAGGTTTAGAGGGGATTTGAGGAGAACTGTTTTCACCCAGAGGGTGGTGGGGGTCTGGAACTCACTGCCTGAAAGGGTGGTCGAGGCAGAAACCCTCGTCAAATTTAAAAAGTACTTGGATCTGCACTTGAAGTGCTGTAACCTACAGGGCTATGGACCGAGAGCTGGAAAGTGGGATTAGGCTGGAGAGCTTTGTCGGCCGGCGCGGACATGATGGGCCGAATGGCCTCCTTCTGTGCCATCAATTTCTACGATAAATCTTACGGACACCGGGGAGCCCTTAACGTGAGTCAGATGGTCCACTGGGACCATTGCGCCCCCCCGCCCTCCCCCCTGCAAGTGAGTGCAGCTCCAACAACACTCAAGAAGCTCGACACCATCCAGGACAAAGCAGCCCGCTTGATTGGCACCCCATCCACCACCTTAAACATTCACTCCCTCCACCACCGGCACACCGTGGCTGCAGTGTGTACCATCTACAAGATGCACTGCAGCAACTCGCCAAGGCTTCTTCGGCAGCACCTCCCAAACCCGCGACCTCTTCCACCTAGAAGGACAAGGGCAGCAGGCGCATGGGAACACCACCACCTCCAAGTTCCCCTCCAAGTCACACACCATCCTGACTTGGAAATAAATCGGCCGTTCCTTCATCGTCGCTGGGTCAAAATCCTGGAACTCCCTCCCTAACAGCGCTGTGGGAGCACCTTCACCACACGGACTGCAGCGGTTCAAGAAGGCGGCTCACCACCACCTTCTCAAGGGGCAACTAGGGATGGGCAATAAATGCTGGGCCTTGCCAGCGACGCCCACATCCCATAAAAACAAATTTAAAAAAAAAGTGGTATACTTGCAATCTAGCCACCAGGTGTAAAAGCTCGAGTTCAGCTTCTGCCACGCTGGTTGCAGTTAACATTTGTTTGTTCTCTCAGCCAGTCTCTCCCAAGTAGTGGAGCCTTTGCAGCATGAGGGCTGATTACTGAGAACGCCAGCACTGTAATCAAAATTATATCGTGTACAAGCACTGGCAGCAGAGAATCCATTTAATTGTTCCCAGCTTTGACAAACGGTTAATTGCTGAGGGAGTGTTTTCAGCACTTGTGATTCTGGGCGTTCCAGGCCCAGTTTTGCTCTCTGCCCCCACCATCTGCCACCCTTCAAATGCAGGACCAGCCCCTCACTACTGCACCCACTACTTTGCAACTGAGAGGGTGTTTAAGACGATTAATAAAGTTGATAGGCAGAGTATTATTTAAATGGTGATAGATTGGGAAACGCTGATGTACAAAGGGACCTGGGTGTCCTTGTACACCAGTCACTGAAAGCAAACATGCAGGTGCAGCAAGCAGTTAGGAAGGCAAATGGTATGTTGGCCTTCATTGCAAGAGGATTTGAGTACAGGAGCAAGGATGTCTTACTACAGTTGTACAGGGCCTTGGTGAGACCACACCTGGAGTACTGTGTGCAGTTTTGGTCTCCTTACCTAAGAAAGGATATACTTGCCATAGAGGGAGTGCAGCGAAGGTTCACCAGACTGATTCCTGGGATGGCAGGACTGTCGTATAAGGAGCGATTGGGTCGACTAGGCCTGTATTCATTAGAGTTTAGAAGAATAAGAGGGGATCTCATTGAAACGTATAAAATTCTGACAGGGCTAGACAGACTGGATGCAGGGAGGATGTTTCCCCTGGCTGGGGGGTCTAGAACGAGGGGTCACAGTCTCAGGATACGGGGTAGGACATTTAGGACTGAGATGAGGAGAAATGTCTTCACTCAGAGGGTGGTGAACCTGTGGAATTCTCTACCACAGAAGGCTGTGGAGGCCAAGTCACTGAATATATTTAAGAAGGAGATAGATCGATTTCTAGACACAAAAGGCATCAAGGGGTATGAGGAGAGAGCGGGAATATGGTATTGAGATAGAGGATCAGCCATGATCATATTGAATGGTGGAGCAGGCTCGAAGGGCCGAACGGCCGACTCCTGCTCCTGTTTTTCTATGTTTCTATGACAAGGTAGATAGAGAGAGAAACTATTTCCTCTGGTGGGGGAGAACATCAGAACCTAAGAATTAGGAGCAGGAGTCGGCCATTCGGCCCCTCGAGCCTGCTCCGCCATTCAATAAGATCATGACTGATCATCGACCTCAACTCCACTTTCCCGCCTGATCACCATATCCCTTGATTCCCCGAGAGTCCAAAAATCTATCGATCTCTGTCTTGAATATACTCAACAGGCGAGTCCTGAACATGGGGGCATCGCCTTCAAATTAGAGCCAGGCCGTTCAGGGGTGATGTCAGGAAGCGCTTCTTCACACAAAGGCAGGTGGAAATCTGGAACCACCCCCCCCCCTCAAAAAGCTGTCGAGGCTGGGGGTCAATTGAAAATTTCAAAACCGAGATTGATAGATCTTTGTTAGGCAAGTGCATTAATGGTTATGGAACCAAGGTGGATAGATGGAGTTAAGATACAGATCAGGCATACATAAAAACATAAGAAATAGGAGCAGGAGTAGGCCATTCGGCCCCTCGAGCCTGCTCCGCCATTCAATGAGATCATGGCTGATCATCCAAATTCAGTACCCTGTCCCTGCCTTCTCCCCATATCCCTTGATTCCTTTAGCCTTAAGAAATATATCCAACTCCTTCTTGAATATATTTAGTGAATTGGCCTCCACTGCCTTCTGTGGTAGAGAATTCCACAGGTTCACCACTCTCTGGGTGAAGAAATTCCTCCTCATCTCAGTCCTAAATGGCTTACCCCCTATCCTTAGACTGTGACCCCTGGTTCTGGACTCCCTGCCATCGGGAACATCCTTCCTGCATCTAGTCTGTCCAGTCCTGTTAGAATTTTATAAGTTTCAATGAGATCCCCTCTCTTTCTTCTAAACTCCAGCGAATATAAGCCCAATCGACCCAATCTCTCCTCATACGTCATTCCTGCCATCCCAGGTA
>NW_028225180.1:81168769-81339664 GCF_052327205.1 Somniosus microcephalus
ACCGAGCCCCGCCCCGCCCTCACCAGACAACTGCAGCCCCCTCCCCTCCCCGCTGTGCCGCAACAATTCGACCCCCCCCCAGGGCAGGGAGCAGTGATAGGTGTGACCTATGGCCCTGCCCCCCACCCCTGATCCCACCCACTCCCCCTCATCACCGGGCGAGCTGACCCTCTCAGCAAGGGCCGGATCCATGGAGAGTGAGGCCCAATATCGGGGGCATCACGGGCCTCGCCATTCCGGCGCGGGGACCGCACTTCATGTATCAGATTAGGGAGTGTCGGCGGACTACTCGGCCACAGGGGGCATCGCAACCATGCCCCACCCTGAATAATGGGCGCGCCCCAAATTTTCTAGGCCAAAGTGTTCAGCCAATCAGTAGCTGGGACAGAAGGACACGGCTTCCATCGCCAGTCTGCGCTGAGAGAATCAGGGGAAGGATGGGGAAATGGGCCGGGGTTCCTGCTCCTGCGGGACACTCATGTGCACGGAGGGAGGGACAGGATCCGGCCCTTGCTGATCGGCCCTGGAATGGTCATCGCCAAGGCTCGCAGATCAATAAACCTCCCAAACCCGCGACCTCTACCACCTAGAAGGACAAGGGCAGCAGGCGCGTGGGAACATCGCCACCTCCAAGTTCCCCTCCAAGTCGCACACGCCATCCTGACTTGGAAATATATCGGCCGTTCCTTCATCGTCGCTGGGTCAAAATCCTGGAACTCCCTCCCTAACAGCACTGTGGGAGCACCTTCATCACACGGACTGCAGCGGTTCAAGAAGGCGGCTCACCGCCACCTTCTCAAGGGGCAACTAGGGATGGGCAATAAATGCTGGGCCTCGCCAGCGATGAATTAAAAATAATTAAGGGCACTTGTGTGTGGAATTGAAGGGAGCCTGTGTAATCCATCGCTTCGTTAAATCAATATCCAGCTAGTGTTTAAAAGAAAGCCTTGCATATATATAGCGCCTTTCCCCACCTCAGGACGTCCCAAAGCGCTTTACAGCCAATGAAGTACTTTTTTTGAAGTGTGGTCACTGTTGTAATGTGGGAAACACGGCAGCCAATTTGTTCACAGCAAGCTCCCACAAACAGCAATGTGATAAATGACCAGATCATCTGTTTTATTGATGTTGATTGAGGGATAAATATTGGCCCCAGGACACCGGGGAGAACTCCCCCTTGCTCTTCTTCCAATAGTGCCCGTGGGATCTTTTACGTCCACCTGACAGAGCAGACGGGGCCTCGGTTTAACGTCTCATCTGAAAGACGGCACCTCCGACAGTGCGGCACTCCCACAGTACTGCCCCCCCGACAGTGCGGCGCTCCCTCAGCACCGCCCCTCCGACGGTGCGGCGCTCCCTCAGCACTGCCCATCTGACGGTGCAGCGCTCCCTCAGTACCGCCCCTCCGACGGTGCGGCGCTCCCTCAGTACCGGCCCCCCGACGGTGCGGCGCTCCCTCAGCACCGACCTTCCGACATTGCGGTGTTCCCTCAGTACCGGCCCCCCGACGGTGCGGCGCTCCCTCAGCACCGACCTTCCGACATTGCGGCGTTCCCTCAGTACCGGCCCCCCGACGGTGCGGCGCTCCCTCAGCACCGCCCCGCCGATGGTGCGGCGCTCCCTCAGCACCGCCCCTCCGACGGTGCGGCGCTCCCTCAGCACCGCCCCTCCGACGGTGCGGCGCTCCCTCAGTACTGCCCCTCCGACAGTGCGGCGCTCCCTCAGTACCGCCCCTCTGACAGTATGGCGCTCCCTCAGTACTGCCCCTGCGACAGTGCGGCGCTCCCTCAGTACTGCCCCTCCGACAGTGCGGCGCTCCCTCAGCACCGCCCCTCCGACAGTGCGGCGCTCCCTCAGTACCGCCCCTCCGACAGTGCGGCGCTCCCTCAGTACTGCCCCTCCGACAGTGCGGCACTCCCTCAGTACCGCCCCTCCGACAGTGCGGCGCTCCCTCAGTACTGCCCCTCCGACAGTGCGGCGCTCCCTCAGCACTGCACTGGGGAGTGTCAGCCTAGCTTTTGGTGGTCAAGTCTCCGGAGCGGGGGCTCGAGTGCTACCAACTGTGCCACTGACTGACACACAAAGTCAACGTGGAGTGCTTTAGCCTGAGTCCTAACACAGAGAGAGGTTATATCACTCACACAGCCCCATGCTCCTTCTCGCAGACATCAGACAGCGGCAGACGGGAAGTTTAACCGGGCAATTAGCACAAATGAAGACCCACATTCATTGTGCTCTCAATAGAAAGGAGGCTTTCAGCGCGGAGAAAGACTGTTCTGCTTTGTAGCAAAGATTGGAAAGTGATGATCAGTATCTGGATGACTCAATGCGCCCCTTGTTAATTCTGCTAAAGGACTGCGAGCGGGGACAGCCGCTCTTTTATGTTTCACAGGCAGCCTTAGGGTTTGAAAGGGTTGATGTCATTGCCTGAAGGTCCCCGCACACAGCGAGGATGTGCTCAGGAAACTGGCTGCGAATATCACGACACCCTATTCCCGGCCACAATGGAGAGTGGGTCACTCCCTCGTCAATCCCGCCGGGAGACCGCACTGCTGTGAGTGACTGGGTCTGATTCTACGCACAGGATTTTGTATTCTGTACCTGCCCTTCACTCACTGCATTGTGCTGGTGAATTCATCAATTTGTAATACAGGCAGACGCTGTCTGTATTGGGGGGTCCGACGCTGTCTGTCTGGGGTGGGGGGTCAGATGGTGTCTGTGTTGGGGGTCCGACGCTGTCTGTATTGGGGGGTCCGACGCTGTCTGTCTGGGGTGGGGGGTCAGATGGTGTCTGTGTTGGGGGTCCGACGCTGTCTGTATTGGGGGGTCCGACGCTGTCTGTCTGGGGTGGGGGGTCAGATGGTGTCTGTGTTGGGAGTCCGACGCTGTCTGTCTGGGGCGGGGTCAGACGGTGTCTGTCTGGGGGATCAGACGGTGTCTGTCTGGGGGATCAGACAGTGTCTGTGTTGGGGGTCAGACAGTGTCTGTGTTGGGGGTCAGACGGTGTCTGTTGGGGGGTAAGACGATATCTGTGTTGGGGTAAGACGCTGTCTGTATTGGGGTCAGACTGTGTCTGTCTGGGGGGTCAGACGCTGTCTGTATTGGGGTCATACGGTGTCTGTCTGGGGGATCAGATGGTGTCTGTGTTGGGGGTCAGACGGTATCTGTGTTGGGGGTAAGATGCTGTCTGTATTGGGGTCAGACTGTGTCTGTCTGGGGGGGTCGGACGCTGTCTGTATTGGGGTCAGACGGTGTCTGTCTGGGGGGTCAGACGCTGTCTGTATTGGGGTCAGACTGTGTCTGTCTGGGGGGTCAGACGGTGTCTGTGTTGGGGGTCAGACACTGTGTTGGGGGTCAGACGTGGTCTGTGTTGGGGTCAGACACTGTGTTGGGGGTAAGATGGTGTCTGTGTTGGGGGTCAGATGGTGTCTGTCTGGGGGATCAGATGCTGTCTGTATTGAGGTCAGGCTGTGTCTCTCTGGGGTCAGACGGTGTCTGTGTTGGGGGTCAGACGGTGTCTGTGTTGGGGTCAGACAGTGTCTGTCTGGGGGTCAGACGCTGTCTGTGTTGGGGTCAGACAGTGTCTGTCTGGAGGGTCAGACGGTGTCTGTCTGGAGGGTCAGACGGTGTCGGTGCTGGGGGTCAGACGGTGTCTGTGTTGGGGTCAGACAAGGTATAGAGAGTGACAGGAAAGATGGAGGGAGGGGAGAGATAGGGAGAGAAAGAATGGGAGAGACTGAGAGCGGAGGCATAAAGAAGGACAAAGAGGGGGGCATGGTGAAGAGAGAGGAGGAGGAGGGGGCGAGTTAGAGAGAGACAGAGGGAGTGAGAAACAGAGAGAGACAGAGAGAGAGACAAAGAAAGGGAGAGGGAGTGAGAGGGACCGGGAGAGAGGGACAGAAAATGAAAGGGGAGAGAACCAGTGAGAGAGATACAGAAAAGAGAGAGTTTGATGGGACAGTGTAGAGGGAGCTTTACTCTGTATATAACCCGTGCTGTACCTGCCCTGGGAGTGTTTGACGGGACAGTGTAGAGGGAGCTTTACTCTGTATCTATCCCGTGCTGTACCTGCCCTGGGAGTGTTTGATGGGACAATGTAGAGGGAGCTTTACTCTGTATCTAACCCGTGCTGTACCTGCCCTGGGAGTGTTTGATGGGACAGTGTAGAGGGAGCCGGACGTTGATACCCTGACAGTGACACCCTCCATTCACAAATCTCACACTGTCTGTCTGCAGTGAGTTATTGGTCAGCTCTCCCCCTGTGCACATAGCTGCTTTCTCAGTTTCAGGGGAACTCGCACAGGTCCTGTGTTTGAATAAATGACCACGGACTTCATTCAGTCGATTCTGATCAGTTTTTCTGCCGATCATTTATTAATAGTTTAACGTCTCCTGTCACCTTAATCTGGGCTGGATTTTAAGTCAGATTGTCTCTGTACCTACATCTTTGCCTGTCTCTCTCCAATCAGCTTTCCTTCCCCAGGTCCTTGCCTGATGCTCGATTAAGGATCTCTGAGCCCCCTCCACCCATTCCCCCCTTTCCCATCCGTCCCTCCTTCCTCATCTCCCCCCAACCCGTCCCCTCCCAACACCTGTCCACTCCTCTAGACAGGCTCTCCCTCTGATGCCCACCCCACCCCCACGTGTCTCCTCCCCCTCTGTCATCATCAGCTCCCTCTCCTGGTCCCAGTCAGACAGGCTCAGTCAGCAGTTGGAGTTTATCACATTATCACAAGTTTATAATGATTAATGTACGGCGTCATTTATAATGTATATACATTTGTAATGTGAATATAAAACTGGGGCTCATTTCTAGAGGGACAGAATTGAAAAGTAGAGAAGAAAGAAGCTGCATTTCAACACGCAAGGCCAGCATTTATTTCCCATCCCTAGTTGCCCTTGAGAAGGTGGTGGTGAGCTGCCTTCTTGAACCGCTGCAGTCTGTGTGGTGAAGGTACTCCCACAGTGCTGTTAGGGAAGGAGTTCCAGGATTTTGACCCAGCGACGATGAAGGAACGGCCGATATATTTCCAAGTGAGGATGGTGTGTGACTTGGAGGGGAACTTGGAGGTGGAGGTGTTCCCATGCGCCTACTGCCCTCGTCCTTCGAGGTGGAAGAGGTCGCGGGTTTGGGAGGTGCTGCCGAAGAAGCCTTGGCGAGTTGCTGCAGTGCATCTTGTAGAGGGGGTAGGGGGTCCCACGGCCAGTTCTTTTTATGGGAGAGCAGACAGTGGGTGACAGCAGGATATTTAAACGGGGGTGCAAGTGGTCAATAATTCCCCTCTCTCACGCCACACGCACATCCTTTGCAGCAGAATTCGCACCATGGCAGTCAGGGCGAGCTCGCTGGGGAATTTTCCCCGGCTGTATTCGTTCGTGGTGAATATCGTGCGTCCGTGCCTCATCCAGTCTCGGGTTGCCGGGAGCGAACGGGCAGGCGGTCCTGCAATTGTGCTTTCAGGGCACACCAGGCAGGCGAGTATAATTTCATCAGTTTCTCACCACTCAGCTCCAATTGCCGGGTCAAAGAGCGCTCGATCTCCTGATAAAACAAAGGCAAGAGTCTCCTCCCAACCTCCGCTCCCACCGGCGCTGGATTCCAGCTGGGATGCACAGGCCAGGGTGTCCAACCGTGTAGTTCCACCCACTCCTTTATGAAGCCTTCAGTAAACATAGAAACATAGAAGATAGGAGCAGGAGTAGGCCATTCGGCCCCTCGAGCCTGCTCCGCCATTCAACGAGATCATAGCTGATCATCCAAATTCAGTACCCGGTCCCTGCCTTCTCCCCATCTCCCTTGATCCCTTTAGCCTTAAGAAATATATCCAACTCCTTCTTGAATATATTTAATGAATTGGCCTCCACTGCCTTCTGTGGTAGAGAATTCCACAGGTTCACCACTCTCTGGGTGAAGAAATTCCTCCTCATCTCTGTCCTAAATGGCTTACCTCTTATCCTTAGACTGTGACCCCTGGTTCTGGACTCCCCGACCATCGGGAACATCCTTCCTGCATCAAGTCTGTCTAGTCCTGTTAGAATTTTATAAGTTTCAATGAGATCCCCTCTCATTCTTCTAAACTCTAGCGAATATAAGCCTAATCGACCCAATCTCTCCTCATACGTCATTCCTGCCATCCCAGGTATCAGTCTGGTGAATCTTCGCTGCATTCCCTCCATGGCAAGAACATCCTTCCTCAGATAAGGTGACCAAAACTCCACACAATACTCAAAGTGTGGTCTCACCAAGGCCCTGCACAACTGCAGCAAGACATCCTTGCTCCTGTACTCAAATCCTCTCGCTACGAAGGCCAACATACCATTTGCCTTCTTAACCGCCTGCTGCACCTACATGCTTACCTTCAGCGACTGGTGCACAAGGACACCCAGGTCTCGTTGCACTTCCCCTTCTCCCAATCTATTGCCATTCAGATAATAATCTGCCTTCCTGTTTTTGACACCAAAGTGGATAACCTCGCATTTATCCACATTATACTGCATCTGCCATGCTTCTGCCCAATCACCCAACCTGTCCAAATCATACTGGAGTTTCTCGGCCTCCTCCTCACAGCACACACGCCCACCCAGCTTTGTGTCGTCTGCAAACTTGGAGATATTAGTACTGGTATGCATCGGGCATTTCCAACCCCTAACATGACCCTTAATCAGACGCCCCCCACTATCAAACTCTGACTTATTACTGGGGAGTTCTCCCCGCTGTCCCTCAACCAACATCACTAAAACAGACGAACTAAGGCTAATGGGATGCTGGCCTTTATATCTGGAGGGCTAGAGTACAAGGGGACAGAAGTTATGCTGCAGCTGTACAAAGCCCTGGTTAGACCACACCTGGAGCACTGTGAGCAGTTCTGGGCCCCACACCTTAGGAAGGATATATTGGCCTTGGAGGGAGTGCAGCGTAGGTTTACCAGAATGATACCCGGACTCCAAGGGTTAAACATCGAGGCGAGATTACACAAACTAGGGTTGTATTCCCTGGAATTTATAAGGTTAAGGGGTGATCTGATCAAAGTTTTCAGGATATTAAGGGGAACTGAGAGGGTCGAGAGAAACTATTTCCGCTGGTTGGGGAGTCTAGGACTAGGGGGGCAGAGTCTAAAAATTAGAGCCAGACCTTTCAGGAGTGAAGTTAGGAAACACTTCTACACACAAAGGGTGGGAGAAGTTTGGAACTCTCTTCCGCAAACGGCAATTGATGCTCGATCAATTGTTAATTTTAAATCTGAGATTGATAGGTTTCTGTTAACCAAAGGTATTAAGGGATACGGGGCAAAGGCAGGTGGATGGAGTTAGGTCACAGATCAGCCATGATCTCGTTCAATGGCGGAACAGGCTCGAGGGGCTGAATGGCCTCCTCCTGTTCTTCCTATGTTCCTTTTTTAAAATTTATTTTTATGGGATGTGGGCGTCGCTGGCGAGTCCCAGCATTTATTGCCCATCCCTAGTTACCCTTGAGAAGGTGGTGGTGAGCCGCCGCCTTGAACCGCTGCAGTCCGTGTGGTGAAGGTTCTCCCACAGTGCGGTTAGGGAGGGAGTTCCAGGGTTTTGACCCAGCGACGATGAAGGAACGGCCGATATATTTCCAAGTCAGGATGGTGTGTGACTTGGAGGGGGACTTGGAGGTGGTGGTGTTCCCGTGCACCTGCTGCCCTTGTCCTTCTAGGTGGAAGAGGTCGTGGGTTTGGGAGGTGCTGCCGAAGAAGCCTTGGCGAGTTGCTGCAGTGCATCTTGTAGATGGTACACACTGCAGCCACAGTGCGCCGGCGGTGGAGGGAGTGAATGTTTAAGGTGGTGGATGGGGTGCCGATCAAGCGGGCTGCTTTGTCCTGGATGGTGTCGAGCTTCTTGAGTGTTGTTGGAGCTGCACTCATCCAGGCAAGTGGAGAGTATTCCATCACACTCCTGACTTGTGCCTTGTAGATGGTGGGAAGGCTTTGGGGAGTCAGGAGGTGAGACACTTGCCGCAGAATACCCAGCCTCTGACCTGCTCTTGTTGCCACAGTATTGATGTGGCTGGTCCAGTTAAGTTTCTGGTCAATGGTGATCCCCCCAGGATGTTGATGGTGGGGGATTCGGCGATGGTAATGCCGTTGAATGTCAAGGGGAGGTGGTTAGACTCTCGCTTGTTGCAGATAGTCATTGCCTGGCCCTTCCTAGTAACTGGTCATTGATCACATTGCTGTTTGTGGGGGCTTGCTGTGCGCAAATTGGCTGCCGCGTTTCCTACATTACAACAGTGACTACACTTCAAAAAAAGTACTTCATTGGCTGTAAAGAGCTTTGGGACGTCCTGAGGTGGTGAAAGGCGCGGTATAGAAACGCGAGTCTTTTGCTGTAAGTCACCTAGCGTGCAACACGCACTCAGCTCCCCCTCACGCCGTGCGACCCACTCCCGGCTTGCTCCACGAGTCCTGAGCAACAGTTACCTCGGTGTCTCAGAGCACACCTCTTCCTAAGCTCTTCGCAAATCCTTTGCAATCGTGAAATCTCCGAGACGTCACGATGAATAACCGTTGAACCCCAATCTCCGTTTAAACGCGTGACTTTTTTTGTTGTGAGGCTACAGTAGAAGGTGACACGGGGCCTGTACATTATTAGCAGTAATAAATACACTTTAAATAGGACAACGGCATCCAGTGTGCCCCCCCACCCCCCGGCTCCCCTCTCCGCTGTGTGCCCTCGACCCACAGCCAGCGCCTGCCTGGGCAGCGCCAACCCGGCGCACCTTGAACTTTGACCCATTTTCACGCTCCCAGTACCGGGTCAGGGAGGGGAGACGGTTTATGTCAAAAACCTGAACGGAAACGGCGAGAGAGAGAGAGAGAGAATCAAAAGGACTGCTACACGACTTGTAGACTAGACAGCTGAAGGCACGGCCGCCAATGGCGGGGCGATGAAAATTGGGGGATGCGCGAGAGGCCAGAATTGGAGGAATACAATGATCCCGAGGGCTGGAGGAGGGTACAGAGAACGAGGGGGGCGGGGGTGGTGGGTGAGGTATTTGAAAAGGATGAGAATTTTAAATTAAGCCATTGCAAGCAATGTGTGTCCAATTCTGGGTCCCGCACTTTAGGAAGGATGTCAAGGCCTTGGGAGAGGGTGCGGAGGAGATTTACTAGAATGGTCCCGGGGGATGAGGGATGTGGAGAGAGTGGAGAAGCTGGGATTGTTCTCCTTGGAGCAGAGAAGGTTAAGGGAAGATTTAATAGAGGCGTTCAAAATCATGAGGGGTTTTAATAGAGTAAATAAGGAGAAAGTGTTTCCAGTGGCAGGAGGGTCGGTAACCAGAGGACACAGATTGAAGATAATCGGTAAAAGAACCAGAGGGGGAGATGAGGAGAATGTTTTTACGCAGCGAGTTGTTGTGATCTGGAACGCGCTGCCTGAAAGGGCGGTGGAATCAGATTCAATAGTAACTTTCAGAAGGGAATTGGATAAATATTTGAACGGGAAAGATTTGCAGGGCTATTGGGGAGAGAGCAGAGGGGGAGTGGGATTAATGGGCGAGCTCTTTCAAAGAGCCGGCACAGGCATGATGGGCCAAATGGCTGTGCACCATTTTACAGCCCAACAGCAATAGCGGGTTGAAGGTTGGAGTTCAACAGTTTTGAGTCTCCCCCCACCCCGCTGAGTTACAGGATATGGGGAGAAGGTGGGATCGCGAGAGATATGGGGAGAAGGTGGGATCGGGAGAGATATGGGGAGAAGGTGGGAATCGCGAGAGATACGGGGAGAAGGTGGGATCGGAGAGATACGGGGAGAAGGTGGGATCGGAGAGATACGGGGAGAAGGTGGGATCGCGAGAGATACGGGGAGAAGGTGGGATCGGGAGAGGTACGGGAAGAAGGTGGGATCGGAGAGATACGGGGAGAAGGTGGGATCGCGAGAGATACGGGAAGAAGGTGGGATCGGAGAGATACGGGGAGAAGGTGGGATCGCGAGAGATACGGGAAGAAGGTGGGATCGGAGAGATACGGGGAGAAGGTGGGATCGCGAGAGTTACGGGAAGAAGGTGGGATCGGAGAGATACGGGGAGAAGGTGGGAATCGCGAGAGATACGGGGAGAAGGTGGGAATCGCGAGAGATACGGGAAGAAGGTGGGATCGGAGAGATACGGGGAAAAGGTGGGATCGCAAGAGATATGGGGAGAAGGTGGGATCGGGAGAGATATGGGGAGAAGGTGGGAATCGCGAGAGATATGGGGAGAAGGTGGGATCGGGAGAGATATGGGGAGAAGGCTGGAATCGCGAGAGATATGGGGAGAAGGTGGGATCGGGAGAGATATGGGGAGAAGGTGGGATCGCGAGAGATATGGGGAGAAGGTGGGATCGGGAGAGATATGGGGAGAAGGCTGGAATCGCGAGAGATATGGGGAGAAGGTGGGATCGGAGAGATATGGGGAGAAGGTGGGATCGCGAGAGATATGGGGAGAAGGCTGGAATCGCGAGAGATACGGGGAGAAGGTGGGATCGGGAGAGATATGGGGAGAAGGCTGGAATCGCGAGAGATATGGGGAGAAGGTGGGATCGGGAGAGATATATGGGGAGAAGGTGGGATCGGGAGAGATATATGGGGAGAAGGTGGGATCGGGAGAGATATGGGGAGAAGGTGGGATCGGGAGAGATATATGGGGAGAAGGTGGGATCGGGAGAGATATATGGGGAGAAGGTGGGATCGGGAGAGATATGGGGAGAAGGCTGGAATCGCGAGAGATATGGGGAGAAGGTGGGATCGGGAGAGATATATGGGGAGAAGGTGGGATCGGGAGAGATATGGGGAGAAGGCTGGAATCGCGAGAGATATGGGGAGAAGGTGGGATCGCGAGAGATATGGGGAGAAGGCTGGAATCGCGAGAGATATGGGGAGAAGGTGGGATCGCGAGAGATATATGGGGAGAAGGTGGGATCGGGAGAGATATGGGGAGAAGGCTGGAATCGCGAGAGATATGGGGAGAAGGTGGGTAGGTGTGGTTGAGAGAGTTGGGGGATATAGCGATATAGTGGGCACGTAGGTGGGGTAGCGAGATTGGGTAGGTGGGGTTGGGGAGGTAATACGCAGGCACGAGGGCCTTGGGAACGGGGGAAGGAGTTGGAAAACGGAGGGTGGATAGTTTGTGGAATGATGAGGGGGGGATGATCTCGGAGAGGGCAGTCACTTTAGTAAATATTAAATTAAGAAGCTTAACGAATACAATAAACAACGTTTAAATAAGACATTGTAACAACTCGACAATTTACAGTAAACACTATGCTACCGATATAGTGAACGGTATAACTTGGCAAGAGAGGGTCCCTGCTGGTTAATATTGCAATACAAAAAGGACATTTCTGGTCCAGTCCACCTCTGTTAATGTAGCTTAATGTCTTGTGGTGAAGAGTTAGAGCGTGTGCAGGATATTGTAGATTCCCATCAGGCGCGTCCTTGGGATTAAGGCCCTTGAAATTGGCGGAATCATCGGGTCAGCCAAATTAAATCTTTGCGCCGCTGAACATCTCCAAAAAGTAAAAGAGCTCGTCAATGGGGCCGTCTTGTAGCCTCCTTGATAACCGGCAGAGGGGGAGGTCCTCAACCCCATTGGCCTCCTGTTACCGACCACTCGGCCTTGGGGCTCTCGTTCATCCTGCTGTTAGATGTCCTTCGAGAGCCAACATGTCGCCGTCGATGAATCAGATTCCACGCTGCCGCCGGGATTTGTGTTTCTACGAGGACGACGCTGATCATTTGCCCCGGGATGTTAAAAAAAAAATAGTAGCTGGCTGGTAGAACTTTTTTTTTTAAACAGCGGCCGAGTCCCAAGGAGGACCGCATATTAATTTATTTCACAGTGGGGTTTCCCGTAATAGGCCGGCGAGCAGAGAGCGAGCGAGCGAGAGAGGGAAGGGCTCACAGAGTTTGTTGAGCGGGGGTCTGGCGATTCAGACACACGGCGGTTCAGTCTCATTCTGTGGCCCGGCACCGTCCGTCCCCCACCCCCCCCGCATCCCCCTCTCCATCGCGGGAGTCAAAGAGTCCAGAGCGGGTGGCCTCCCCGTCGAAATCATCGTCTCTGCTTCTCGCACCTGGAAGAGGAAGAACAGGAAGACTCCAGTTAACCGATCCTGGTGATCGGGGTGGTTGGGGTGGGGGGGGGGGGGGGGGGGAGTCCTTGGTGAACCCCGGGACACTGGGTTGTGGGTCATGGGCTTCCGACGACCCCTCCTAGGCCCCATTAACCCAGGCACCCCCTGAACACCTGTTCTCCCTTTAACCCCCGTGCCCTTTAACCCCCGCAGCACCCCCTTTAACCCCCCCAGCACCCCATGAACCCCCCCTTTAACCCCCACGCCCCCTTCAGCCCCTCAGTGCTCCCTTTAACCCCCATAGCGCCCCTTTAACGCCCCGCCCTTTAACCCCCCAGCACCCACCTGCACGTGTGCTCGTTCAATTCCTGCCCTCTGTCCCGGCACTTGCGGTGGGTCAGTCGACACTTGCACTCGCAGGTTTGCACGTTCTGCTCGAAGCCGTGCCGCTTCCTCTTTGAACAGGGGTTGCAGCGATTCCTGAATAAAAACGAGAGAGAGAGGTGAGATGAGGCAGTGGATTGCAGACTGTGCGAGGCGGGGAAGGGACACGTTCACTCTTGTTCTCGTTGGGAAGCCGGGCCCGTGCGGCAAGGAGGGAGATGGACAGCTGACTGGGACACTGAACTCAAACAAACGCCTCTCCAACCCCAACCTCTGGTGAGCACCCCCTCCCGGCGAGATGGTTGGGCCCCCACCCCCCCCCCAGTGAGATGGTCGGGCCCCCCACACCCCCCCAAGTGAGATGGTTGGCCCCCACACCCCCCAGTGAGATGGTTGGGTCCCCACACCCCCCCAGTGAGATGGTTGGGTCCCCACACCCCCCCCAGTGAGATGGTTGGGTCCTCACACCCCCCCAGTGAGATGGTTGGCCCCCACACCCCCCCAAGTGAGATGGTTGGCCCCCACACTCCCCAGTGAGATGGTTGGGTCCCCACACCCCCCCAGTGAGATGGTCGGGCCCCCCACACCCCCCCAAGTGAGATGGTTGGGCCCCCACAGTGAGATGGTCAGGCCCCCCACCCCCCCCCAGTGAGATGGTTGGGCCCCTACACCCCCCCCCCACAAGTGAGATGGTTGGGCCCCCTACACCCCCCCCCCCAAACAAGTGAGATGGTTGGGCCCCTACACCCCCCCCCCATATGAGATGGTTGGCCCCCCACACCCCCTCAAGTGAGATGGTTGGTCCCCACACCCCCAAGTGAGATGGTTGGTCCGATCACACACGGTGAACAATGATGGGCCTGTTCCATTCTCACGGAGACGGGGAGGGCACGAACCGCAGACACTTCCCTGTCTGTCTCGGCCGGTGGGGGGGGAAGGGGGGGGAGTTGGTGTTTCCATAACCCGGCATTGCTGAGCACATCGCCAAACAAAGCGCTCTTCATGGGCACGAGAGGCAGCGAGCATCTCGTCTCGTCTCGTCTTATCTCCCAGCCGCCCCCCTATGAGCCCGGCGCCACTTAAAGGGGAAAGTTTGGAATGAAATGGAGCGTTCCAGAATTAACCCCGTGTGGACACAATCTGGAGTCCACAACATGGGGGCATTAGCTTAAAATTAGAGCCAGGCCGTTCGGGGGGTGGGGGGGGTGAAGTCAGGAAGCACGGGCTGGTCGGCCGGGGGTGGCATCACAGCCTCCAGTGCGCACACATGGGGTTAACAGGATGGCGACCGAGGAGCGGGACCCTGGCCAGGGTGGATGGAGCCAATTGCAGCCCCAACTGCTGGTCTAGGAGTGGGGGAATGAGCAAACTCAGCACAGGCCGGGGCTGGAGCCTGGGCCTTTCCTGCTCTGCGGGTGTGTGTGTGTGTGGGGCTCAGCACCACCATTAATCCAATGAGACCCACCAGGATTCAATAAACCCAAAGCATTTCGGGAACATAAACTGAACACGTCAGAGGATACTGGAGAGTCTGTTAATCACCGAGAGTGAGAGAGAGGGAGGGAGGAAGAGAGAGACAGACAAACCCAGCCGAGTGTAAACTCCAGCATTAGCCCCGCTCACCACAGTCTGTTCCTCAAACCAGCAAAGGTTGCATGCTATCACTGATGTGACTGGCTAGTTAAGCGATGTCAATGTAGGGGAACAAATGTAGGAAGTCACACACCACCAGGTTATAGTCAAACAGCTTTATTTGAAATCACAAGCTTTCGGAGCGCTGCTCCTTCGTCAGGTGAAGTCGTGTGACTTCCTACATTTGTCCACCCCAGTCCAACACCTGCATCTCCACATCAATGTAAGGGGAGGGGGGGAGAGAGAGAGAGAGAGAGAGCGAGAGAGCGAGAGGAGAGCAAGAGAGAGGGGAGCAGGCCGATAGTTTCCAGCCCATTACAGACACACGTACAGGCGAGCGGGCGCTCTGCTTGGCTTTTTCCGGTGTCCTCTCTCTGCCTTTTGCCTGGGCGGCGCTGGTCTGCAAGAAAAATACAAGAACTCCAGCACTTGGATTGGTCGGGGACCGGGATCAGTGCGGGAGAGACCCGGATATCTCGCGTTCCCAATACTGGGGGGGAATCGTGAATCGGAATGCAATCCTCGAAATGCCAGGCTGGAAAGGTAATGCCAACAGTATTGCTTGGAGATTATGTCGACAGCTTCAGGTGCTCCCCGGAGCTCTGTGGGTGAACTCAGTGCTCGGTGCGAGGGACTGAGCCTCGCGCACACACAGAGCAGAAAGGCCCAGGCTTCATCCCCAGCCTGCACCGAGCCAGCTGCTCCAACCCGGTGTGGGACAGAGCCCCACAGTTAACTCATCTACTTAGGCCAGTTCACTACTCGTAACTAGATCGAGTCATGCCTCTTCCTGCTAGGCCAACTAAAGAGAACAGGGGGAGTTCTCCCCTGCATCCTGGGCCAATATTTATCCCTCACCCAACAGCTTAAAAAACAGATGATCTGCTCCTCATCATATTGCTGTTTGTGGGAGCTTGCTGTGCGCAAATTGGCTGCCGCGTTTCCCACATTACAACAGTGTCTACACTTCAAAAAGTACTTCATTGGCTGTAAAGCGCTTTGGGACGTCCGGTGGTTGTGAAAGGCGCTGGAGAAATGGGAGTCTTTCCAGAGCAGAGAATCAGCCAGGGTTCCTGCTCCTGATCACGGCCCAGTGACCCCCTGGGTTAGAGAGAGGGGAGAATCAGCCAGGGTTCCTGCTCCTGATCACTGCCCAGTGACCCCCTGTGTAGTGTATGTACTTTGCAGAAGGAACTATATTCTGCAGCCCCTGTATACTGCAGTACCAGTAGTGACCACCCCTGTATATAAGCCTGTGTAGTAACTTTTGCATAGTAGTTCCAGGTTGTCTCCACTCAGTAAAGACCTGTTATAACCAACTCCTGCAGTCCGTGTCTCAATTATACACGGACATAATACTGGCGACGAGCAGATCCGAACTTACCTACAGTCTGCACCACCTCATGGGGATCCATCCCTGAAGCGAAGTTATCAGCGGTCGAGGCCAGAAGGAAGAAAAAAATAAATAAACGAACAGAAGAAACGGGCGTCGACCGTGGGCATCCGCCTCTGATTCATCGGAGTTGAAGATTTGCAGGAGAGGCTGTCGAGAGCGGGGCTTGGTTATCCAGTCGATGGTGTTTCAGCTAATCGGGCTGGTGGCAGGTAGTACACTGATCCTTCCTGGGCTGCGGCGGTCTAGAGCTCGATCGGGTGGCTTTTCAACGGGGCCGAGCAGCGTTGTCGGGAAGAGGAGGAGAGGGTGGAGCACACGGCGCGGTGCTACGAAGCCGGGCAGCGTACAGACCCGAGAAGAGGGAGGCAAGTGTCCCGCAGGGTTGCTCCGACGACGGGGAAATAATAAAAATTAGAAGCGCAGAAAGCCGCGAGGAGCTGCAGTTTGCCACGGGAACCGCGGAGAGCGGCGTTAGCAGCAGCGCAGGGGGAAGTGCGCGAAGACCATAGGGCGTCGCCATCAAGGCATAAAACGCCAGCAACAGCGCTAGCAGCAGCGGAGAAGACAAAGCGCGGGAGGCGCCATCTTAATCCAGCGGGGAAGAAGGCAAAGCGCGGGAGGCGCCATTTTGTTAAATTGGGGAAGAAGGCAAAGCGCGGGAGGCGCCATCTTAGATTTCCAAGATGCCGAAGACTGGCAATATCACTGCCTTCGATAATGCAATAGAAGACTGGACCGCGTATGTGGAAAGAGTCGAGGTATATTGCGAGGCAAACGAAGTAGCCGATGAGAAAAAGGCATCGGTACTACTAAACTTAATGGGCGCAAGAACGTACGGCCTATTGCGGAACCTGATTACTCCAGCCAAACCGAAGGCGAAGAGTTTTAACGAAATTGTTGATGTCCTGCAGGAACACCTAAATCCTACACTGCTGCTGATAGCAGAAAGATTTAAATTCCACAGGAGAAATCAGCATGAAGATGAGAGCAATGCTGATTACCTTACGGAACTACGCAAGCTATCAAAGCACTGCCAGTTCGGAGCAGGACTGGCAGATACCCTATGGGACAAATTTGTCTGTGGACTCCCGAGTGAAGGAACCCAGAAGAGGTTACTCTCAGAGAAAGAGCTGACGCTAGACAAGGCTTTCAGCGTGGCAGTATCGTACGAAGCAGCAGCAAGGGGAGCTGCGGAAATACAGCAAAAGCCACAGGAATACGGCACCCACGAAATGACACGGGGATTTGAAAAATGTTATCGCTGTGGCAGAACAACCCATGACCAGAAGGACTGCTGGTCCAAGGACAAAATATGCAGGCAATGCGGAAAGATGGGACACATTGCACGAGTTTGCAGGTCTGGGAAGAAGACTAACGACAACAAAAAGGCTACTAAGGAACAGTACAGGAAAGTACAAAAGATGACGGACAGTAGTTCCGAAGACCAGATGAGCGATAGTGAATCCGGGAACAAGAGACTAAGCTGTCTCAAACTTCACAACGGAATCGCAAAAGAGGATCACCGAACCATTTGGGTCACCCTCACGATAGCAGGGTCCCAAGGCAAAATGGAATTGGATACAGGATCAGCTCTGACCGTCATGAATCGACGAGACTACGAGCGGCTATTCTCACACATACCCTTGAAAGAGACATCCATTGTCTTGAAGACGTATACGGGGCAAAAAGTATACCCCAGAGGAAAAATAAGGGTGCCTGTCGAATACAACGGCAAGGAAATACAGAAATTGTATCTGTACATACTGCAAGATGGTGGACCACCGTTATTGGGACGTGAATGGATCAGAAAGATAAGTTTAGACTGGCACTCCATTCAGGCACTGATGGTGGCTGGTAAAATGGATGACGACGTCACTCCTGGACGATTGTCAACAATCTTAGCTAACGCCAAAGAGGTATTTCAACAAGAACTGGGAACTCTTAAAGGCGTAACCGCCTCGATAAAAATAGAAGAGAATGCAATTCCCAAGTTTTTCAAAGCAAGGCCGGTACCATATGCAATTCGCCCAGCCGTCGAGGCAGAGCTGGAGAATCTGGAGAATGCAGGCATGTTATCTAAGGTAGAGTGGAGCGAGTGGGCGACACCCATCGTTCCTGTCATGAAGAAAACGTTAAACAATAAGTCTGAGGAGCCAAGGAAGGTTCGCATCTGTGGGGACTTCAAGGTGACGGTGAACCCAGTCCTTCACACAGTACAATATCCTCTTCCGAGGATAGAAGATATTTTCGCCTCACTATCTGGAGGGAAGCGTTTTACAAAAATTGACCTAGCACAAGCATATTTGCAGATGGAGGTTGAAGAATCCTCTAGGAAGTATCTCACGATAAACACTCACAAAGGTCTTTACCAGTATAATCGACTGGTATTCGGAGTAGCATCAGCTCCGGCGATATGGCAAAGAGCGATGGAACAAGTCCTGCAAGGGATTCCGGGGACTCAGTGTTACTTGGACGACATCCTAGTGACAGGTGAAGATGACAGTGAACACCTTGCCAACCTAGAGCAGGTGCTCACTAGACTAAGGGAACATGGGCTACGAGCCAATCGCCCCAAGTGCGAGTTTTTTAAGAAACAGATATCGTATTGTGGCCACGTGATTGATGAAGAGGGGTTACATAAGTCCCCTGACAAAATTGAAGCGGTAGTTAAGGCTCCAGCGCCTGAAAATGTGTCGCAACTGAGGTCATTCCTTGGATTGGTGAATTACTACCATAAGTTTTTGCCGAATTTGTCCACAATTCTGCACCCACTGAACGCCCTACTACAAACGGGAGTAGCATGGAAATGGAGCGATGAATGTAAGCGGGCCTTTCAGAAGAGTAAGGATCTAATCACTTCAAGAGAAGTATTGGCTCACTACAACCCATCACTACCGATAAGACTGGCGTGTGATGCGTCTCCTTACGGCATTGGAGCGGTACTGTCACATAAATTCCTTGATGGTTCAGAGAGGCCGATAGCTTTTGCGTCACGCTCGTTAACTTCAGCCGAGCGTAACTACGCCCAGATTGACAGAGAGGCCCTCAGCCTGGTGTGGGGGGTGAAGAAGTTCAATCACTACCTGCACGGTCAGAAATTTACTCTACTAACTGATCATCAACCTCTTGTCTCCATTTTCAACCCTCAGAAGGGCGTCCCGATAATGACAGCACAACGGCTACAGAGGTGGTCCCTTTTCCTAGGGGCACACCAATATGACATCGAGTACAAAGGAACTAAACAGCATGGGAATGCTGATGGGTTGTTGCGCCTACCGTTGCCGACGGTGGAAGAAGCACCTGCAGTGGATCCAGTGGAGATATTCCACTCGACCATAGTCGAATGTCTCCCTGTGACGAATGCAAACATAGAAAAGGAAACACGAAATGACCCGACACTCTCCTGGGTCTATGATTTAACGGTGAAGGGATGGCCAGCACATGGCGAACCACTGCTGCCAGCATTCTCACCGAGAAGAGAACAGCTGTCAGTGTGCAGAGGAACCTTGATGTGTGGATCCAGAGTAGTAATTCCACCCAAATTGAAGGATAGAGTGCTCAATGAGCTTCATGAGGGTCATCTGGGAGGGGTAAAAATGAAGAACTTAGCCAGAGCGTTTGTGTGGTGGCCGGGAATCGATAGAGAAATCGAAGAGATGACCAAGAGCTGTACAGGATGCCAGAAGGTCCAAAACGCCCCACCACAAGCCCCTCTACATCCATGGGAGTGGCCCTCATCTCCATGGCAAAGGGTCCATTTATGGACTCGATGTTTTTAATTGCGGTGGATGCACATTCAAAGTGGCCAGAGGTAATAAAAATGTCCTCAGCCACCACAGAAAAAACTATCACAGTCTTACGAACCATATTCGCCAGAAATGGGCTGCCTGAACAGATTTGCTCCGACAATGGACCACAGTTTGTGTCTGAAGAGTTCCGGAGGTTCTTAAAGAACAATGGTGTTAAGCATTACACATCTGCCCCATATCATCCAGCCACCAATGGATTGGCTGAGAGGTTCGTTCAAACATTCAAGAAGGCTATCAAGGCAATGTGTAATGAAGACATACCCCTACAACACAAGGTGGATAACTTATTGTTTGCCTACCGGAATGCGACACATGCGGTTACCAACCAAACTCCAGCCATGATGTTCTTCAATCGAAGACTACGATGCCGCTTGGATTTGGTTAAGCCAAACATCAGAAGAGATGTGGAGAACAGGCAGTTTCAGAATATGAATGAAAGGCCGACCAGGAGTTTTAAGATAGGTCAACCAGTTTTGGCCCGGGACTACCGCACAGAGAAATGGCAGCCAGGAACGATCTGTACACGGCAAGGACCTCTAATGTATACCGTGGACGTTGGAGAGAGCATTGTAAGACGCCATGCTGACCAGATTCTAGAGTCACTGGAAAACGTCAATTCCACACCACGATCCGATACACCTGGTGATGAACCCGAAGTACCAATTGCATCTACCTCAGAATCGGTGATATTGGAAGCAGACGAACCAAACAACGACGTTGATCCCGAATCAACTTTGCCAGAAGAACCTGATACCCCAAAGAGGCGTTATCCAGACAGAATCAGGAAGCCTCTTTGGGGTATCAGGTTCTTCTGGCAAAGTTGATTCGGGATCAACGTCGTTGTTTGGTTCGTCTGCTTCCAATAGGGTGAGAAGGTTGGATCTCAAACAAGTGTGCTAAGCTTGAATAAAGGAGACTATGAAGGTATGAGAGCGGAATTGAGTAGAGTGGATTGGGAAAATAGATTAAAGGGTAAGACGATACATGATCAGTGGTGTACATTTAAGGAGTTATTTTACAACTTCCAAAAAAAAATATATTCCACTGAGAAGAAAAGGGTGTAAAAGAAAAGACAGCCATCCGTGGCTAAGTAAAGAAATTAAGGATAGTATTCGACTAAAAACAAGGGCATATAAGGTAGCCAAATCTAGTGGGAGGATAGAGGATTGGGAAAACTTTAAAAGACAGCAAAAAATAACAAAAAGATTGATTAAGAAAGGGAAGATAGATTATGAAAGTAAATTAGCAAAAAATATAAAAACAGATAGTAAGAGTTTTTATAGTTATATAAAAAGAAAAAGGGTGGCTAAAGTAAATGTTGGTCCCTTAGAGGGAAATTAATGGTGGGAAATATGGAGATGGCAAAAACACTGAATGAATATTTTATATCAGTCTTTACAGTAGAAGACACTAAGAATATCCCAACACTGGACAAACAGGGGGCTAAAGGGGGGGGGGAGGAGCTAAACACGATCAAAATCACTAAGGAAGTGGTACTCGGTAAAATAATGGGACTCAAGGCGGATAAATCACCTGGACCCGATGGCTTACATCCTAGGGTCTTGAGGGAAGTGGCGGTAGGGATTGTGGATGCATTGGTGATTATTTTCCAAAACTCCCTGGACTCAGCAATGGTCCCGGCAGACTGGAAAACTGCTAATGTAACACCCTTATTTAAAAAGGGCAGTAGACAGAAGGCTGGAAACTATAGACCGGTTAGCCTAACATCTGTGGTAGGTAAAATTTTGGAGTCCATTATTAAGGAGACAGTAACAGGACATTTGGATAATCATAATTTAATAGGACAAAGTCAGCATGGTTTTATGAAGGGGAAGTCATGTTTGACAAATTTGCTGGGGTTCTTTGAGGAAGTAACATATAGGGTGGATAAAGGGGAACCAGTGGACGTAGTGTATTTAGACTTCCAAAAGGCATTTGACAAGGTGCCACACAAAAGATTATTGCTTAAGATAAAAAATCACAGGATTGGGGGTAATATTCTGGCATGGATAGAAGATTGGCTATCTAACAGAAGGCAGAGAGTTGGGATAAATGGTTCATTCTCGGACTGGCAATCAGTAACTAGTGGTGTTCCGCAGGGGTCGGTGCTGGGTCCCCAACTCTTTACAATCTATATTAACGATTTGGAGGAGGGGACCGAGTGTAACATATCAAAGTTTGCAGATGATACTAAGATGGGAGGGAAAGTAGTGAGTGAGGAGGACATAAAAAACCTGCAAGGGGACATAGACAGGCTAAGTAAGTGGGCAGAGATTTGGCAGATGGAATACAATACTGGAAAGTGTGAGGTTATGCACTTTGGCAGGAAAAATCGTAGAGCAAGTTATTATCTTAATGGCAAGAAACTGGAAACTACTGAAGTACAAAGGGATCTGGGGGTCCTGGTGCACGAAACTCAAAAGGTTAGTATGCAGGTGCAGCAAGTGATTAAGAAGGCCAATGGAATGTTGGCTTTCATTGCTAGGGGGATAGAATATAAAAATAGGGAGGTATTGCTTCAGTTGTACAAGGTATTGGTGAGACCGCACCTGGAATACTGCGTACAGTTTTGGTGTCCATACTTAAGAAAGGACATACTTGCTCTCGAGTCAGTACAAAGAAGGTTCACTCGGTTAATCCCGGGGATGAGGGGATGGACATATGAGGAGAGGTTGAGTAGATTGGGACTCTACTCATTGGAGTTCAGAAGAATGAGAGGCGATCTTATTGAAACATATAAGATTGTGAAGGGGTTGGATCGAGTGGATGCGGGGAGGATGTTCCCGATGATGGGTGAAACTAGAACTAGGGGGCATAGTCTTAGAATAAGGGGCTGCTCTTTCAAAACTGAGATGAGGAGGAACTACTTCACTCAGAGGGTGGTAGGTCCATGGAATATGCTGCCCCAAAAAGCTGTAGAAGCTACATCATTACATAAATTTAAAACAGAAATAGACAGTTTCCTAGAAGTAAAGGGAATTAAGGGTTACGGGGAGCGGGCAGAAATTTGGACATGAGTCTAGGTCTGGATCGGTCATGGCCCTGTGGGTAGCGGAGCGGGCCCAGGGGCCGTGTAGCCTGATCCTGCTCCTATTTCATGTGTCTAATTCTGTTAGATTCAGGAGATGGTTCTGTGATAGTAGATTGGCGGTTAGGATCAGATCAGCCATGATCTTATTGAATGGCGGAGCAGGCTCGAGGGGCCGATTGGCCGACTCCTGCTCCTATTTCTTATGTTCTTATGTCCTCAAAGACTGAACTTATAATTGCTTAACTTCAACTAATGTACCTAGCAACTGTAATTGTAAATATGTTATTTAATTATTAATCGAATGTTATGTACTGTTTAGCTAAAAGGGGAGGAATTGTAGTGTATGTACTTTGCAGAAGGAACTATATTCTGCAGCCCCTGTATACTGCAGTACCAGTAGTGCCCACCCCTGTATATAAGTCTGTGTAGTAACTTTTGCATAGTAGTTCCAGGTTGTCTCCACTCAGTAAAGACCTGTTATAACCAACTCCTGCAGTCCGTGTCTCAATTATACACGGACATAATACCCTGGGTTAGAGAGAGGGGAGAATCAGCCAGGGTTCCTGCTACTGATCACGGCCCAGTGACCCCGGGGTTAGGGAGAGGGGAGAATCAGCCAGGGTTCCTGCTCCTGATCACTGCCCAGTGACCCCGGGGTTAGAGAGAGAGGGGAGAATCAGCCAGGGTTCCTGCTCCTGATCACTGCCCAGTGACCGCCTGGGTTAGGGAGAGGGGAGAATCAGCCAGGGTTCCTGCTCCTGATCACTGCCCAGTGACCCCCGGGGTTAGGGAGAAGAGAGAGAGAGAGAGAGAGAGAGAGAGAGAGAGAGAAGGGGTGGGGGGGAAAGGAGAGGGGAGGGAGTGATAGAGTCATAGAGTTATACATCACAGAAAGAGGCACTTCGGCCCATCGTGTCCGCGCCGGCCATCAAGCCGTGTCTAATCTAATCCCATTTTCCAGCACTTGGTCCGTAGCCTTGTATGCTGTGGCGTTTCAAGTGCTCATCTAAATGCTTCTTGAATGTTGTGAGGGTTCCTGCCTCTACCACCCTTTCAGGCAGTGAGTTCCAGATTCCAACCACCCTCTGGGTGAAAAAGTTTTTCCTCAAATCCCCTCTAAACCTCCTGCCCCTTACCTTGACCCCTCTACTAAGGGGAAAAGTTCCTTTCTATCTACCCTATCTATGCCCTTCATAATTTTGTACACCTCAATCAGGTTCGCCCTCTGCAGTCTATCCAGTGTCTCTTCATAGCTGAAATGCTCCAGCTCAGGTAACATCCTGGTGAATCTCCTCTGCACCCTCTCCAATGCAATCCTTCCTATAGTGTGGCGACCAGAACTGCACACAGTATTCCAGCTGTGGCCTAACTAGCGTTTTGTACAGCTCCATCATAACCCCCCTGCTCTTATATTCTATGCCTCGGCTAATGAAGGCAAGTATCCCATATGCCTTTTTAACCACCTTATCTACCTGTCCTGTTGCCTTCGGGGATCTATGTACCTGCACACCAAGGTCCCTCTGATCCTCTGTCCTTCCTAGGGTCCTACCATTCATTGTGTATTCCCTTGCCTTGTTAGTCCTCCCAAAATGCATCACCTCACACTTTTCAGGGTTAAATTCCATTTGCCACTGTTCTGCCCATCTGACCAACCCGTCTATATCGTCCTGTAGCCTAAGGTTTCCCTCCTCGCTATTTACCACTCCACCAATTTTCATGTCACCTGCGAACTTACTGATCATACCTCCTACATTCATATCTAAATCATTAATGTACACTACAAACAGCAAAGGACCCAGCACCGATCCCTGCGGTACACCACTGGACACAGGCTTCCAGTCACAAAAACAACCTTCGACCATCACCCTCTGCCTCCTGCCACTAAGCCAATTTTGGATCCAATGTGCCAAATTGCCCTGGATCCCATGGGCTCTTACCTTCTTTGTTGTGTATGTAATATGTGTGCTACTTTGAACCTATGGACAGGACTGCACTACTTGTAGGGCGTAGTGATACGCAGTACCACTCCTGGCCATAGGGGTATAAATAGTACTGTGGGTACTGATCTCCCCTCAGTTCCCGCCTGTGGGCATGAAGTAAAGACCTACGTATAGTCCCTACCTCCAACCAGTAAAGACCTGTTTGAGTTATACGTTTAAGTCTTTGTGTTAATTGTTCAATACAATACACATACTTAACACTGGCGACGAGTCAGGTTCTTACCCTGCGGCAGTTGAAGAGAGGTTTCAAACATCACCACCCCACTAGAAGCGACAGGCTTTAGGACTCTGAAGCCTCCATCAGCGACTGAGCACTGGAGTGCAGCAAACATCCTGACAGCTTCCAGCGACTGACAGAAGTCTTTCTGCAGTTTCCTTGTTCAACCTAGGTGGTGGGGTAAGCCGTGCAGCGTTGGCTGCAAAGACAGGGCTGGGGAAGTTGGAGAAGATAAGGGCGATCGCAATCCCTGATAAGAGCCGCGGTGAAACGCGCGAGCGGGTAAGCCAGAGCCCGGGAGGGAGCGAGCAAGAGCCGCGTGAGCGGGTGAGCCAGAGGCCGGGAGCCGCTTCAAGTGCGAGGCGCAGCGTGGGCCAGCGATCGGGACCAAAGATAAGGGCCGCACTCGGACTGAAAGGCGCGGCGGCTGCAGAAGCTCAAGGTGCGAGAGCCGCGGTGCACAGCGCGGGCTATCGATCGCGGCGAAGATAAGGGCCGCACTCGGGGGCTGAAGGGAGACGGCGTCGGGGGACGGGTGAAGACCGCCAAGCGCGGGAAAACCGCCATTTTGTGGGCGGAGGACGACGGCAAGAGCGGGAAGCCGCCATCTTTGATAACAAGTAAAGAAAATAAAATCTGAGAAATTGCAAATCTACAATGCCTAAACACGGGAATATTAGCACCTTTGATAGTGACCTCGAAGATTGGGCCATATATGTTGAAAGAGTAAAAAATTATTGTAAGGCCAATAAAATTCATGACCAAGATAAAGCTCTAACATTATTAAATTTAATGGGTGCGAAGACATACGGGCAATTGAAACACCTGTTATCACCAGATGAACCGGCGGATAAGACGTTCGATGAGATTGTTACTGTCCTGAAAGATCATCTAAACCCCACGCCGCTGATGCTAGCGGAACGATTTAAATTTTACGACAGAAGGCAGCTACAGCATGAAAGCAATGCTGAATATTTGCTGGAATTGCGTAAATTAGCGAAATATTGCCAGTTTGGAACGGGACTGACAGATGCACTACGAGACAAATTTGTGTGTGGTTTATTTAAACAGGATACACAAAAGCGACTGCTCGAGGAGAATGAGCTGACGCTTGAGAAGGCGGTCACTATGGCAGCAGCACACGAAGCCGCAGCGAGAGGCACGGCAGTAATGCAGCTACGGTCACCGGAGCTCAGTGCACACAAATTGGGTGTGAGTTCTGGCAAATGTTATCGTTGTGGAAAGACAACGCATGATCAGAACCAGTGTTGGTTTAAAAACCAAGAATGTAGAACTTGTGGTAGGCTTGGACACATAGCTAGAGTATGCAGGTCAGGGAAGAAGACCAGCAACAAGAAGTCACCGCAAGGAAAATACGCAAAGGTACACAAGGTGACCGAACAGGAGTCCGATTCAGACGCTAGCAGTAATGAACTGGCTAGCTTAAGAGTACTCAACGCTGGTAAGGGTGCAGACCTCCAGACAATTTGGGTCACTCTTCAGATAGAAGGAGTCCAAGTAAAACTGGAATTGGACACTGGATCGGCATTGACGGTCATAAATAAGAAAGATTACGGAAAGTTATTCCAACATATTCCCCTACAGGATACGGGGATTATATTGAAAACATACACGGGGCAAAGAGTGTACCCCATCGGGAAAATAGAGGTTGCAGTGGTCCACAAGGGCGAAGACAGTCAAATAATGGACTTATATGTGATATCTGAAGGAGGTTCTCCACTACTAGGACGGGAGTGGATTAGGAAAATGAATATGGACTGGCATTTCCTACAAACAATAACGAGTGAGAACTCGGTGAAGATAGTCGGCCCAGACTCTGGAACGGATGATGGTAAGCCCAACTCAGGTGCAAAAGACAAAGTTTCAGCACAGAATTCCACTGAGCAACAACAACATAGTTTAACTGTGGATTCTGAGTCTGGCAAGTCTACTGATGTGCCCATTTCTGAGGGACACCGGGCTCGAACTCAACTCCATTTCAAACTACAACAGCAATTAGAACAAATGCTTCGCCGTTTTGAGCAAGAGTTGAATGCAACGAAAGAGTTCTTTGATATAGAGTTGGAGAATCTGGAAAGACAACAGAAGCAGCTGATGGAGAAAATGGAGCAGGAGCACACAAAACGTCTGATGTCAGAGGAGTTAACGGTCAGCCAACTCCTGCATATGCTGAAGGACAGGACTCTGAAATGGGAAAAACTTGAACACGAACTTCAATATTCAAACGAAAGGGGTTCGGAGCTCTCAAAGGTTATTGGAAGAGCTGAGGTGGCAACACAGACTGAGATGACTGCAACAGAGCAGCCCTTGGATGCCAAAAGTACGCTGACTCACGTCAACGTAGAACAACAGACCGCTGAAACAGCTGCTCCGGTAGAGGGATTGAATAGTCCGATCAATCAATCTCCAAAAGAAGTTGAAGTAGTAAAATCTCAAATGAGGTCATTAGTAAACGACTTGCTGAAAGCCCAGAAAAAGCTGGATGAAGAGGTACGCATGAAGAAGTCTCTTCAGGAAAGATGTCTGGACTTGGAACAAAAGCTGGCTAACGCCCAGCTGGGTATGGAGGAAATAGAAGACCCTCTCGCTGGCCTAGATCAGGACGACACCGAATATTACTATGTCCTGTCCTGCCCAACTTGTAACTTCGACTCCCACCATACAGAAATCATGGAGGAGCACCGAAAGTCTACGGAACATCGGGAGAAGGTGGCTCTACTACGGAAAAAGGAGGAAGAGAAGGAGGAACTGCGCTGGCAGCTGACAGTGGAGCCCAGAGAGTCTCCAAGAAGCAGAAAAGGAAAAGTCGAAACAGAAGATGACCCATCTGAACCATTATTACCTCTACCAGATCTCACACACGTGGTCCCTCCGAAAGGAGCCAATTCAGTTCGGAAGTTCAAACTGTTAAATCCATGGAGGGACTATTGAATGAGTCACTCCAGCAACGTGAACCGACTACACCACCGAGATTGAATCTGTGAACTGTTTTCCGCAGAGACTGAATCTGTGATCTGTTTTGACATGAAGTTATCTATGTATCTATGTTATTCTGTTATGTAAACCTGAAGTTATATATGTATATATGTTATTACGTTATGTTAAATGGGGAGATGACTGTAAAGCTAAGAAGGGAGGAATGTTGTGTATGTAATATGTGTGCTACTTTGAACCTATGGACAGGACTGCACTACTTGTAGGGCGTAGTGATACGCAGTACCACTCCTGGCCATAGGGGTATAAATAGTACTGTGGGTACTGATCTCCCCTCAGTTCCCGCCTGTGGGCATGAAGTAAAGACCTACGTATAGTCCCTACCTCCAACCAGTAAAGACCTGTTTGAGTTATACGTTTAAGTCTTTGTGTTAATTGTTCAATACAATACACATACTTAACATTCTTGACCAATCTCCCATGCGGGACTTTGTCAAAAGCGTTACTGAAGTCCATGTAGACTACATCAACTGCACTACCCTCATCCACACACCTAGTCACCCCCTTGCAAAAATTGAATCAAATTGGTTAGGCATGATCTCCCCCTAACAAAGCCATGCCGACTATCCTTGATTAATCATTGCCTCTCCAAGTGGAGACTAATTCTGTCCCTCAGAATTTTTTCCAATAACTTCCCTGCCACTGATGTTAGGCTCACTGGCCTGTAATTCCTTGGTTTATCCCTACTACCCTTCTTGAATAATGGTACTACATTAGCTGTTCTCCAATCCTCTCGCACCTCCCCTGTGGCCAGAGAGGTTTTGAAAATTTGTGTCAGAGCCCCTGCAATCGCCTCCCTTGTCTCACACAGCAGCCTGGGATACATCTGGGAGAGAGAGAGAGAGAGAGAGAGAGAGGGGGGGGTTGGGAGAGGGGGTGGTTTGGGAAAGGGGGGTTGGGAGAGAGAGGGGAGTAGTCAGAGGGTGGTGGAGGGAGGGAGAGGGGGAGGAGTCAGACTGTGGTGGAGGGAGAGTTGGAGAGGAGTCGGAGGGTGGTGGAGGAGGGAGGGATGGAGGGAGGGAGGGGGAGGAGTCGGAGGGAGGTGAAGGAGGGAGGAGTCGGAGGGAGGTGGAGGGAGGGAGAGGGGGAGGAGTCAGACTGTGGTGGAGGGAGAGTTGGGGAGGAGTCGGAGGGTGGTGGAGGAGGGAGGGATGGAGGGAGGGATGGAGGGAGGGAGGGGGAGGAGTCGGAGGGAGGTGGAGGAAGGAGGAGTCGGAGGGAGGGAGGGAGACAGAAGAGGCTCACCCTGTGTGTGGCAGGCCGCCCGCAGCGGGCCGAGCATGGAGCAGTATCGAGGGGAATCGCGCAGAGAGCCCACAGCCCCGGCTAGTTCGCTGGCCCGGCTGGAGGACACAGGTTTGTGGCAAATGATTTCTGTAGAAAGATAACAAACAGAAGAGGGGAGGAAAGCAGCGGTCAGAGCGTTGGCCGGTTCTTGCCCAAGCGGTTAAAAACAGAGAAAAAAAACAGGCGGAAACACTCGCTGCTCTCGAGCAACGAAAGACAGAAAGTGGCCATTGAGGGGTCAGGGGGCAAATGCCCCACCCAGTCTGGTACTGAGCCCCACACACAAACACAGGCTCCATCCCCGGCCTGGGCAGAGTAGGCCGGGGTGGCCGATGGGGCCCAAAGTGGCCGAGTTAGGGAGGAGTGGAAAATACAATCTGCCGGAGCCCCTGCTCCTGCTCACGCTCCATCTCTCCTACCGGATTCCAAAGGCCTACACGCTTGGAATGGTTTTAACTGGAGCGAACAGGCCCAACAATACCTCACCGCCACTCCCGCCGTATTGTGCGCTACAGACCCCCACCCTCACACACCCATCAATCTGCGGATCAACTGAGCTTTACAACTTGGAGCCTCGACCTGGCAAAGGCCACTTTGCTGTACTGTCGTGTCACCTGAGTGAGGGTCTAACATTTGACCCGAGATAGCGTCCCCCTTGGACACCTCAATGTTGACCTCCGACCCACAGACTCTCGGGATTTGGGTGCTGTTCTGAGCTTGGGAATGAAGCGCGTCGTGGCTGCATAGAGGGAGCTTTACTCTGTATCTAACCTATGCTGTACCTGCCCTGGGAGTGTTTGATGGGACAGTGTAGAGGGAGCTTTACTCTGTATCTAACCCGTGCTGTACCTGCCCTGGGAGTGTTTGACGGGACAGTGTAGAGGGAGCTTTACTCTGTATCTAACCCGTGCTGTACCTGCCCTGGGAGTGTTTGATGGGACAGTGTAGAGGGAGCTTTACTCTGTATCTAACCCCGTGCTGTACCTGCCCTGGGAGTGTTTGATGGGACAGTGTAGAGGGAGCTTTACTCTGTATCTAACCCGTGCTGTACCTGCCCTGGGAGTGTTTGACGGGACAGTGTAGAGGGAGCTTTACTCTGTATCTAACCCGTGCTGTACCTGCCCTGGGAGTGTTTGATGGGACAGTGTAGAGGGAGCTTTACTCTGTATCTAACCCGTGCTGTACCTGCCCTGGGAGTGTTTGATGGGACAGTGTAGAGGGAGCTTTACTCTGTATCTAACCCTGTGCTGTACCTGCCCTGGGAGTGTTTGATGGGACAGTGTAGAGGGAGCTTTACTCTGTATCTAACCTGTGCTGTACCTGCCCTGGGAATGTTTGACGGGACAGTGTAGAGGGAGCTTTACTCTGTATCTAACCCGTGCTGTACCTGCCCTGGGAGTGTTTGATGGGACAGTGTAGAGGGAGCTTTACTCTGTATCTAACCCGTGCTGTACCTGCCCTGGGGGTGTTTGATGGGACAGTGTAGAGGGAGCTTTACTCTGTATCTGCCCTCACCTTAATGGGCATTAAAATCACAGAAGGTCGTGGGTTCGAGCCCCACTCCACAGACTTGAGCCCATAATCTAGGCTGACATTCTTAGTGCAATACTGAGGGAGCGCTGCACTGTCAGAGGTGCCATCTTTCGGATGAGGCGTTAAATGCGGCCACTATTTTGAAGAAGAGCAGGGGAGTTCTCCCCGGTGTCCTGGGGCCAATATTTATCCCTCAATCAGCATCTAAAACAGATGATCCGGTCATTATCACATTTTCTTCTGTGGGAGCTTCCTGCGCGCAGATTGGCTGCCACGTTTCCCACAATACAACAGTGACTACACTTCAAAAAGTATTTCATTGGTTGTAAAGCGCTTTGGGACGTCCCGAGATCGTGAAAGGCGCTATAGAAATGGGAGTCCTTTATTCCTCGCACTTCCCAGTGCACAGCGTAATAACAATATAAAATCAGTGTTCTTACCTTGCTGGTTCCTCTTTTAAATCTTTCTTTGGTCTAAAAAGGGAATGAAAGAGACAGGTTTAAGCCAAGGCCCGAGCAGTGTCTGAAAGCCCAGCCCTGGTACAGGGCACAACCTTGCCCCACCGACATGAAGAAAATCTGGGACAACCTGAGTGTCCTCTCTCTCTCTCTCTCTCTCTCTCTCTCCCTTGTTGGGGTTGGAAGGGGTTTATTTTACTGTTCCGAGATCTCTGCGCTCCTCCAATTCTGGCCTCTTGACCATCTCTGATTTTAATCGCTCCACCATTGGCGGCCATGCCGTCAGCTGCCTGGACCCTAAGCTCTGGAATTCCCTCCCTAAACCTCTCCGCCTCTCTCTCTCCTTTAAGGCGCTCCTTAAAACCGACCTCTTTGACCTGCCCTGGGAGTGTTTGATGGGACAGTGTAGAGGCAGCCCTCCCTAACCCGAGGCCCAGGCTCAAGTCTCTGGTATGGGGCTCGAACCCACGACCTTCTGCAATTTTAATGTCCATTAAGGTGAGGGCAGATACAGAGTAAAGCTCCCTCTACACTGTCCCCATCAAACACTCCCAGGGCAGGTACAGCATGGGTTAGATACAGAGTAAAGCTCCCTCTACACTGTCCCATCAAACACTCCCAGGGCAGGTACAGCACAGGTTAGATACAGAGTAAAGCTCCCTCTACACTGTCCCCATCAAACACTCCCAGGGCCGCACAGCACGGGTTAGATACAGAGTAAAGCTCCCTCTACACTGTCCCATCAAACACTCCCAGGGCAGGTACAGCACGGGTTAGATACAGAGTAAAGCTCCCTCTACACTGTCCCATCAAACACTCCCAGGGCAGGTACAGCATGGGTTAGATACAGAGTAAAGCTCCCTCTACACTGTCCCATCAAACACTCCCAGGGCAGGTACAGCACGGGTTAGATACAGAGTAAAGCTCCCTCTACACCGTCCCATCAAACACTCCCAGGGCAGGTACAGCACGGGTTAGATACAGAGTAATGCTCCCTCTACACTGTCCCATCAAACACTCCCAGGGCAGGTACAGCACGGGTTAGTTACAGAGTAAAGCTCCCTCTACACCGTCCCATCAAACACTCCCAGGGCAGGGACAGCACGGGTTAGATACAGAGTAAAGCTCCCTCTACACCGTCCCATCAAACACTCCCAGGGCAGGTACAGCACGGGTTAGGTACAGAGTAAAGCTCCCTCTACACTGTCCCATCAAACACTCCCAGGGCAGGTACAGCACGGGTTAGGTACAGAGTAAAGCTCCCTCTACACCGTCCCATCAAACACTCCCAGGGCAGGTACAGCACGGGTTAGATACAGAGTAAAGCTCCCTCTCCACTGTCCCATCAAACACTCCCAGGGCAGGTACAGCATGGAATAACAACAGAAAATGCTGGAAAAACTCAGCAGGCTAGGCAACATCCGTGGAGAGAAATTAGAGTCAACGTTTCGGGTCAAAACCCTTTGTCAAGACTAAAGAGGCACAGGGAATGAAATAGATTAAGAGGCCAGGCTGGGAGAGAACAAAAGAGAAGTGAAGAGACATTAAGAGGTATTCAAAACGAGACGAGATGGTGATCGGACTAGTGGAGACAAAAGACGGCTCTAGATTAGGTGTGAAATGTACTGGCAGAATGGGAGACAGCTGCCATGTGGGAGAGAGAAAAAAAAGGAAAGGGGGGGGGGGAAGGGAAAAACCAAAACAAAGGTGTGGATAAAAATTATAAGTAAAAAAGTAATAGGGGCCGAGGTTATGATCTGAAATTGTTGAACTCGATATTGAGACCGGAAAGCTGTAAAGTGCCTAATCGGAAGATGAGGTGCTGTTCCTCGAGTTTACGTTGAGCTTCCGTGGAACAATACAAGAGGCCAAGGACGGTGAGGTCCGAGTGGGAATGGAGCGGTGAATTGAAATGACAGGCGACCGGAAGCTCGGGGTCACCCTTACGGACTGAACGGAGGTGTTCCGCAAAGCGGTCGCCCAATCTGCGTTTGGTCTCCCCAATGTAGAGGAGACCACATCGTGAGCAGCGAATACAGTATACTAGATTGCAAGAAGTACAAGTAAATCACTGTTTCACCTGGAAGGGGTGTTTGGGGCCCTGGACAGTGGGAAGGGGGGAGGTATAGGGGCAGGTGTTACATCTCCTCCGCTTGCACGGGAAGGTGCCGGGCGAAGGGGAAGGGCTGTTTGGGGTGATAGAGGAATAGACTAGGGTGTCTCGGAGAGAGCGGTCCCTGCGGAATGCTGAAAGGGAAGGAGGGGAAGATGCGTTTGGTGGTGGGATCACGTTGGAGGTGGCGGAAATGCCGGAGGATGATCCGTTGAATGTGGAGGCTGGTGGGGTGAAAGGTGAGGACAAGGGGAACCCTATCGTGGTTCCGGGAGGGAGGGGCAGGGGTGAGGGCAGAAGTGCGGGAGATAGAACGGACACGGTCGAGGGCCGTGTCAACCACGGTAGAGGGGAATCCTCGGTTGAGGAAGACGGAAGACATGTCGGAAGCACTGGTGTGGAAGGTGGCATCGTCGGAGCAGATGCGGCGGAGACGGAGAAACTGGGAGAATGGAATAGAGTCCTTACAGGAGGCGGGGTGGGAGGAAGTGTAGTCCAGGTAGCTGTGGGAGTCAGTGGGCTTGTAGTGAATATTGGTCAATAACCTATCCCCAGAGATGGAGACGGAGAAGTCGAGGAAGGGAAGGGAAGAGTCAGAGATGGACCATGTGAAGGTGAAGGAAGGGTGGAAATTGGAGGCAAAGTGAATGAAATTGTCTAGTTCAGGGCGAGAGCAGGAAACTGCACCGATACAGTCATCAATGTATCGGAAAAAGAGGTGAGGGAGGGGACCCGAGTAGGACTGGAACAAAGAGTGTTCCACATATCCCACGAAAAGGCAGGCATAGCTAGGACCCATGCGGGTTCCCATAGCAACACCTTTGATTTGGATGAAATGAGTGGAGTTAAAGGAGGAGTTGTTCAATGTGAGAACAAGTTCAGCCAGGCGGAGGAGGGTGGTGGTGGATGGGGACTGGTCGGGCCTCTGTTCAAGGAAGAAGCGGAGCGCCCTCAGGCCATCCTGGTGGGGGATGGAGGTGTAGAGGGATTGGACGTCCATAGTGAAAAGGAGACGGTTGGGGCCAGGAAACTGGAAACTGTTAAAGTGGCGGAGGGCGTCCGAAGAGTCGTGGATGTAGGTGGGAAGAGACTGGACAAGGGGAGAAAAGATAGAGTCGAAGTAGGAAGAGATAAGTTCCGTGGGGCAAGACCAGACTGAAACGATGGATCTACCAGGGCAGTCCTGTTTGTGGATCAGCATGTGGTACAGCATGGGTTAGATACAGAGTAAAGATATTTTGGTCACCTATCCCTAATATCTCCTTAGGGGACTCGGTGTCAATTTTCGGTCCGATTACTCTGCTGTGAAGCACCTTGGGACATTTTAGGCGCTATATAAAGGTTGTGGTTGAACGCTTCCCTTAAACGGGCTTCCAAGGAGACTGTCAGCACGTTCTGGGAGTGGCGGAGGACACGTGAGTGATCGGAAAAGGTCCTGAAAAATAATCGGCCGTCACGCGCGAAGGGGACCTCAAACAGGCAGGAAACCAGATCTGGAAGCAAGATCGCCGAGTTCCTCTTCAGCCAACTGAAACCTTCTATTTACGCACAGGAGACTGCTGAGTAGACACAACCGCAAGAAGATTCAGCCTTGTGCACCAGGGGCTGGACGAGGAAGAAATAACGGAGCTCTCGCTTGACGTAAGCAGCCCCACCCCGCCATCATAGGACCCGATCTCAGGCCGCAGGAACACGGGCAACGCATCCCACCACCCCGTCACATTCTCCCCTTTCTCCTCCCGACGCTCGCTGGGGGACAGGCTCCACCGAGAGTGTCCTTCACAACTGAGCCTGGGCAGGGGAGTGCTGCAGGGCCGCACATACAGCCTGGGCCTTGGGTGAGGGAGGGCCGCACACACAGCCTGGGCCTTGGGTGAGGGAGGGCCGCCCACAGCCTGGGCCTCGGGTTAGGGAGGGCCGCACACACAGCCTGGGCCTTGGGTGAGGGAGGGCCCCACACAGCCTGGGCCTTGGGTTAGGGAGGTCCCCCACACACAGCCTGGGCCTCGGGTTAGGGAGGGCCGCCCACAGCTTGGGCCTCGGGTTAGGGAGGGCCGCCCACAGCCTGGGCCTCGGGTTAGGGAGGGCCCCCCACACAGCCTGGGCCTTGGGTTAGGGAGGTCCCCCACACACAGCCTGGGCCTTGGGTTAGGGAGGTCCCCCACACACAGCCTGGGCCTCGGGTTAGGGAGGGCCGCCCACAGCCTGGGCCTCGGGTTAGGGAGGGCTCCCCACACAGCCTGGGCCTTGGGTTAGGGAGGCCCCCCACACACAGCCTGGGCCTCGGGTTAGGGAGGGCCCCACACAGCCTGGGCCTCGGGTTAGGGAGGGCCCCACACAGCCTGGGCCTCAGGTTAGGGAGGGCTGCCCACAGCCTGGGCCTTGGGTTAGGGAGGGCCGCACACACAGCCTGGGCCTCGTTTAGGGAGAGCCCCACACAGCCTGGGCCTCGGGTTAGGGAGGGCCGCCCACAGCCTGGGCCTTGGGTTAGGGAGGGCCGCACACACAGCCTGGGCCTTGGGTGAGGGAGGGCCCCACACAACCTGGGCCCCGGGTTAGGGAGGGCCCCACACACAGCCTAGGCCTTGGGTGAGGGAGGGCCCCACACACAGCCTGGGCCCCGGGTTAGGGAGGGCCCCACACACAGCCTGGGCCTCGGATTAGGGAGGGCCCACACACAGCCTGGGCCCCGGGTTAGGGAGGGCCCCGCCCACAGCCTGGGCCTCGGGTTAGGGAGGGCCGCACACACAGCCTGGGCCTTGGGTGAGGGAGGGCCCCACACAGCCTGGGCCTTGGGTTAGGGAGGGCCGCCCACAGCCTGGGCCTCGGGTTAGGGAGGGCCCCCCACACAGCCTGGGCCTTGGGTTAGGGAGGCCCCCACACACAGCCTGGGCCTTGGGTTAGGGAGGTCCCCCACACACAGCCTGGGCCTCGGGTTAGGGAGGGCCGCCCACAGCCTGGGCCTCGGGTTAGGGAGGGCTCCCCACACAGCCTGGGCCTTGGGTTAGGGAGGCCCCCCACACACAGCCTGGGCCTCGGGTTAGGGAGGGCCCCACACAGCCTGGGCCTCGGGTTAGGGAGGGCCCCACACAGCCTGGGCCTCAGGTTAGGGAGGGCTGCCCACAGCCTGGGCCTTGGGTTAGGGAGGGCCGCACACACAGCCTGGGCCTCGTTTAGGGAGAGCCCCACACAGCCTGGGCCTCGGGTTAGGGAGGGCCGCCCACAGCCTGGGCCTTGGGTTAGGGAGGGCCGCACACACAGCCTGGGCCTTGGGTGAGGGAGGGCCCCACACAACCTGGGCCCCGGGTTAGGGAGGGCCCCACACACAGCCTAGGCCTTGGGTGAGGGAGGGCCCCACACACAGCCTGGGCCCCGGGTTAGGGAGGGCCCCACACACAGCCTGGGCCTCGGATTAGGGAGGGCCCACACACAGCCTGGGCCCCGGGTTAGGGAGGGCCCCACACACAGCCTGGGCCTCGGATTAGGGAGGGCCCCACACACAGCCTGGGCCTCGGATTAGGGAGGGCCCCCACACACAGCCAGGGCCTTGGGTGAGGGCATCGATATTTGAGCCTTACCTGCATTCACAGCGCCTATGCTGAGTAAAGGACATCTCTACCAAGTCAGTCGTTTGATGTTTTACTTTTAAAATCTGTAAAAGGAGAAAATGGGAATAATTTTATAAATGGCTGCACGATCAGACATTTAAAATAAAAAGCTCAGAAAAAGTAGGCTGTTGTGTATGTACCTTTAAGAGAGAACTGTTTTACAGCTCCTGTATACTGTAGCACCGGCAGTGACCACACCTGTATATAAAGCTGGAGCAGGCTTCTGTACTTCAGTCTTGAGACTACTCTACTCTAGTAAACACCTGTTGATTGTTAAGTTACAGCCTCCGTGTAGTTCTTGGGGAAACATCCTATTTAAAGAATCACGGATCTAACAGTGGCGACGAGGTTGATTCAAATCTGCCTGCAACTCTGCATTTCCCGTCAAGGAGTCGCTCCGGGAGGACGGTGGAAGAAAGCCGAGGCCAGAAGCACGGGCGTCGACCACGAGCAACCACCCAGTCATCTGGCAGCAAGTGAACATCGCAGGAGTGGCTGTTGAGAGCCGGGCTTGGTTCCCCAGCCACGACGATCCAGCAACAGACTGGCAACAGGTGTAGCGCACACCCTTCCCGGACAGCGGCGGCAGGAGCCGACCGACGGCGTAGAAAAGCCGAGCAGCGTCGACGGGGTAAGAGAGAGGGTGAAGCGCACAGGGCGCGGCTGGGGGTTAAAGAACCGAGCGGCGTCGAGGAAAAACAAGCAGAGAGAGAGAGAGAGAGGGTAAAGCAGCAGCCGGGTTCAGGACCGAGCGACGGCAACGGGAAAGGCGCACAGGAGATCGCGCAGAGCACAGCCAGGGCTCAAGGGCTGAACCGCGTCCGCGGGGAGAAGAAGGGAGAACGCGGGAGACGCCATTGAGCCGCAGAGAAGAAGGGAGAGCGCGAGAGACGCCATTTTTTTTGAAGCCGCAGCGGAGAAGAAGGGCGAGCGCGGGGAGGAAGGAAAGCGCGGGAGACGCCATTTTGTTCCAGCGGAGAAGAAGGGAGAGCGCGGGAGACGCCATTTAGACAGTTAAATTACACCCAGGGATGGCGAAGAATGGCAGTATCGCGGCGTTCAACAATGAAGTCGAAGATTGGGCGACATATGTGGAACACATTGAGGTGTACTGCAGGGCGAATGAAGTGCCAGATGCTAGGAAAGCACTGGTTTTGTTAAATTCCATGGGTGCAAAAACTTATGGCTTACTGCGAAACCTGATAACCCCAGAGAAGCCTGTGGAGAAGAATTTCGAAAGCATAGTAGAAATCCTACAGGACCACTTAAGCCCCACACCGCTGCTGATAGCAGAAAGATTTAAGTTCCACAAAAGGAACCAGCATAAAGATGAAAGTAATGCTGAGTACTTAACGGAACTGCGCAAGTTATCGAAACACTGCCAGTTTGGAGCGGGACTATCAGAGGGACAAGTTTGTGTGTGGGCTTCAAAGTGAAGGAACCCAGAAACAGCTTTTATCAGAAAAGGATCTTACGCTGGACAAGGCTTTCAGCATGGCAGAATCACACGAAGAAGCTGCACGGGGCGCTGCAGAGATACAATGGAGACCGCAAGAATACGGCACCAATGAAATGTCATATGGAGCAGGGAAGTGTTATCGCTGCGGCAGAACAACACACGATCAGAAGGATTGTTGGTTCAAGGACCAAGTGTGCAGACAGTGTGGAAAAACAGGACACATAGCAAGAGTCTGCAGGTCAGGGAAGAAAACCAACAGCAAGAAATCTCCACAGGAGAAGTACAAAAAGGTACATAAGGTGATGGACAGTAGTTCAAACGAACAGGGAAATGATACAGACTCCGGAAGCAAGGAGCTGGGTTGTCTGAAACTACATAAGGTAACCAAAATGGAGGATCACCAGACTATCTGGCTCACACTCAAGATAGATGGAGTCCAAGTGAAAATGGAATTGGACACTGGATCAGCCCTAACAGTCATAAACCAAAGGGACTACAAGCGGCTATTTCCACATATACCCTTGAAAGCTACAGAGATTGTCTTGAAGACGTACACGGGGCAAAAAGTCTACCCCAAAGGAAAAATAAGGGTGAAAGTGATATACAAAGGCCATTAAATACCTAAAATGGACCTATATGTATTGCCAGATGGAGGACCACCACTACTAGGACGTGAATAGATCCAGAAGATACAATTAGATTGGCATTCCATACAAGCACTGAAGGTTGAGGCCAAAAAGGATGACGACGCCACACCTGGACGACTGTCAAAAATGCTAACTGACGCACAAGAAGTGTTCCAGGAGGGACTCGGAACACTAAAAGGCATAACAGCAATGATTAAAATAGAGGAAAATGCAAGTCCAAAGTTTTTTTTAAGGCCAGACCGGTGCCTTATGCGATCCGACCAGCCGTTGAAGCAGAGCTGGAAGGGTTGGAACGTTCAGGAGTACTGTCCAAAGTAGACTGGAGCGAGTGGGCTACACCCATCGTCCCTGTAATGAAGAGGTCGTTGAGTAATACGCCTGGGGAACCAAAGAAGGTCCGCATCTGTGGGGATTTTAAGGTGACAGTGAACCCAGTCCTTCACACTGTACAATATCCGCTTCCACGGATTGAGGATATTTTCGCCTCGCTATCGGGAGGTAAACGCTTCACCAAAATTGATCTGGCCCAGGCGTACTTGCAAATGGAGGTAGAAGAAGCCTCGAAACAATACCTCACGATCAACACTCATAAAGGTCTCTATCAATACAACCGACTGGTGTTCGGGGTAGCATCGGCTCCGGCTATTTGGCAAAGGGCAATGGATCAAGTCCTGCAAGGGATTCCAGGGACCCAGTGTTATTTGGACGACATCCTGGTCACGGGCGAAAATGACAGTGATCACCTCGCCAACCTGGAGAAGGTGCTCACTAGATTAAAGGAATATGGGCTACGAGCTAATCGCCACAAGTGCGAGTTTTTCCAGAAGCAGATCTCGTATTGTGGCCACATTATTGATGAAGAAGGGTTACATAAGTCTCCTGAAAAGATTGAGGCAGTTGTCAAGGCTCCAGCACCGGAAAATGTGTCACAACTGAGGTCGTTCCTCGGGTTGGTGAACTACTACCATAAGTTCTTGCCGAATTTGTCAACAGTACTACACCCACTGAACACCCTACTGCAAACGGGGGTACCATGGAAGTGGAATGATGAATGTAAATGAGCTTTCCAGAAGTGCAAAGAATTGATCACATCAAAAGAGGTGTTGGCCCATTTCAACCCAGCACTACCAATTCGGTTGGCATGTGATGCAGCACCCTATGGTATTGGAGCGGTGCTGTCGCACAAATTCCCAGACGGGTTGGAGAGGCCAGTAGCCTTTGCGTCTCGGTCACTAACCTCAGCCGAGCGCAACTACGCCCAGATCGACAGGGAGGCCCTCAGCCTAGTATGGGGAGTAAAAAAATTCAACCACTATCTGCATGGGCAGAAGTTCACCTTGCTGACTGACCACCAACCACTTGTCTCCATCTTTAATCCAAAGAAGGGCGTTCCGGTGATGACTGCACAACGGTTACAAAGATGGTCCCTTTTTCTAGGGGCGAACCAATAATGAAATAGAATATAAAGGCACGAAACAGCATGGAAACGCTGATGGGCTATCACGCTTGCCACTGCCTACTGTGGAGGAAGCACCAGCAGTGGACCCTATCGAGATATTTTATTCGTCAATAATTGAACGATTGCCCGTAACTAACGCGGATATAGAGAAGGAGACCCGCAATGATCCGACACTGTCTCGGGTATATGATTTGACGGTGAGGGGATGGCCAACACATGGCGACTCACTGTTGCCAGCATTCTCATCCAGAAGAGAACAGCTGTCAGTATGCCAGGGGACAGTGATGTGTGGATCCCGAGTGGTAATTCCACCCAAGTTAAGGGAGAGAGTGCTCAATGAGCTTCACGAAGGTCATCTGGGAGGGGTAAAAATGAAAAGCCTTGCTAGGGCTTATGTGTGGTGGCCGGGGATTGATCAACAAATCGAAGACCTAACCAAGAGCTGCTCAGGATGCCAGAAGGTCCAAAATGCACCACCACATGCCCCTCTACACCCATGGGAGTGGCCCTCCTCTCCATGGCAACGGGTGCATATTGATTTTGCTGGTCCCTTCATGGACTCAATGTTCTTAATAGCAGTGGATGCGCACTCGAAATGGCCTGAGGTGATAAAAATGTCCTCAACCACTACAGAGAAAACGATTGCAGTCCTACGGACCATATTTGCCAGGAACGGCTTGCCAGAGCAGATTTGCTCTGATAATGGACCACAGTTTGTGTCCGAAGAGTTTTGGAAATTTGTGAGAAGGAATGGGGTAAGGCATTACACATCCGCCCCGTATCATCCAGCCACAAATGGATTGGCTAAGAGGTTCGTACAAACCTTTAAAAAGGCGATAAAGGCCATGTGCGATGATGAAATTCCACTATAGCATAAGGTGGACAATTTCCTGTTAGCCTACAGAAATGCGACGCGTGCAGTTACCAACCAGACCCCGGCCATGATGTTCTTTAACCGAAGGTTGAGATCTCGTCTGGATTTGCTCAGACCAAATGTGCGAAGAAATGTTGAGGATAAACAATTCCAGCACATCAATGAGAAGCTGACAAGGAGCTTCAATGTAGGACAACCAGTCTTGGCCCGTGACGACCGAACAGAGAAATGGCAACCCGGAACGATATGCACACGGCAGGGGCCATTAATGTACACAGTGGATGTCGGGGAGAACATTGTGAGACGCCACGTCGACCAGATCTTAGCGTCACAGGAACGAGTCAACCCCATGTCTCGCGTACCTGGGGATGAACCCGACATACCGGTAGCATCTAACTCAGAAACAATAGCAGTGAAAACTGATGAACTAACCGACAAAAGGGTGCCAGAATCGCCTCCGCACCAAGAACAAGAACCTCAGGGAAGGCGCTATCCAGAAAGGATCAGGAAGCTGCCCCAAAGACTGAATTTATAAATGGACTATTTTCAGTTAATGTTGCATGTTAAAAATGTTAATTGTTAAATGAATGTTATGGTACTGTTAATCTAAAAGGGGAGGAATTGTTGTGTATGTACCTTTAAGAGAGAACTGTTTTACAGCTCCTGTATACTGTAGTACCGGCAGTGACCACACCTGTATATAAAGCCGGAGCAGGCTTCTGTACTTCAGTCTTGAGACTACTCTACTCTATTAAACACCTGTTGATTGTTAAGTTACAGCATCCGTGTAGTTCTTGGGGAAACATCCTATTTAAAGAATCACGGATCTAACACGGGCAAGAATCTGGAACCCAGAGACATTTCCGGACACCTGCATGCGGACACAAACCCCAACACACCCTGCACTATTATATAATAATACACCGTGTGTTACGAATAAATACAAGGTGTTATACCCAGCGACACAAGGTGCGTTATTATATAATAAAGGAGGGAATAGCTGGACTTGCATTAAGCGACACAATCTTTAGACCCAGTCTTTCAGCCGTGGCTCAGTGGGTAGCACTCTCTGAGTCAGAAGGTTGTGGATTCAAATCCTACTCCAGAGGCCCGAGCACATAATGCAGGCCGACACTCGCAGTGCCAGTACTGAGGGAGCGCCGCACTGTCGGAGGGGCGGTGCTGAGGGAGCGCCGCACCGTCAGAGGGGCGGTGCCGAGGGAGCGCCGCACCGTCGGAGGGGCGGTGCTGAGGGCGCGCCGCACTGTCGGAGGGGCGGTGCTGAGGGAGCGCCGCACCGTCGCAGGGGCGGTGCCGAGGGAGTGCCGCACTGTCAGAGGGGCGGTGCCGAGGGAGCGCCGCACCGTCGGAGGGGCGGTGCTGAGGGCGCGCCGCACTGTCGGAGGGGCGGTGCTGAGGGAGCGCCGCACTGTCAGAGGGGCGGTACTGAGGGAGTGCCGCACTGTCGGAGGGGCAGTACTGAGGGAGCGCCGCACTGTCGGAGGGCAGTACTGAGGGAGCGCCGCACTGTCGGAGGGGCAGTACTGAGGGAGCGCCGCACTGTCGGATGGGCAGTACTGAGGGAGCGCCGCACTGTCGGAGGGGCTGTCATTCAGATGAGACGTTAAAAGGTATTTCAAAAAGTACTTCATTGGCTGTAAAGTGCTTTGGGACGTCCGGAGGTGGTGACAGGGGCTGCAGAAAGTCTTTTTTTGACTTGCTGCTCGGGTGTGTTGTGATGGGGTGGGGGGGGCGGGGGGGGGGTGCGGTTCTTGTGACGGTGGGCAGAGGGCGGTGGGGGAGGCGTTTACCTGCATGAGGATGGTGTCAGTGTCCGTCGGGACGCACTTGAGCTGTTCGTCGTTACAGCAGCCGGAGCAGCGGGTCAGGAGGACGCAGGACGGCACGAAGAGGTACTCGACCTCATTGGGGTACTCGCCATTGATGGCGACCAGGGTCTCGCGGGTCTGGCAGACCGATCGCCAGTAGACATCCATCCAGGTCATGGCTGCGGAGAGAAAGGTCAGCTCTGCTCAGTGTGTGCGGCTCGCAATCCACGCCCCCTAATCACAATCCGCTCCCCCCTCACAATCCCCCCGTCGCCCCCAATCACAATCCCCCCGTCACAATCCCCCCATCCCCCCAGCTCACAATCCGAAACCTTTCCATTCTTGTGAGACAGAGACTCACAGTCACTCCTGGGTATCTGTTATTCTATATATAAAGCCCCCGAACCCTTCGATTAGATTCCAGCCTGTAACTCACTCCCGGGTATCTGAGAGTACGCAGGGAGGTGTCTCTAACCCGTGTATTTGCCCTGGGAGTGTTTGATGCGACAGTGTAGAGGGAGCTTTAGTCTGTATCTAACCTCGTGCTGTACCTGCCCTGGGAGTGTTTGATGGGACAGTGTAGAGGGAGCTTTACTCTGTATCTAACCCGTGTACTTGCCCTGGGAGTGTTTGATGGGACAGTGTAGAGGGAGCTTTACTCTGTATCTAACCCGTGCTGTACCTGCCCTGGGCGTGTTTGATGGGACAGTGTAGAGGGAGCTTTACTCTGTATCTAACCCGTGCTGTACCTGCCCTGGGAGTGTTTGATGGGACAGTGTAGAGGGAGCTTTATTCTGTATCTAACCCGTGCTGTACCTGCCCTGGGAGTGTTTGATGGGACAGTGTAGAGGGAGCTTTACTCTGTATCTAACCCATGCTGTACCTGTCCTGGGAGTGTTTGATGGGACAGTGTAGAGGGAGCTTTACTCTGTATCTAACCCATGCTGTACCCGCCCTGGGACGCGAGTTGATGTCAATACAGGGCAGAGGTCGAGGCGATGATATGGAAGGAACAGCTGCATTACGATCATTTCTCCCCATCCAACACAGCAGCACCCTCTGCGCACCCCATGTGAAGTAGGTTAGCAGTGAGTGGGACGTGCCAAGGTAAGCACAGGAATTGTAGTTTGCTTCAACACAGAGCTCATGTTACCGGCCAATTCCTCAACACACCAGTTATTTGACACCCAGACTCAATGATACACAGATCGGCAGTGGGAGGACCTGCTGAAACGCGGGGATAGAGAAATCGCAAGACTTTAACCAGACTCTATCTGCGTCCCTCTCTCGGTGTGTGTGCATGTGTCAGTCTATTTGTCTCTCTCTATCTCTCAAACAAAAATCAAAGTACTGCGGATGCTGGAAACCTGAAATAAAAACAGAAAAATGCTGGAAACACTCAGCAGGTCAGGCAGCATCTGTGGAGAGAGAAAAACCAGAGTTAACGTTTCAGGTCGATGACCCTTCGTCAGAAAGGAGATATCAGGACAGGCGACTTTTCATAAGGTCATCGTGCTGAAACGTGAACTCTGTTTCTCTCTCCACACACACAGTCTGACCGGCTGAGTGTTTCCAGCTCTGTCTCCCTCGCTCTCTCCCGCTTGTGCCCGTCTCCGTCCCTCTCGAAACCTGCGTTGGACCCCGACAGAATGTTTTCCGAAAATGTTGGCGAATGTTTGATCATTTTTGCCGCAGTGAAGCCGTGGGTTCAGGGACAGCCAGCGAGGGAGGAGAGGGGCTTTTAATAGGCAGCGTGGACGGAGGCTGCAATCAGCTCTGGCACGTGGGCCAGAGAAACCCAAACTGCCCACGGGATGGGCAGTGCCAGTTGGTCTTGGGACAGCAGAGAGGAGAAAATAATACAAGGCCTCTTGATCCAGAATTTATGCTGATTCACCATCACCCCCAACATATCAATATCAGGACATAGCAGAGGGCCCGAGTGGGTAATGACTGCAGTCGAATGGCATGTAGACAACTTATATTGTGTGTGTGCGTAAGAGAGAGACAGAGTACATGTGTGAAACAGGGACATCGTAGAGCGAGCTTTACTCTGTATCCAACCCGTGCTGTACCTGCCCTGGGAGTGTTTGATGGGGACAGTGTAGAGGGAGCTTTACTCTGTATCTAACCCGTGCTGTACCTGCCCTGGGAGTGTTTGATGGGACAGTGTAGAGGGAGCTTTACTCTGTATCTAACCCGTGCTGTACCTGCCCTGGGAGTGTTTGATGGGACAGTGTAGAGGGAGCTTTACTCTGTATCTAACCCGTGCTGTACCTGCCCTGGGAGTGTTTGATGGGACAGTGGAGAGGGAGCTTTACTCTGTATCTAACCCGTGCTGTACCTGCCCTGGGAGTGTTTGATGGGACAGTTTAGAGGGAGCTTTACTCTGTATCTAACCCGTGCTGTACCTGCCCTGGGAGTGTTTGATGGGACAGTGTAGAGGGAGCTTTACTCTGTATCTAACCCGTGCTGTACCTGCCCTGGGAGTGTTTGATGGGACAGTGGAGAGGGAGCTTTACTCTGTATCTAACCCGTGCTGTACCTGCCCTGGGAGTGTTTGATGGGACAGTTTAGAGGGAGCTTTACTCTGTATCTAACCCGTGCTGTACCTGCCCTGGGAGTGTTTGATGGGACAGTGTAGAGGGAGCTTTACTCTGTATCTAACCCGTGCTGTACCTGCCCTGGGAGTGTTTGATGGGACAGTGTAGAGGGAGCTTTACTCTGTATCTAACCCGTGCTGTACCTGCCCTGGGAGTGTTTGATGGGACAGTGTAGAGGGAGCTTTACTCTGTATCTAACCCGTGCTGTCCTTGCCCTGGGAGTGTTTGATGGACAGTGTAGAGGGAGCTTTACTCTGTATCTAACCCCGTGCTGTACCTGCCCTGGGAGTGTTTGATGGGACAGTGTAGAGGGAGCTTTACTCTGTATCTAACCCGTGCTGTACCTGCCCTGGGAGTGTTTGATGGGACAGTGTAGAGGGAGCTTCACACTGTATCTAACCCGTGCTGCACCTGCCCTGGGAGTGTTTGATGGGACAGTGTAGAGGGAGCTTTACTCTGTATCTAACCCGTGCTGTACCTGCCCTGGGAGTGTTTGATGGGACAGTGTAGAGGGAGCTTTACTCTGTATCTAACCTGTGCTGTACCTGCCCTGGGAGCAAGCAGTAAAATCGAAGAACATTTACTGCCTCGTACCTTGATGCGATTGTTGCTGGGCCTCCTGCGGATAATGTGAAGGCTAAAAGGAAAGAGAGAGATTAAACGTCAGTTTGTAGAATTTCAGATGTAAAAAATCTTTTAAAGTTACAACAGCAGCAACGAGCTGAAGCGAGACTCCGACAGAGTCAGACCCCGAGTCACATCGGAGCCCCAGGTCACGGCTCCAGGCTGACCTCCCTCCCACTGCCCAATTCTCAAAATCGAGGCGGAATTAGCAGGTGGGTGTGTGAGTTGCACAGTCGCCGGTAACAGCTCCGTCTCCCCCTTAGAGCAGCACGTCCAACCCCGAATTGACCCCAAATCCCTGACGGGCTCCCCCACACAGGGCTGGAGCATTGCTCAGTCCCCATACGAGAAAGAAAGAAAGAAAGTCTTGCATTTCTATAGCGCCTTTCACAACCTCAGGATGTCCCAAAGCGCTTTACAGCCAATGAAGTACTTTTGAAATGTGGTCACTGTTGTAATGTGGGAAACACAGCAGCTAATTTACTCACAGCAAGCTCCCACAACCAGCAATGTGATAATGACCAGATCATCTGTTTCAGTGATGTTGGTTGAGGGATAAATATTGGCCCCAGGACACCGGGGAGAACTCCCCCTGCTCTTCTTCCAATAGTGGCCGTGGGAGAGCAGACGGGGCCTTGGTTTAACGTCTCATACGAAAGACGGCACCTCCGACAGTGCAGCACTCCCTCAGTACTGCCCCTCCGACAGTGCAGCGCTCCCTCAGTACTGCCCCTCCGACAGTGCGGCGCTCCCTCAGTACTGCCCCTCCGACGGTGCGGTGCTCCCTCAGCACTGCCCCTCCGACAGTGCGGCACTCCCTCAGTACTGCCCCTCCGACAGTGCGACGCTCCCTCAGCACCGCCCCTCCGACAGTGCGGCGCTCCCTCAGCACCGCCCCTCCGACAGTGCGGCGCTCCCTCAGTACTGCCCCTCCAGAACAAGGTGTGTGACTTGGAGGGGAACTTGGAGGTGGTGGTGTTCCCATGTGCCTGCTGCCCTTGTCCTTCTAGGTGGAAGAGGTCGCGGGTTTGGGAGGTGCTGCCGAAGAAGCCTTGGTGAGTTGCTGCAGTGCATCTTGTAGATGGTACACACTGCAGCCACGGTGCGCCGGTGGTGGAGGGAGTGAATGTTTAAGGTGGTGGATGGGGTGCCAATCAAGCGGGCTGCTTTGTCCTGGATGGTGTCGAGCTTCTTCAGTGCTGTTGGAGCTGCACTCATCCAGGCAAGTGGAGAGTATTCCACCACACTCCTGACTTGTGCCTTGTAGATGGTGGAAAGGCTTTGGGGAGTCAGGAGGTGAGACACTCGCCGCAGAATACCCAGCCTCTGGCCTGCTCTTGTTGCCACAGTATTTATGTGGCTGGTCCAGTTAAGTTTCTGGTCAATGGTAATCCCCAGGATGTTGAGAGAGGGGGAAATTCTGTCTGGAAATACGGCGTCTACCCGACCTGCACCTTTCGCACTAGAGAGATGACATTGACCACTTGTCCTGAACCTGCAGGCAGACAGTCTACACAACAGGCTGCGTATAAACCCATGCGCACACACACGCCCAGTACAGCCTATAAACCCGTACACACACACGCCCAGTACAGCGTATAAACCCCCCCCCCCCCCCCCGGTACAGCGTATAAACCCGCACACACGCCCCAGTACAGCGTATAAACCCACACACACGCCCCAGTACAGCGAAAATCCCGCACACACGCCCCGGTACAGCGTATAAACCCACACACACGCCCCAGTACAGCGTATAATCCCGCACACACGCCCCAGTACAGCGTATAAACCCGCACACACCCCCCCCCCCGGTACAGCGTATAAACCCACACACACACCCGCGCAGACCCAACCGGGTACAACATAGAAACACACCTGGACTCCAAGGGTTAAGTTACGAGGAGAGATTACACAAACTAGGGTTGTATTCCCTGGAATTCAGAAGGTTAAGGGGAGATCTGATCGAAGTTTTCAGGATATTAAGGGGAACAGATAGGGTAGAGAGAGAGAAACTATTTCCGCTGGTTGGGGATTCTAGGACTAGGGGGCAGAGTCTAAAAATTAGAGCCAGACCTTTCAGGAGTGAAGTTAGGAAACACTTCTACACACAAAGGGTGGGAGAAGTTTGGAACTCTCTTCCGCAAACGGCAACTGATGCTGGGCCAATTGTTAATTTTAAATCTGAGATTGATAGCTTTCTGTTAAGCAAAGGTATTAAAGGGATACGGGACAAAGGCGGGTGGATGGAGTTAGGTCACAGATCAGCCGTGATCTCATTGAATGGGGGAACAGGCTCGAGGGGCTGAACGGCCTCCTCCTGTTCCTACGTTCGCAGGACAGCACACATTGTACGAGGCCAGCTCCAAAGAGATTAAGAATGAGTTAAAATATCCGCAGTGACCGAATCAAAACATCAACAGCGGAGATCGCAAACGGAACAGCCGGAGGGGTTTGGAAATTTCCACTTCCTGGGGTGAAGCCGCCAGGAGCGGTGTCGGAGAAGCGGGCTGCTCCGATAGGCGGAGGCCCCCAGCCTTCTCTCCGCTCCGGTCTCGCTGGCCCGGGACCCCTTCCGCCCTCTCGGGAGGACGCAACAGATCCCGTGGCCACTATTTGAAAGAAGGGCGGGGCGGGGCGGGAGTCCTCGGCCCAATATTTATCTCTTGACCAAAACCCCCCCCCGCCAAGATGATCCGGTCATTATCTCATTGCCGTCTGCGGGATCTTGCTGTGCGCTAATCAGCTGCCGCGTTTCCTACATTACAACAGTGACCGCATCTCAAAAGAAAAGTGCTTCATGGGCTGTAGAAGCGCTTTGGGACGTCCCGAAGTGGGGTAGGAATGGGAGCCTCACTTCACCCACCCGTTGCTGCTGCAGTCCCGCCAGGTGCCAACAGGTGGTGATGTGGCACCATGATTTTCCGGGCCCCACTTCTGCCCTCTTAAAAAGGTCATGAAAGTCCTGCCCGCACCCTCTCTCCATTCCAGTCTTAAAAAGACTGGCATTTCTATAGCGCCTTTCACGACCTCAGGACGTCCCAAAGTGCTTTACAGCCAATGAAGTACTTTTCAAGTGTAGTCACTGTTGTAATGTAGGGAGCCAATTTGCACACAGCAAGCTCCCACATAAAGCGACGTGATAATGACCAGATAATCTGTTTTAGTGATGTTGGTTCAGGGATAAATATTGGCCCCAGGACACTGGGGAGAACTCCCCTGCTCTTCTTCAAAATAGTGGCCGTGGGATCTTTAACATCCACCTGAGAGAGCAGACGGGGCCTCGGTTTAACCTCTCATCCTCCGACAGTGCGGCGCTCCCTCAGTACCGCCCCTCCGACAGTGTGGCGCTCCCTCAGTACCGTCCCTCCGACAGTGCGGCGCTCCCTCAGTACCGCCCCTCCGACAGTGTGGCGCTCCCTCAGTACCGTCCCTCCGACAGTGCGGCGCTCCCTCAGTACTGCCCCTCCGACAGTGCGGCGCTCCCTCAGTACCGCCCCTCCGACAGTGCGGCGCTCCCTCAGTACCGCCCCTCCGACAGTGTGGCGCTCCCTCAGTACCGTCCCTCCGACAGTGTGGCGCTCCCTCAGTACCGCCCCTCCGACAGTGTGCGCTCCCTCGGTACCGCCCCTCCGACAGTGCGGCGCTCCCTCAGTACTGCCCCTCCGACAGTGCGGCGCTCCCTCAGTACCGCCCCTCCGACAGTGCGGCGCTCCCTCGGTACCGCCCCTCCGACAGTGCGGCGCTCCCTCAGTACCGCCCCTCCGACAGTGTGGCGCTCCCTCAGTACCGTCCCTCCGACAGTGTGGCGCTCCCTCAGTACCGCCCCTCCGACAGTGTGGCGCTCCCTCAGTACCGTCCCTCCGACAGTGTGGCGCTCCCTCAGTACCGCCCCTCCGACAGTGTGGCGCTCCCTCAGTACCGCCCCTCCGACAGTGTGGCGCTCCCTCAGTACCGTCCCTCCGACAGTGTGGCGCTCCCTCAGTACCGCCCCTCCGACAGTGTGGCGCTCCCTCAGTACCGTCCCTCCGACAGTGTGGCGCTCCCTCAGTACCGCCCCTCCGACAGTGTGCGCTCCCTCGGTACCGCCCCTCCGACAGTGCGGCGCTCCCTCAGTACTGCCCCTCCGACAGTGCGGCGCTCCCTCAGTACTGCCCCTCCGACAGTGCGACGCTCCCTCAGTACTGCCCCTCCGACAGTGCGGCGCTCCCTCAGTACCGCCCCTCCGACAGTGCGGCGCTCCCTCAGTACCGCCCCTCCGACAGTGCGGCGCTCCCTCGGTACCGCCCCTCCGACAGTGCGGCGCTCCCTCGGTACCGCCCCTCCGACAGTGCGGCGCTCCCTCGGTACTGCCCTCTCCAACAGTACGGCACTCCCTCAGTACTGCCCCTCCGACAGTGCGGCACTCCCTCAGTACTGCCCCTCCGACAATGCGGCGCTCCCTCAGTACCACCCCTCCGACAGTGCGGCGCACCCTTAGTACTGCACACCCTCAGTACTGCCCCTCCGACAGTGCGGCGCTCCCTCAGTACTGCCCCTCCGACAGTGCGGCGCTCCCTCAGTACCGCCCCTCCGACAGTGCGGCGCTCCCTCAGTACTGCCCCTCCGACAATGCGGCGCTCCCTCAGTACCGCCCCTCCGACAGTGCGGCGCTCCCTCAGTACCGCCCCTCCGACAGTGCGGCGCTCCCTCAGTACCGCCCCTCCGACAGTGCGGCGCTCCCTCAGTACTGCCCCTCCGACAATGCGGCGCTCCCTCAGTACTGCCCCTCCGACAATGCGGCGCTCCCTCAGTACCGCCCCTCCGACAGTGCGGCGCTCCCTCAGTACCGCCCCTCCGACAGTGCGGCGCTCCCTCAGTACCGCCCCTCCGACAGTGCGGCGCTCCCTCAGTACTGCCCCTCCGACAGTGCGGCGCTCCCTCAGTACCGCCCCTCCGACAGTGCGGCGCTCCCTCAGTACCGCCCCTCCGACAGTGCGGCGCTCCCTCAGTACCGCCCCTCCGACAGTGCGGCGCTCCCTCAGTACTGCCCCTCCGACAGTGCGGCGCTCCCTCAGTACTGCCCCTCCGACAATGCGGCGCTCCCTCAGTACCGCCCCTCCGACAGTGCGGCGCTCCCTCAGTACCGCCCCTCCGACAGTGCGGCGCTCCCTCAGTACTGCCCCTCCGACAGTGCGGCGCTCCCTCAGTACCACCCCTCCGACAGTGCGGCACTCCCTCAGTACTGCCCCTCCGACAGTGCGGCGCTCCCTCAGTACCACCCCTCCGACAGTGCGGCGCTCCCTCAGTACTGCCCCTCCGACAGTGCGGCGCTCCCTCAGTACCACCCCTCCGACAGTGCGGCGCTCCCTCAGTACTGCACTGGGACTGTCAGCCTAGCTTTATGTGCACAAGTCCCTGGAGTGGGACTTGAACCCACAACCTTCTGACGGAAAGGCGAGTCTGTTACCCACTGAGCCACTGCTGAATAAAGGGCATGAAGTGTGTCAGAGCTTGAGAGAGAGAGAGAGAGAGCGAGAGAGTGAGATGGGCCAGGCACACTATAGACCTGTGGACTTCTCACCAGCTTGGTGCATGGTGACAGGTCCCTGCCGGAGGCAGAGGCACAGCTGACAGAGTCGGACCCCCGCCCTACCGCCCCCCGCCCAATGTCTTCAGGCTGAAGAGTTGGTGCAGCCCACAGTCACTGGTGACTTACTCAGTAGGTCGTTAGGCTAACTGCCCTGCATTGCTGGAGTGATTAATGAATGGCTTCTGTTGGAGGTCAGGCCATGGTGTTAGGGCACCGGCACGAGAATCGAAGGCCACTCACTCCACCAACACGCTCCAACCCCCGCTTGAGTATGACTGCCGCCCACTCGGAGCAGAGAGAACGGCCCACTGCTCACAGAACGCATCGCAGTTAAAAGGACATCGTCTGAGCTCAGGATTGCAGAATTCACCATATTCAATTTCAGGCCCCCCCCCGCCCGTGTCCCATCAAATGCTCCCAGGGCAGGTACAGCACGGGTTAGATACAGAGTAAAGCTCCCTCTACACTGTTCCATCAAACACTCCCAGAGCAGGTACAGCACGGGTTAGATACAGAGTAAAGCTCCCTCTACACTGTCCCATCAAATGCTCCCAGGGCAGGTACAGCACGGGTTAGATACAGAGTAAAGCACCCTCTACACTGTCCCATCAAACACTCCCAGGGCAGGTACAGCACGGGTTAGATACAGAGTAAAGCTCCCTCTACACTGTCCCATCAAACACTCCCAGGGCAGGTACAGCACGGGTTAGATACAGAGTAAAGCACCCTCTACACTGTCCCCTTCAAACACTCCCAGGGCAGGTACAGCACGGGTTAGATACAGAGTAAAGCTTCCTTTACACTGTCCCATCAAACACTCCTAGGGCAGGTACAGCACGGATTAGATACAGAGTAAAGCTCCCTCTACACTGTCCCATCAAACACTCCCAGGGCAGGTACAGCACGGGTTAGATACAGAGCAAAGCTCCCTCTACACTGTCCCATCAAACACTACCAGGGCAGGTACAGCACGGGTTAGATACAGAGTAAAGCTCCCCCTACACTGTCCCATCAAACACTCCCAAGACAGGGACAGCACAGGTTAAATACAGAGTAAAGCTTCCTCTACACTGTCCTGTCAGTGTCTGTGGAACCCGTACCCCAGTGAGTGTCAGTGTGTGTGGAACCCATACCCCAGTGAGAGTCAGTGTCTGTGGAACCCGTACCCCAGTGAGAGTCAGTGTGTGTGGAACCCGTACCCCAGTGAGAGTCAGTGTGTGTGGAACCCGTACTCCAGTGAGAGTCAGTGTCTGTGGAACCCGTACCCCAGTGAGAGTCAGTGTCTGTGGAACCCGTACCCCAGTGAGAGTCAGTGTGTGTGGAACCCGTACTCCAGTGAGAGTCAGTGTCTGTGGAACCCGTACCCCAGTGAGAGTCAGTGTGTGTGGAACCCGTACCCCAGTGAGAGTCAGTGCCTGTGGAACCTGTACCCCAGTGAGAGTCAGTGTGTGTGGAACCCGTACCCCAGTGAGAGTCAGTGTGTGTGGAACCCGTACCCCAGTGAGAGTCAGTGTGTGTGGAACCCGTACCCCAGTGAGTGTCAGTGTGTGTGGAACCCGTACCCCAGTGAGAGTCAGTGTGTGTGGAACCCGTACCCCAGTGAGAGTCAGTGTGTGTGGAACCCGTACCCCAGTGAGAGTCAGTGTGTGTGGAACCCGTACCCCAGTGAGTGTCAGTGTGTGTGGAACCCATACCCCAGTGAGAGTCAGTGTGTGTGGAACCCGTACCCCAGTGAGAGTCAGTGTGTGTGGAACCCGTACCCCAGTGAGAGTCAGTGTGTGTGGAACCCGTACCCCAGTGAGAGTCAGCGTCTGTGGAACCCGTACCCCAGTGAGAAAGTGAGGATCTTCAAAAGAGGAGGGAGGAAATGGAAGGAAAAGCATGAGAAGGGCTCGTGTCGGAGTGGGAACACGGGGAAAAAGGAGAACCGAAATGAAAAGGCTCCTGACATCACTGAGTCACTTGCAGCCCTCGGAGTCTCTCGGTCTGATGGAGGGACCTCAGTGATGATGGCAGCGAGGGTGCTGTGGCAGCAGTCGGTGGGTGGGACGCGGGCAGAGATGCTGGTATCGGAGAGGAGCAGCATCGCCGTCGAGGGGTCTCTCGGGGGGCGGGGGGGGGGGGGGAGGCTGGAGAGAGACAGGAGAGAGGCGGTGGAGGGCGGGGAGAACGAGACCTTCCAACCCTGGCACTCTTGGGAGCAGCAGTGAACCCGGGATCTAGGTCCGCACTGCCGGCTTGACAAGAACCATCTCAAACTCCATCGACATTCTGGCCCCGGGCACTTTCCCCGCGAGGCCGTGTTGTGCCAGCCCAGGAACAGAGCTCCCCGTTCAAACCCACACTGCCTCCACGGACCGGGCTCCTGGGACATGGTTCGAGGTTCAGGCGTGGGATGCCCAACATCCCCCACCCTGGGACGGTGAAGGAGAGCGACACTCGATTCAACCACACCCACCCTCTCAACTAGTGGCCACTGCACAGATTCTAGTGGCGTATATAACAGATACCCCGGGAGTGAGTTACAGGCTGGAATCTAATCGAGGGGTTCGGGGGGTTTATATATAGAATAACAGGATACCCGGGAGTGAGTTACAGGCTGGAATCTAATCGAGGGGTTCAGGGGGTTTATATATAGAATAACAGATACCAGGGAGTGAGTTACAGGCTGGAATAGTACACGTCAGAGTGTGGTTTATCGAGAGCTGGACGTCCTTTTGTTCCTCTTAGACTCTATCGTCCTTCACGGAGTGATATTGGTGAATGGTGCAGTTGATAAAGTGAGATAGATAAGGGTTAGGCCGTGTATGAAGGTTATGCGGTATCTTATGCTGATGTATTGTGGCGCGGGGCTAACGATGTAACGAATAACAGTGGGGGAGGAGGAGGTGGGACCAGTGTGTATTGAGCAGTCAGCCACGGCTCAGTGGGTGTCTCGCTCTCTCTCTCTCGCCTCTGAGCCAGAGACTTGAGCACAAAAAATCTAGGCTGACACTCGAGGGCAGTACTGAGGGAGCGCCGCACTGTCGGAGGGGCAGTACTGAGGGAGCGCCGCACTGTCGGAGGGGCAGTACTGAGGGAGCGCCGCACTGTCGGAGGGGCAGTACTGAGGGAGCGCCGCACTGTCGGAGGGGCAGTACTGAGGGAGCGCCGCACTGTTGGAGGGGCAGTACTGAGGGAGCGCCGCACTGTCGGAGGGGCAGTACTGAGGGAGCGCCGCACTGTCGGAGGGGCAGTACTGAGGGAGCGCCGCACTGTCGGAGGGGCAGTACTGAGGGAGCGCCGCACTGTCGGAGGGGCAGTACTGAGGGAGCGCCGCACTGTCGGAGGGGCGGTACTGAGGGAGCGCCGCACTGTCGGAGGGGCGGTACTGAGGGAGCGCCGCACTGTCGGAGGGGCGGTACTGAGGGAGCGCCGCACTGTCGGAGGGGCGGTACTGAGGGAGCGCCGCACTGTCGGAGGGGCGGTACTGAGGGAGCGCCACACTGTCAGAGGGGCGGTACTGAGGGAGCGCCGCACTGTCGGAGGGGCGGTACTGAGGGAGCGCCGCACTGTCAGAGGGGCGGTACTGAGGGAACGCCGCACTGTCGGAGGGGCAGTGCTGAGGGAGCGCCCCACTGTCGGAGGGGCGGTACTGAGGGAGCGCCCCACTGTCGGAGATGCCGTCTTTCAGATGAGACATTAAACCGAGGCCCGTCCGCTCTCTCGGTCACTATTGGAAGAAGAGCAGGGGAGTTCTCCCCGGTGTCCTGGGCCCAATATTTATCCCTGAACCAACATCACGAAAACAGATTATCTGGTCATTATCACATTGCTGTTTGTGGGAGCTTGCTGTGCACAAATCGGCTGCTGCGTTTCCTACACTTCAAAAAGTACTTAATTGGCTGTAAAGTGCTTTGGGACGTCCCGAGGTGGTGAAAGGCGCTATATAAATGCAAGTATTTCTTTCCCTGCGCACAGCACTTCCTGTAATAACTCCGCACAACAGCGTTAACCCTCTGCGCTCCCACTGGATTCACTCAGTCTAAAGCTTTGATACCCGCACAAGAATAAGCGCACCGCGTTTCATGTACCATTCTCTCACATCTGATGCATTATATGAAGTGACTGCTCTCGGGATTCACCCGTCCTGATCGGCAGTGATCGGACGCTGCTTTTCCAAACAGCCATTCTCTCTCCTGCCCCATGCCCCTAGTTTGATATTAACAGATCAGCAAACAGCTCGGGATTCCTGACTGCGCACACACACTCTCTCTCTCCCCCTCTCCTCCTTTCTCCTTCCCCCGGCTCCATCCCAGGATTGTTTCCCTTTAAGAGTGGGCCTTCACCACCCACTGTCCACAGTCTGTGACAGGCCAACTTTTCTTTAGTCTGTCAAATCTGTTCTAATCTGGGCAACAGTATCTGGGATTAAGTTTGGAAACCTTTGCAGACAGAGAGAGACAGAGAGCGACACACACACAGACAGAGACACACAGTGAGAGAGAGAGAGAGAGAGAGAGAGAGAGACACACAGACAGACACAGAGACACCTGTTCATTTCCAGCCTCACAGTGCTGGGGGAGATGGTTAACTCCCCGCACTTCTCCCAGGTGCAGTCTCTGGGTTGTGGGGCTTTGTCAGACCGAACTGCTCAGACCCGGCTTCTCCTCCTCACTACCCCCCTCCCCACACACACTGTCTCAGATGCATTTAAAAGATCCTCAACATTCCCACAGCATCTGCCTCCCCAGGACGGACGGGGGAATCAATCCAACTTCCAGAAACACCTCGGGACCGTTGGCACCAGGGTGACAGAACGGAGGGGGCCCAGAGCAGAGCGAGAACGACACCGCAACCAGGCCAGACCGCGGCGCAACAGGGGACACCCCAATCGGGGCCGGCCCGGGGGTACACCCCATCAGGGCCGGCCCGGGGGTACACCCCAATCGGGGCCGGCCCGGGGGTACACCCCATCAGGGCCGGCCCGGGGGTACACCCCATCAGGGCCGGCCCGGGGGTACACCCCATCAGGGCCGGCCCGGGGGTACACCGGCTGGGGCTCTTGTGGTGCCCAATTCATGCCAGGCTGGAGGTGGAACGGTGGGGGGAGTTGGAGGAAAGCTGGGCGACACGATCCGGGACAAGGCGATTCCACTTTCACACAAATCTGGTTCACAAGAACCTGGATGTAAATTTTTCTGCGACCAGATATTGGGCAGTGGCGGGAGGGAAGTAAGGGAACCCCGCCAACTATCCTCCCTCACATACCCCAGGTCTAACCACCACCCCATCTCCCCCACACACAACCGCACGCACCCCAGGGTCCCTGCCCCTCAGAGAATCACTCACATTTTGACAAGTTAGAATCAGGTACCTTAGCAAAGGAGCAGAGGAGGAGAGCGAGAAGCAAGTGCAGGATGGTCAGGGCTGAGGCTAGATCCATCTTCAGATACCTACAGACCCCAGGGTGGGCACAGGAGGAGGAGGAGGGAGGGGTGGGGGGGCGAAGCTGGTGAGAAATGCAAAAATAAACCCCTCTTAGCAGAGGATCTGGTCTCCACACTCCATCTCCCAGTGTCCCAGCAGAGAGGCCAGCGACGTGCAGTACACCCAGTCCTGGAAGGCTGTTCTCCTCCTCCTCTTCTTCTTTTCTCCTCTTAGCTCCCAAACAGCAAAGTCCAGCACAGATTCCCAGTGCATCGCCAGCAGAAAGTCCAGGTCCTTCTCCCCCCCCCCCTCTCTCTCTCTCTCTCTCCCTGCCCAGAGGCTCGCAGTGTCCAGTCCAGATCTGCTCGCTGCCCTGACTCTGCAAAAGAGACTCTCGCTCTCCACTTAAACGCCTCCCAGGCGCTTTTTTTTTCTGCTGCCTCCCACTCATGTGATTCCTTCCTCGGCGCTAACCCTTTGCTGCCCGCACCGCTCCCCGAGAGACAGACAGAGACAGACTCCGCTTCAGCAGGGCGACTGTGATCACCACTCAACCCAGCCTGGCCCAGACTGGACTGGAGTCACTCTCAGACTCACAGACTCACTCACAGACTCTCTCACTCTCAGACTCTCTCACAGACTCACTCACTCTCAGACTCTCTCACAGACTCTCTCACTCTCAGACTCACAGACTCTCTCACTCTCAGACTCACAGACTCTCACTCTCAGACTCACAGACTCTCTCACAGACTCTCACTCTCAGACTCTCTCACAGACTCACTCACTCTCAGACTCACAGACTCACTCTCAGACTCACAGACTCTCTCACAGACTCTCACTCTCAGACTCACAGACTCACTCACAGACTCTCACTCTCAGACTCACAGACTCACTCACAGACTCTCACTCTCAGACTCACAGACTCTCTCACAGACTCTCACTCTCAGACTCTCTCACAGACTCACTCACTCTCAGACTCACAGACTCTCTCACAGACTCTCACTCTCAGACTCACAGACTCTCTCACAGACTCTCTCACTCTCAGACTCACTCACTCACAGACTCACTCACTCTCAGACTCACAGACTCTCTCACAGACTCACTCACTCTCAGACTCACAGACTCTCACTCTCAGACTCACACTCTCTCACAGACTCACTCTCTCACAGACTCTCTCACTCTCAGACTCACTCACTCTCAGACTCACAGACTCTCTCACAGACTCACTCACTCTCAGACTCACAGACTCTCTCACAGACTCACTCACTCTCAGACTCACAGACTCTCTCACAGACTCACTCACTCTCAGACTCACACTCTCTCACAGACTCACTCTCTCACAGACTCTCTCACAGACTCACTCTCTCACTCACTCTCTCACAGACTCACTCACTCTCAGACTCACAGACTCTCTCACAGACTCACTCACTCTCAGACTCTCTCACAGACTCACTCTCTCACAGACTCACAGACTCTCTCACAGACTCACTCACTCTCAGACTCACAGACTCTCTCACAGACTCACTCTCTCACAGACTCTCTCTCTCACTCACTCTCTCACAGACTCACTCACTCTCAGACTCACAGACTCTCTCACAGACTCACTCACTCTCAGACTCTCTCACAGACTCACTCTCTCACAGACTCACAGACTCTCTCACAGACTCACTCACTCTCAGGCTCACAGACTCTCACTCTCAGACTCACAGACTCTCTCACAGACTCTCACTCTCAGACTCTCTCACAGACTCACTCACTCTCAGACTCACAGACTCTCTCACAGACTCTCACTCTCAGACTCTCTCACAGACTCTCTCACTCTCAGACTCACTCACTCACAGACTCACTCACTCTCAGACTCACAGACTCTCTCACAGACTCACTCACTCTCAGACTCACAGACTCTCTCACTCTCAGACTCACAGACTCTCTCACAGACTCACTCTCTCACAGACTCTCTCACTCTCAGACTCACTCACTCACAGACTCTCTCACAGACTCACTCACTCTCAGACTCACAGACTCTCTCACAGACTCACTCACTCTCAGAATCACAGACTCTCTCACAGACTCACTCTCTCACAGACTCTCTCACAGACTCACTCTCTCACTCACTCTCTCACAGACTCACTCACTCTCAGACTCTCTCACAGACTCACTCTCTCACAGACTCACAGACTCTGTCACAGACTCACTCACTCTCAGACTCACAGACTCTCTCACAGACTCACTCTCTCACAGACTCTCTCACAGACTCACTCTCTCACAGACTCACTCACTCTCAGACTCACAGACTCTCTCACAGACTCACTCACTCTCAGACTCTCTCACAGACTCACTCTCTCACAGACTCACAGACTCTCTCACAGACTCACTCTCTCACAGACTCACTCTCTCACAGACTCACTCTCTCACAGACTCACTCACTCTCAGACTCACAGACTCTCTCTCACTCTCAGACTCACAGACTCTCTCACAGACTCTCTCACTCTCAGACTCTCTCACAGACTCTCTCACTCTCAGACTCAGACTCTCTCTCAGACTCTCTCACTCTCAGACTCACAGACTCTCTCACAGACTCTCTCACTCTCAGACTCACAGACTCTCTCTCAGACTCTCTCACTCTCAGACTCACAGACTCTCTCACAGACTCTCTCACTCTCAGACTCAGACTCTCTCTCAGACTCACTCACTCTCAGACTCACAGACTCTCTCTCAGACTCACTCACTCTCAGACTCACAGACTCTCTCACAGACTCACTCACTCTCAGACTCACTCACTCACTCACAGACTCTCTCTCAGACTCACTCACTCTCAGACTCACACTCTCTCACTCACTCACAGACTCTCTCACAGACTCACTCACTCTCACTCACAGACTCTCTCACAGACTCTCACTCTCAGACTCTCTCACAGACTCTCTCACTCTCAGACTCAGACTCTCTCTCAGACTCTCTCACTCTCAGACTCACAGACTCTCTCACAGACTCTCTCACTCTCAGACTCACAGACTCTCTCTCAGACTCTCTCACTCTCAGACTCACAGACTCTCTCACAGACTCTCTCACTCTCAGACTCAGACTCTCTCTCAGACTCACTCACTCTCAGACTCACAGACTCTCTCTCAGACTCACTCACTCTCAGACTCACAGACTCTCTCACAGACTCACTCACTCTCAGACTCACTCACTCACTCACAGACTCTCTCTCAGACTCACTCACTCTCAGACTCACACTCTCTCACTCACTCACAGACTCTCTCACAGACTCACTCACTCTCACTCACAGACTCACTCACTCTCAGACTCACTCACTCTCAGACTCACTCACGCTCAGACTCACTCATTCACTCTCAGACTCACAGACTCTCTCACAGACCCACTCACTCACTCACAGACTCTCTCACAGACTCACTCACTCACTCTCAGTGCTGTGATTCCCTCTCCATCTCCAATAACCAGTGATGTTATTCCCTGTGACCCTCGCGGTCCCCAATAACCAGTGCTGTGATTCCCTGTGACCCTCGCAGTCCCCAATAACCAGTGCTGTGATTCCCTGTCCTCCCTGTCCCCAATAACCAGTGCTGTGATTCCCTGTGACCCTCAGTCCCCAATAACCAGTGCTGTGATTCCCTGTCCTCCCTGTTCCCATTAACCAGTGCTGATTCCCTGTGACCTTCACAGTCCCCAATAATCAGTGCTGTGATTCCCTGTCCTCCCTGTTCCCAATAACCAGTGCTATGATTCCCTGTGACCCTCGCAGTCACCAATAACCAGTGCTGTGATTTCTGTCCCTAATAACCAGTGCTGTGATTCCCTGTGACCCTCTCCATCCCCAATAACCAGTGCTGTGATTCCCTATGACCCTCTCCGTCCCCAATAACCAGCGCTGTGATTCCCTGTGACTCTTGCAGTCCCCAATAACCAGTGCTGTGATTTCCTGTGACCCTCTCTGTCCCCAATAACCGGTGCTGTGACTCCGTCCTCCCTGTCCACAATAACCAGTGCTGTGATTCCCTATGACCCTCTCCATCCCCAATAACCAGTGCTGTGATTCCCTGTGACTCTCCCCGCCCCCAATAACCAGTGCTGTGATTACCTGTGACACTCCATGTCCCCAATAACTAGTGCTGTGATTCCCTGTGACCCTCACAGTCCCCAATAACCAGTGCTGTGATTCCCTGTGACCCTCACAGTCCCCAATAACCAGTGCTGTGATTCCGTCCTCCCTGTTCCCAATAACCAGTGCTATGATTCCGTGACCCTTTCCGTCCCCCATAACCAGTGCTGTGATTTCTGTCCCCAATAACCAGTGCTGTGATTCCCTATGACCCTCTCCGTCCCCAATAGCCAGTGCTTTGATTCCCTATGGCCCTCTCCATCCCCAATAACCAGCGCTGTGATTCCATTACCCACCCTGTCCCCAATAGCCAGTGCTGTGATTTCCTGTGACCCTCTCTGTCCCCAATAACCAGTGCTGTGATTCTCTGTCCTCCCTGTCCACAATAACCAGTGCTGTGATTCCCTATGACCCTCTCCATCCCCAATAACCAGTGCTGTGATTCCCTGTGACTCTCCCCGCCGCCAATAACCAGTGCTGTGATTACCTGTGACACTCCATGTCCCCAATAACCAGTGCTGTGATTCCCTGTGACCCTCACAGTCCCCAATAACCAGTGCTGTGATTCCCTGTGACCCTCACAGTCCCCAATAACCAGTGCTGTGATTCCGTCCTCCCTGTTCCCAATAACCAGTGCTATGATTCCCTGTGACCCTCTCAGTCCCCAATAACCAGTGCTGTGATTTCTGTCCCCAATAACCAATGCTGTGATTCCCTATGACCCTCTCCATCCCCAATAACCAGTGCTGTGATTCCCTATGGCCCTCTCCGTCCCCAATAACCAGCGCTGTGATTCCATTACCCACCCTGTCCCCAATAGCCAGTGCTGTGATTTCCCGTGACCCTCTCTGTCCCCAATAACCAGTGCTGTGATTCTCTGTCCTCCCCTTCCCAATAACCAGTGCTGTGATTCCCTGTGACCCTTGCAGTCCCTAATAACCAGTGCTGGGATTCCCTGTCCTCTCAGTCCCCAATAACTAATGCTGTGATTCCCTGCGACACTTCCTGTTCCCTATAACCAGTGTTGTGTTACCCTGTGACCCCCCTGTCCCCAATAACCAGTGCTGTGATTCACTGCCCTCCCTGTCCCCAATAACCAGTGCTGTGATTCTCTGTGACCCTCCTTGTCCCCAATAGCCAGTGCTGTGATTCCCTGTGACCATCGCAGTTCCCAATAACCTGTGCTCTGATTCCCTGTGATCCTCGCAGTCCCCAATAACCAGTGCTGTGATTCCCTGTGACCCTCCCTGTCTCCAATAATCAGTGCTGTGATTCCCTGTGACCCTCACAGTCCCCAACAACCAAGGCTGTGACTCCCTGTGACCCTCCCTGTCCCCAATAACCAGTGCTGTGATTCCCTGTGACCCTTGCAGTCCCTAATAACCAGTGCTGGGATTCCCTGTCCTCCCTGTCCCCAATAACAAGTGCTGTGATTGCCTGTGACCCTCCCTGTGCCCAATAACCAGTGCTGTGATTCCCTGTCCTCCCCTTCCCCATAACCAGTGCTGTGATTCCCTGTGACACTCCCTGTCCCCAATAACCAGTGCTGTGATTCCCTGTCCTCCCAGTCCCCAATAACCAATGCAGTGATTCCCTGCGACACTCCCTGTTCCCTATAACCAGTGTTGTGTTTCCCTGTGACCCCCCTGTCCCCAATAACCAGTGCTGTGATTCACTGCCCTCCCTGTCCCCAATAACCAGTGCTGTGATTCTCTGTGACCCTCCTTGTCCCTAATAGCCAGTGCTGTGATTCCCTGTGACCTTTCCAGTTCCCAATAACCTGTGCTCTGATTCCCTGTGATCCTCGCAGTCCCCAATAACCAGTGCTGTGATTCCCTGTGACCCTCCCTGTCCCCAGTAATCAGTGCTGTGATTCCCTGTGACCCTCGCAGTCCCCAACAACCAAGGCTGTGATTCCCTGTGACCCTCCCTGTCCCCAATAACCAGTGCTGTGATTCCCTGTGACCCTCCCTGTCCCCAATAACCACTGCTGTGATTCCCTGTGACCCTCGCAGTTCCCAATAACCAGTGCTGTGATTCCTTGTGAACCTCCCTGTCCCCAATAACCAGTGCTGTGATTCCCTGTGACCCTCGCAGTCCCCAATAACCAGTGCTGTGATTCCTTGTGACCCTCCCTGTCCCCAATAACCATTGCTGTGATTCCCTGTGACCATGTCCCCATTAACCAGTGCTGTGATTCCCTGTCCTCCGTTCCCATTAACCAGTGCTGTGATTCCCTGTCCTCCGTTCCCAATAACCAGTGCTGTGATTCCGTCCTCCCCATCCCCAATAACCAGTGCTGTGATTCCCTGTCCTCCGTTCCCAATAACCAGTGCTGTGATTCCCTGTCCTCCCCATCCCCAATAACCAGTGCTGTGATTCCCTGTCCCCAATAACCAATGCTGTGATTCCCTGTCCTCCCCGTCCCCAATAACCAGTGCTGTGATTCCCTGTCCTCCCCATCCCCAATAACCAGTGCTGTGATTCCCTGTGACCCTCCCTGTCCCTTATAACAAGTGCTGTGATTCCCTGTGACCCTCCCTGTCCCCAATAATCAGTGCTGTGATTCCGTGACCCTCCCTGTCCCCAATAACCAGTGCTGTGATTCCCTGTGACCCTCGCAGTTCCCAATAACCAGTGCTGTGATTCCTTGTGAACCTCCCTGTCCCCAATAACCAGTGCTGTGATTCCCTGTGAACCTCCCTGTCCCCAATAACCAGTGCTGTGATTCCCTGTGACCCTCGCAGTCCCCAATAACCAGTGCTGTGATTCCCTGTCCTCCCTGTCCCCAATAACCAGTGCTGTGATTCCCTGTGACCCTCTCCGTCCCCAATAACCAGTGCTGTGATTCCTTGTGACCCTCCCTGTCCCCAATAACCATTGCTGTGATTCCCTGTGACCCTCTCCGTCCCCATTAACCAGTGCAGTGATTCCCTGTCCTCCCTGTCCCCAATAACCAGTGCTGTGATTCCCTGTCCTCCGTTCCCAATAACCAGTGCTGTGATTCCCTGTCCTCCCCATCCCCAATAACCAGTGCTGTGATTCCCTGTCCCCAATAACCAATGCTGTGATTCCCTGTCCTCCCCGTCCCCAATAACCAGTGCTGTGATTCCCTGTCCTCCCCATCCCCAATAACCAGTGCTGTGATTCCCTGTGACCCTCCCTGTCCCTTATAACAAGTGCTGTGATTCCCTGTGACCCTCCCTGTCCCCAATAATCAGTGCTGTGATTCCGTGACCCTCCCTGTCCCCAATAACCAGTGCTGTGATTCCCTGTGACCCTCGCAGTTCCCAATAACCAGTGCTGTGATTCCTTGTGAACCTCCCTGTCCCCAATAACCAGTGCTGTGATTCCCTGTGAACCTCCCTGTCCCCAATAACCAGTGCTGTGATTCCCTGTGACCCTCGCAGTCCCCAATAACCAGTGCTGTGATTCCCTGTCCTCCCTGTCCCCAATAACCAGTGCTGTGATTCCCTGTGACCCTCTCCGTCCCCAATAACCAGTGCTGTGATTCCTTGTGACCCTCCCTGTCCCCAATAACCATTGCTGTGATTCCCTGTGACCCTCTCCGTCCCCAATAACCAGTGCTGTGATTCCTTGTGACCCTCCCTGACCCCAATAACCAGTGCTGTGATTCCATGTGACCCTCTCCGTCCCCATTAACCAGTGCTGTGATTCCCTGTTCTCCATTCCCAATAACCAGTGCTGTGATTCCGTCCTCCGTTCCCAATAACCAGTGCTGTGATTCCCTGTCCTCCCCATCCCCAATAACCAGTGCTGTGATTCCCTGTCCCCAATAACCAATGCTGTGATTCCCTGTCCTCCCCGTCCCCAATAACCAGTGCTGTGATTCCCTGTCCTCCCCATCCCCAATAACCAGTGCTGTGATTCCCTGTGACCCTCCCTGTCCCTTATAACAAGTGCTGTGATTCCCTGTGACCCTCCCTGTCCCCAATAACCAGTGCTGTAATTCCCTTTTACCCTCACTGTCCCCAATATCCAGTGCTGTGATTCCGTCCCCAATAACCAGTGTTGTGATTCCCCATGACCCTCCCTGTCCCCAATAACCAATGCTGTGACTCCCTGTCCCCAATAACCAGTGCTGTAATTCCCTTTTACCCTCACTGTCCCCAATATCCAGTGCTGTGATTCCGTCCCCAATAACCAGTGTTGTGATTCCCCATGACCCTCCCTGTCCCCAATAACCAATGCTGTGACTCCCTGTCCCCAATAACCAATGCTGTGATTCCCTTTTACCCTCACTGTCCCCAATAACCAGTGTTGTGATTCCCCATGACCCTCCCTGTCCCCAATAACCAGTGCTGTGATTCCCTGTGACCCTCCCCGTCCCCAATAACCAGTGCTTTGATTCTCTGCGACCCTCGCAGTCCCCAATAACCAATGCTGTGATTCCCTGTGACCCTCCCTGTCCCCAATAACCAGTGCTGTGATTCCTTGTGACCCTCCCTGTCCCCAATAACCAGTGCTGATTCCATGCGACCCTCTCCGTCCCCAATAACCAGTGCTGTGATTCCCTGTGACCCTCGCAGTCCCCAATAACCAGTGCTGTGATTCCCTGTGATCCTCTCCGTCCCCATTAACCAGCGCTGTGATTCCTTGTGACCCTCCCTGTCCCCAATAACCAATGATGTGATTCCGTGACCCTCGCAGTCACCAATAACCAGCGCTGTGATTCCCTGTGACCCTCGCAGTCCCCAATAACCAGCGCTGTGATTCCGTGACCCTCGCCGTCCCCAATAACCAGCACTGTGATTCCCTGTGACCCTCGCAGTCCCCAATAACCAGCGCGGTGATTCCCTGTGATCCTCGTAGTCCCCAATAACAGGTGCTGTGATTCCCTGTGACCCTCGCAGTCACCAATAACCAGCGCTGTGATTCCCTGTGACCTTCGTAGTCCCCAATAACCAGCGCTGTGATTCCCTGTGATCCTCGTAGTCCCCAATAACAAGTGCTGTGATTCCCTGTGACCCTCGCAGTCACCAATAACCAGCGCTGTGATTCCCTGTGACCTTCGTAGTCCCCAATAACCAGTGCTGTGATTCCCTGTGACCCTCGCAGTCCTCTATGCTGTGCTGGCACAGTGAATGATTGACTCTCCCCATCCTATTTCTGGCCCTTGCCTTTACCCTGTTCCCTGCAGACTCCAATCACCTCCCATTACATTCTCTTATCAGCGCTGAAGGACCTGCACCCGACTCCTCCAATAGGTGGCACCTACCCTCAAAAAAGGGACGACGTTTAAAGAGACAAGAGATGACAGTCTCGTTCCTTCCCTCCATTTTTCCCTTTCTTCTGCTGAAGATGCTGACACTCGATGAGGTTCAGGTTCCACGAGCGGTGACCTCTCCCAGGTGCCTATTCTTGCTGCCGGATGTCAGAAAGAAAGACTTGCCTTTCACCACCTCAGGACGTCCCAAAGAGCTTTACAGCCAATGAAGTACTTTTGAAGTGTGGTCACTGTTGTAATGTGGGAAACGCGGCAGTCAATTTGCGCACAGCAAGCTCCCACAAGCAGCAATATGATCATGGCCAGGTCATCTGTTTTATTGATGTTGGTTGAGGGATAAATATTGGCCCAGGACACCAATTCTTCCAATAGTGCCATGGGATCTTTTAAGTCCACCTGAGAGAGCAGGCGGGGCCTCTGTTTAACATCTCATCTGAAAGATGGCCAGTCCGACAGTGCAGCACTCGCTCAGTACTGCCCCTCCGACAGTGCGGCGCTCCCTCAGTACTGCCCCTCCGACAGTGCGGTGCTCCCTCAGTACTGCCCCTCCGACAGTGCGGCGCTCCCTCAGTACCGCCCCTCCGACAGTGCAGCACTCGCTCAGTACTGCCCCTCTGACAGTGCGGCGCTCCCTCAGTACTGCCCCTCCGACAGTGCGGTGTTCCCTCAGTACTACCCCTCCGACAGTGCGGCGCTCCCTCAGTACTGCCCCTCCGACAGTGCGGTGCTCCCTCAGTACTGCCCCTCCGACAGTGCGGGGCTCCCTCAGTACTGCCCCTCCGACAGTGCGGCGCTCCCTCAGCACTGCCCCTCTGACAGTGCGGCGCTCCCTCAGTACTGCCCCTCTGACAGTGCGGCGTTCCCTCAGTACTGCCCCTCCGACAGTGCGGCGCTCCCTCAGTACTGCCACTCCGACAGTGTGGCGCTCCCTCAGTACTGCCCCTCCGACAGTGCGGTGCTCCCTCAGTACTGCCCCTCCGACAGTGCGGTGCTCCCTCAGTACTGCCCCTCCGACAGTGCGGTGCTCCCTCAGTACTGCCCCTCCGACAGTGCGGGGCTCCCTCAGTACTGTCCCTCTGACAGTGCGGCGTTCCCTCAGTACTGCCCCTCCGACAGTGCGGCACTCCCTCAGTACTGCCCCTCCGACAGTGCACGCTCCCTCAGTACTGCCCCTCCGACAGTGCGGCGCTCCCTCAGTACCGCCCCTCCGACAGTGCACGCTCCCTCAGCACTGCACTGGAGTGTCAGCCTAGATTTTTGTGCTCAAGTCTATGGAGTGGGGACTCGAACTCACGACCTTCTGACTCAGAGGCGAGAGTGCTGCCCACTGAGCCACAGCGGACTTCTAATAAACCCATCGAATCTTTGCAGTGGGAAAAAACCAGGCTGATCGCTGGTGTCAGAGGGAGATTCATAGCGAGACATCACAGACAAGTGTAGAAAATAGTAAACCGTACAGAGGAAGTGGACCAGGAACAATACTCTTAGATGGCCCTTGGTCAAGAGGGCACAGGGCCAGGGCATGATGGGCAAATTAAGTATTTCTGTGGGGTTCACCACAGCGAAGGAAGTTAATGCTGGGAACGCAACACTCTTTTCCACCCAGTTCAGCCTTAACCACTCCCAGGTACAGCAGCTGGATAGCATCTATTCAGGTGAAAAGGAAAACTCCCTCTAAACTGCCTGATTAACCACTCCCTGGGCAGGTTCAGCACGGGATAGTTACAGGGTAAAACTCCCTCTACACTGTCCCATCAAACACTCCCAGGGCAGGTACAGCACGGGTTAGATACAGAGTAAAGCTCCCTCTACACTGTCCCATCAAACACTCCCAGGGCAGGTACAGCACGGGTTAGATACAGAGTAAAGCTCCCTCTACACTGTACCATCAAACACTCCCAGGGCAGGTATAGAACCTGATAACATCAGACACTCAGCAGTTGGCACACCCTGTACCTAGCCCTGCGGACGGGATTCTGCCCTGCCTGGTTAAAGTATAACATCAACATGTGCTCAGTCTTTGAAGTGAGGTGGTTAGATGTTTGATCTTTGACTCTTCCTCTATCCTCAGCGTGGTTTGCTTTACAAAGGTCATGGGTGATGTTTAACCCTCTCCAGGCAGACGGTCAGGTTGCTAGTTTCAGGACCCGTCTGATACGAGATCGATGGGCAGGGAAAGGCCAGCTGCTCCATCAAGCCTGGCCCACACCCATGATGGCCGGCGCACCATGTCTAAACACCTCTTCCCACCCACCCGCCTTACCTCATCCTGCCCCCTCATGCCGTGTAATCTCCTGCGAGTGGCAAGAAGACAGAAAAAAAAACAGGGCCAATAAGGGAAAAAATACACTGGGAAGTTCCTCTACCAGCCCCTCATACAATCGAAAACCTGTCCAGGAGATCGCACGGACCAAGTGTTCTCTATTAGGACACTTACCCTTCCATATGATGCCATCTCTGCCCTCGGGAGCCTACTGTCAACAAGGGCAGACATCGATGACGAAGTCCAACACCGCCTTCAGTGTGCCAGTGCAGCCTTCGGTCGCCTGAGGAAGAGAGTGTTCGAAGACCAGGACCTCAAACCCGGCACTAAGCTCATGGTCTACAGAGCAGCAGTGATACCCACCCTGCTGTATGCCTCAGAGACATGGACCATGTACAGCAGGCACCTCAAAGCACTGGAGAGGTACCACCAATGCTGCCTCCGCAAGATCCTGCAAATCCATTGACGGGATAGGTGCACCAACATCAGTGTTCTCGCTCAGGCCAACATCCCCAGCATCGAAGCTTTGACCACGCTCGATCAGCTCCAATGGACGGGTCACATTGTCCGCATGCCTGATACGAGGCTCCCAAAACAAGCGCTCTGCTCGGAGCTCCGACACGGCAAGAGAGCCCCAGGTGGGCAGAGGAAATGCTTCAAGGACACCCTCAAAGCCTCCTTGAAAAAGTGTAACATCCCCACCGACACCTGGGAATCCCTGGCCCAAGACCGCACAAAGTGGAGGAGAAGCATCCGGGAAGGCGCTGAACACCTCGAGTCTCTTCGCTGGGGAGCAAGCGGAAGCCAAGCGCAGGCAGCGCAAGGAGCGCACGTCAACCCAAGCACCCCACCCACCCACCCCTTCAACCACCGTCTGCCCCACCTGTGACAGAGACTGTAGGTCCCACATTGGACTCATCAGTCACCTGAGAACTCATTGTTAGTGTGGAAGCAAGTCATCCTCGGTTCCGAGGGACTGTCTAAGAAGAAGAAGAAGAAGAAGTCTGGAACCGGTCTAGCTTCCTCTTGAAAGCAGGGGCATTGCAGAGTCAGCACCCACCGCACCAGGGGCAAAGATGTCCGTCTCCCCCACGGCGCTGTCGTGACAGACTCCCGACTGCGAAGTGCTAATTTTGCACATGTGGATGTTGGGTGAGCATAGGCTGGGTGTCGGCTGCTCAGCTCTCCGTTAAAAATGTCAGCTCTGCACTGTATATATTCTCACTGGTTCAGGACCATCGGTCACTCCTGCCCGCGGAACTACTGCCCCTTACAGGCTTTTTTTTTCTTATTCGTTTTTTATGGGATGTGGCCGTCGCTGGCGAGGCCCAGCATTTATTGCCCATCCCGAATTGCCCCTTCAGAAGGTGGTGGTGAGCCGCCTTCTTGAACCGCTGCAGTCCGTGTGGTGAAGGTGCTCCCACAGTGCTGTTAGGGAGGGAGTTCCAGGATTTTGACCCAGCGACGATGAAGGAACGGTCGATATATTTCCAAGTCAGGATGGCGTGTGACTTGGAGGGGAACTTGGAGGTGGTGGTGTTCCCCATGCGCCTGCTGCCCTTGTCCTTTTAGGTGGAAGAGGTTGCGGGTTTGGGAGGTGCTGCCGAAGAAGCCTTGGCGAGTTGCTGCAGTGCATCTTGTAGATGGTACACACTGCAGCCACAGTGCGCCAGTGGTGGAGGGAGTGAATGTTTAAGGTGGCGGATGGGGTGCCAATCAAACAGGCTGCTTTGTCCTGGATGGTGTCGAGCTTCTTGAGTGTTGTTGGAGCTGCACTCATCCAGGCAAGTGGAGAGTATTCCATCACACCCCTTCCAGTCTGAAGAGGACCTCTCCTTTACAATATCAAGGTAAACGATAGTGTGACCCGGTGACTATAACAGCAAGACCCCATGGTGTGTATACCAGGCACTCTCATCGCACGTGCTGCCATGTGCTGATCTTCAATCTTTTCAATGGTGAACTCCAGTGAGATGAGATCAATGGTGAACTCCAGTGAGATGAGATCAATGGTGAACTCCAGTGAGATGAGATCAATTGTGAACTCCAGTGAGATGAGATCAATTGTGAACCAAAAACTGGTTTCATAGAAACATACATAGCACAGAAGGAGGCCATTCGGCCCATTATGCCTGTGCCAGCTCTTTGGAAGAGCAATCCAATTAGTCTCGCCCCCTCTCGCTCTCCTCCTTTAAGACACTCCTTAAAACAAGCGAGAGTCTAACCACCACCCCTTGACATTCAACGGCATTACCATCGCCGAATCCCCCACTATCAACGTCCTGGGGGTCACCATTGACCAGAAACTTAACTGGACCAGCCACATAAATACTGTGGCAACAAGAGCAGGTCAGAGACTGGGTATTCTGCGGCGAGTGTCTCACCTCCTGATTCCCTTTCTACCATCTACAAGGCACAAGTCAGGAGTGTGATGGAATACTCTTCACGTGCCTGGGTGAGTGCAGCTCCAACAACACTCAAGAAGCTCGACACCATCCAGGACAAAGCAGCCCGCTTGATCGGCCCCCCATCCGCCAGCTTAAACATTCACTCCCTCCACCACCGGCGCACCGTGGCTGCAGTGTGGACCATCTACAAGATGCACTGCAACAACTCACCAAGGCTTCTTCGGCAGCACCTCCAAGTTCCCCTCCAAGTCACACGCCATCCTGACTTGGAAATATATCGGCTGTTCCTTCATCGTCGCCGGGTCAAGATCCTGGAACTCCCTCCCTAACAGCAACTGTGGGAGCACCTTCACCACACGGACTGCAGCGGTTCAAGAAGGCGGCTCACCACCACCTTCTCAAGGGCAGCTGGGGATGGACAATAAATGCTGGGCCTCGCCAGCGACGCCCACATCCCATAAACGAATAAATTTTAAAAAAACAACCTCTTTGTCCTGCCCTAATATCTCCTTATGTGGCTCGGTGTCAAATTTTGTTTGATAATTGCTCCTGTGAAGCGCCTTGGGACGTTTTACTACGTTAAAGACGCGTTTTAAAGGAGGAGAGAGAGAGGCGGAGAGGTTTAGGGAGGGAATTCCAGAGCTTGGGACCCAGGCGGCTGAAGGCACGGCCACCAATGGTGGAGCGATTAAAATCGGGGGATGGTCAAGAGGCCAGAGGTGGCGGCGTGAAGAAGAGACACTTGGGCGAGGTGCTGGAAGCTGACTGGTACCCGTGGAACCCAGACCACACCCCGCTCTCAACCAGCGTTCCAGAGAGTAGGAGTGAAAGTCTGAGACGTGGAAGGTGCTTAGTGTGAAAGAGAGGCCCGATGCGCTCGCACCTCCCTTGTGTGGCTCACGGGAGACGGACACGCGGGCAAAGGGAGGAAATGAACTCGGGGTCGCACCGAGATATTTCAAACCTTGCCTGTTTTTGTCATTAGAATCTGGGCTGGAAATCAAAAAAAGGAGTCAGAACGAAGCCTGCTCGGCCTGCTAATGACCAGGCCCTCGCAATGCTCCAGTCGTAAAGCAAAGCTTTCTCTGCAGTAATTTATTAGCATTTCCCCCCACCACCCCCCAATTCCTAACAGGGAGATTTACACTCTCCCAGTGTTAAATCTTTTGTCATTTGAGAGCAAGAGTGTCCTTTTTATTACCCTGTGTTGTACAGACTCGGAACTGGAGCTCTTTGAATTCTCTATTCACCAAGCACCAGGGAACTAATGGGCTGCGTGGTGTATGTTCATTGTCAGCCAATGGGCCCGGGCGTCACTACGGGTAGGTAAATATGAGGGTCAGTCGTGGCTCAGCGGGTAGCACTCTCTCTCACGCCTTGAGTCAGAGGGTTGTGGGTTCAAGTCCCACTCCAGAGACTTGAGCACAAAATCTAGGCTGACACTCCAGTGCAGTGCTGAGGTAGTGCCACACTGACGGAGGGGCGGTACTGAGGGAGCGCCGTACTGTAGGAGGGGCGGTACTGAGGGAGCGCCGCACTGTCAGAGGGGCAGTACTGAGGGAGCACCGCACTGTAGGAGGGGCGGTACTGAGGGAGCGCCGCACTGTCGGAGGAGCAGTACTGAGGGAGTGCCGCACTGTCGGAGGGACAGTACTGAGGGAGCGCCGCACTGTTGGAGGGGCAGTGCTGAGGGAGCGCCGCACTGTCGGAGGGGCAGTACTGAGGGAGCGCCGCACTGTCGGAGGGGCGGTACTGAGAGACTGCTGCACTGTCGGAGGGGCAGTACTGAGGGAGCGCCGCACTGTCGGAGGGTCAGTACTGAGGGTGCGCCGCACTGTCGGAGGGGCGGTACTGGGGAGCGCCGCACTGTCAGAGGGGCAGTACTGAGGGAGCGCCGCATTGTCAGAGGGGCAGTACTGAGGGTGCGCCGCACTGTCGGAGGGGCGGTACTGGGGAGCGCCGCACTGTCAGAGGGGCAGTACTGAGGGAGCGCCGCATTGTCAGAGGGGCAGTACCGAGGGAGCGCCGCACTGTCGGAGGGGCGGTACTGAGAGAGTGCCGCACTGTCGGAGGGGCAGTGCTGAGGGAGCGCCGCACTGTCGGAGGGGCAGTACTGAGGGAGCGCCGCACTGTTGGAGGGGCAGTGCTGAGGGAGCGCCGCACTGTCGGAGGGGCGGTACTGAGAGAGTGCCGCACTGTTGAGGTGCTGTCTTTCAGATGAGATGTTAAACCGAGGCCCCGTCTGCTCTCAGGTGGATGTAAAAGATCCCATGGCCACTATTTTGAAGAAGAGCAGGGGGGGTTCTCCCCGGTGTCCTGGCCAATATTTTAACCTTCGATCAACATCACTAAAACAGATGATCTGGTCATTACCACATTGATGTTTGTGGGAGCTTGCTGTGCGCAATATGGCTGCGCTGCATCCCACCCAACACAGAATCAGCCAGGGTTCCTGCTCTGAATACTGCCCAGTGACCCACTGGGTTAGGGAGAGGGGAGAATCAGCCAGGGTTCCTGCTCCTGATCACTGCCCAGTGACCCCTGGGTTAGAGAGAGGGGAGAATCAGCCAGGGTTCCTGCTCCTGATCACTGCCCAGTGACCCCCTGGGTTAGGGAGAGGGGAGAATCAGCCAGGGTTCCTGCTCCTGATCACTGCCCAGTGACCCCCTGGGTTAGGGAGAGGGGAGAATCAGCCAGGGTTCCTGCTCCTGATCACTGCCCAGTGACCCCTGGGTTAGGGAGAGGGGAGAATCAGCCAGGGTTCCTGCTCCTGATCACTGCCCAGTGACCCCTGGGTTAGGGAGAGGGGAGAATCAGCCAGGGTTCCTGCTCCTGATCACTGCCCAGTGACCCCCTGGGTTAGAGAGAGGGGAGAATCAGCCAGGGTTCCTGCTCCTGATCACTGCCCAGTGACCCCTGGGTTAGAGAGAGGGGAGAATCAGCCAGGGTTCCTGCTCCTGATCACTGCCCAGTGACCCCTGGGTTAGGGAGAGGGGAGAATCAGCCAGGGTTCCTGCTCCTGATCACTGCCCAGTGACCCTTGGGTTAGAGGGGAGAAACTGTGGGTGTCGGTTGACAGGAACTGGTTGGCGGTGGTGCTTCCCAGGTCGAATAACCTGTCACCCCCTTGCTGCTATCACAGGTGCTGTGGGAGGCAAGCCCATGATGTAGGGACTCTTAAGCTTGCCAACACTTGCTTCTTGTGCTCACACATGAGGTTGGTTCGCGCGGCTGAGGTACCGGACGACAGCTGCCTCTAGTGGGACTGTGCCCCAGTAAGACACAGCATCACAAGGTCGGGGGGGCGGGGATAGGCTACATTGAGAGTCACAGGTAGTGGAGAGTAACCTTTTTCGTTATTACTGAGAAAGGAAGGTCACACTGCGCACATATACTGTAGAGCAGTGCTTAATCTATAACAAGTTATAAATAGTTCTGCTATCTCGACTGATGCTGAATTAATTTGCTACTCTGAGTTACAGTTCAAGTCTGTCGGAGGGGCAGTACTGAGGGAGCGCCGCAGTGTCGGAGGGGCGGTACTGAGGCAGCGCCGCACTGTCGGAGGGGCAGTACTGGGAGCGCCGCACTGTCAGAGGGGCAGAACTGAGGGAGCGCCGCACTGTCGGAGGGGCAGTACTGGGAGCGCCGCACTGTCAGAGGGGCAGAACTGAGGGAGCGCCGCACTGTCGGAGGGGCAGTACTGAGGGAGCGCCGCACTGTCGGAGGGGCAGTACTGAGGGAGTGCCGCACTGTCGGAGGGGAAGTACTGAGGGAGTGCCGCACTGTCGGAGGGGCGGTACTGAGGGAGCGCCACACTGTCGGAGGGGCGGTACTGAGGGAGCGCCGCACTGTCGGAGGGGCGGTACTGAGGGAGCGCCGCACTGTCAGAGGGGCAGTACTGAGAGAGCACCGCACTGTCGGAGGGGCAACACTGAGAGAGCACCGCACTGTCGGAATGGCAGTACTGAGGGAGCGCCGCACTGTCGGAGGGGCGGTACTGAGGGAGCGCCGCACTGTCGGAGGGGCGGTACTGAGAGAGCACCGCACTGTCGGAGGGGCGGTACTGAGGGAGCGCCGCACTGTCGGAGGGGCGGTACTGAGGGAGCGCCGCACTGTCGGAGGGGCAGTACTGAGGGAGCGCCGCACTGTCGGAGGGGCGGTACTGAGGGAGCGCCGCACTGTCGGAGGGGCAGTACTGAGGGAGTGCCACACTGTCGGAGGGGCGGTACTGAGGGAGCGCCGCACTGTCAGAGGGGCAGTACTGAGAGAGCACCGCACTGTCGGAGGGGCAATACTGAGAGAGCACCGCACTGTCGGAGGGGCAGTACTGAGGGAGCGCCGCACTGTCGGAGGTGCGGTACTGAGGGAGCGCCGCACTGTCGGAGGGGCGGTACTGAGAGAGCACCGCACTGTCGGAGGGGCGGTACTGAGGGAGCGCCGCACTGTCGGAGGGGCGGTACTGAGGGAGCGCCGCACTGTCGGAGGGGCAGTACTGAGGGAGCGCCGCACTGTCGGAGGGGCGGTACTGAGGGAGTGCCGCACTGTCGGAGGGGCAGTACTGAGGGAGTGCCGCACTGTCGGAGGGACAGGACTGAGGGAGCGCCGCACTGTCGGAGGGGCAGTACTGAGTGAGCGCCGCACTGTCGGAGGGGCAGTACTGAGGGAGCGCCGCACTGTCGGAGGTGCCGTCTTTTGGATGAGACGTTAAACCGAGGCCCCGTCTGCTCTCTCGGGTGGACGTGAAAGATCCCACAGCCACTCTTTCGAAGAAGAGCAGGATAGTTCTCCCCGGTGTCCTGAGGCCAATATTTATCCCTCAACCAACTTCACAAACACATAATCCGGTCATCACGTTGCTGTTTGAGGGAGCTTGCTGTACGCAGATTGGCTGTCACGTTTCCTACATTACAACAGTGACCACACTTCAAAAAGCACTTCATTGACTGTAAAAGGCTTCAGGCCAGTATTCAATACATCTACAAGGACTGACGTCAGCGGGTTCCTTTCGAAGGTCTGGATAACAGCCTGTGTTATTGAAAGAAGAGAAAGACGTCATCCCCGACGCCACTGCCTCGACTTAAACCGTGCCCCAACTCAGCCCGATGCACAAATGCACGTGCCCGCCCGGGGAGAAAGAAAGCTGGGCCAGGGCCGGGGGAGGCCACAGCAACTGCATTCGGAATAAAAGACAATTGCGTCGCTATTTCCCTAAAGGGTTACGCCAACGTCACAAGATAGAACACAACACGGACACAACAGCTGAGCGTAAAGTGACATTCCCACTAGAGTACAATTTATTGCTGATGCGGTCCTTCTCTGCGGATCTCCTTCATGTTCCATGCTCTTTAACGTGTCTCTGGATTATTAAACGATTTTAAAAAAAAGACACTTTGAAGGAAAATGCCCCGCTCTCAGGATTGACAAAATGCCAACAGCAAGTCCTGTATCATTAACCGGCTGTGTTTGTGACATAGTCACGATTGCCAACACTCTCTGAAGGGACCCTGCTGACTGCATCCAGATTCACGAGGCAGCTGCAGGCGAGGAAGGCCCTTCGGCCAATCGTAATTCCTCCAGGAAGATCCTAAAGACCCCCGACAGACCCAGAATCGAACTGTTTCTTAAATGATTCCAGGGTTTTTCTCCCCAATACGGTCAGGAAGTCCATCCCGTGGACGGATCCATCAGTGTGTGCGACGTCAGTCAGTCCGAAATTGACCTTTTACTAGTTTGAAGGTGTTTAAGTCTGGGCACCGCACTTTAGGAAGGATGTGAAGGCCTTAGAGAGGGTGCAGAAAAGATATACGTGTATGATTCCGGGGATGAGGGACTTCAGTTACGTGGATAGACTGGAGAAGCTGGGGTTGTTCTCCTTGGAGCAGAGAAGGTTGAGAGGAGATTTGATAGAGGTGTTCAAACTCATGAGGGGTCGGGACAGAGTCGATAGAGAGAAACTGTTCCCATTGGCAGAAGGGTCGAGAACCAGAGGACACAGATTGAAGGTGATTGGCAGAAGAACCAAAGGCGACACGAGGAAAAACTTTATTACTCAGCGAGTGGTTATGATCTGGAATGCACTGCCCGAGAGGGCAGTGGAGGCAGACTCAATCGTGGCTTTCAAAAGGGAGTTGGATAAGTACCTGAAGGAAAGAGATTCACAGGGCTACGGGGAAAGGGCGGGGAGTGGGACTAGCTGAAGTGCTCTTGCAGAGAGCCGGCACGGGCTGGACGGGCCGAATGGCCTCCTTCCCTGCTGTAACCATTCGATGATTCGAATTCTCCTTCTCTCGCTGTTTAATTCGAAGTAATGTCGCACATTTACCTTTTCTCTTAGCTATCTTGTACACCTCTATAGAATCGCCCCTCACATCTCCTTCTCAGGTTGAAAGCTCAACCTTTGTCCCTCACGACTCAGGCCAGTTTGGGCTAAGTTGGTGGCGTAAGGAACGTTTTTTCCCCCCCGTTAAAGAAAATAAAGGACTTTGCATTTCGACACCGCTTTTCAGGGCCTGGGAACATCCCAAAGCGCTTTACAGCCAATGAAGCCCTTCTGAAGTGTAGTCGCAGTTGTAATGCCGTGAGATTAATGACCCTATCAACAAGAGTTGAATCCTTCAGGATCCTCCAGAGTTAAAAATGTAATAGGACGTGGGTTTGTGTGGTCAGAAGGGAGGGGGTGGGACTGGAAAAGGAGCCGTCGACTTAGGCTTTATATCCAATAAATCAAATAGGGAATTCAGGAGAAACGTCTTTAAAGAAAGATTCCCATTTCTACAGCGCCTTTCACACCGTCTCAAAGCGCTTTACAGCCAATGAAGTACTTTTTGAAGTGTGGTCACTGTTGTAATGTGGGAAACGCGGCAGCCATATTGCTCACAGCAAGCTCCCACAAACAGCAATGTGACAATGACCGGATCATCTGTTTTAGTGATGTTGATTCAGGGATAAATATTGGCCCCAGGACACCGGGGAGAACTCCCCTGCTCTTCTTCAAAATAGTGGCCATGGGATCTTTTAGGTCCGCCTTAGAGGACAGATGGGGCCTCGGTTTAATGTCTCATCCGAAAGACGGCTCCTCCAACAGTGCGGCGCTCCCTCAGTACTGCCCCTCCGACAGTGGGGCGCCATCAGTACCGCCCTCCGACAGTGCGGCGCTCCCTCAGTACTGCCCCTCCGACAGTGCGGTGCTCCCTTAGTACTGCCCCTCCGACAGTGCGGCGCTCCCTCAGTACCGCCCCTCCGACAGTGCGGCGCCCTCAGTACCGCCCCTCCGACAGTGCGGCGCTCCCTCAGTACCGCCCCTCCGACAGTGCGGCACTCCCTCAGTACTGCCCCTCCAACAGTGCGGCGCTCCCTCAGTACCGCCCCTCCGACAGTGCGACGCTCCCTCAGTACTGCCCCTCTGACAGTGCGGCACTCCCTCAGTACTGCCCCTCCGACAGTGCGGCGCTCCCTCAGTACTGCCCCTCCGACAGTGCGGCGCTCCCTCAGTACCGCCCCTCCGACAGTGCGACGCTCCCTCAGTACTGCCCCTCTGACAGTGCGGCACTCCCTCAGTACTGCCCCTCCGACAGTGCGGCGCTCCCTCAGTACCGCCCCTCCGACAGTGCAACGCTCCCTCAGTACCGCCCCTCCGACAGTGCGGCGCTCCCTCAGTACCGCCCCTCCGACAGTGCGGCGCTCCCTCAGTACTGCCCCTCCGACATTGCGACGCTCCCTCAGTACTGCCCCTCTGACAGTGCGGCACTCCCTCAGTACTGCCCCTCCGACAGTGCGGCGCTCCCTCAGTACCGCCCCTCCGACAGTGCAACGCTCCCTCAGTACCGCCCCTCCGACAGTGCGGCGCTCCCTCAGTACTGCCCCTCCGACAGTGCGGCGCTCCCTCAGTACTGCCCCTCCGACAGTGCGGCGCTCCCTCAGTACTGCCCCTCCGACAGTGCGGCGCTCCCTCAGTACTGTCCCTCCGACAGTGCGGCGCTCCCTCAGTACTGCCCCTCCGACAGTGCGGCGCTCCCTCAGTACTACACTGGGAGTGTCAGCATAGATTTTTTGTGCTCTAGTCTCTGGAGTGGGACTCGAACCCACAACCTTCTGACTCCGAGGCGAGGGTGCGACCCACTGAGCCACGGCTAACACGGCTCAGCCAGAGAGTGGTGAGAATGTGGAACTCGCTGCCACAGGGAGTGGTTGAGGCGAATAGCACAGATGCATTTAAGGGGAAGCACATAAGGGATGAAGGATATGTTGCTAAGGGTGAGATGAAGAGGGGTGGGAGGAGGCTGGTGTGGAGCAGAAACACCGGCACGGAGCAGGTGGGCCAGTTTCTGTTCTGTACATTCTATGCAATTCCACGTCCCTCTTCAGCTATGAGTTTCAGAGTGACAGTAACAGGGCCGAAATCAATTCGACCGGCCATCCTGAAATGGGTAGCGGCACGGGAAGATTGGAACAAGAGAATTTTATACCAAATGAATTTCATTTCAAGGGCGAATCACAATTTGCAGACTGCAGTTGCAACGCACCAACATCTAAATCGATTTGTATACTTATCTCAAGGCCTGTCCAAATAAAATGACTGGCGTGAGATCGCCAGGAATAACCCAGGATTTAATGACGCGCTGGAACTAAATGGGAGGTCGCTTTATTGAAAATGAAATGAAGATACCGTTTAAAACAACCACAGGTTTATAACGTGACTTCAAGTCTTACGGAGAGCTTGGACCAGTAATCCAGAGAACGCAAATTTCAAATCCCACCGTGCCAGCTTAGCAATTTGGAATTCAGTTTTTAAAAATCTGGGAATAAAAAGTGACCGTGAAAGCTGCCCGATTGTCGTAAAAACCCAACCGGTTGACTAACAGGGTCGATGCTGAGAGGCTGCTTCCCCCTGGCTGGAGAATCTAGAACCAGGGGGCAGAGTCTCGGGATAAGGGGTCGGCCATTTGGGACTGAGATGAGGAGGAATTTCTTCACTCAGAGGGTGGTGAATCTTTGGAAAACTCTACCCCTGTGGAGGCTCAGTCGTTGAGTATATTCAAGGCTGAGATCGGTAGATTTTTGGAGTCTAGGAGAATCAAGGGATCGGGCGGGAAAGTGCAGTTGAGGTCGAAGGTCGGCCATGATCTTATTGAATGGTTCGAGGGGCCGAATGGCCGACTCCCGCTCCTAATTCTCATGTTAAATGTCCCTTTAGGGAAGAAAACCTGCCGTCCTTACTTGGTCTGGGCCTACACGTGACTCCAGTCTCCGCACCGAGATGGCTGACTCTTGCATGTCCTCTGACGTGGCCCTAGCAAGACACTCGGTTGTCTCAAACTGCTACTAAGAATAAATCACACCTGCGTCCCGCGAATGAATGTACACAAACAAGCGGACTGCGTTCTCTCAGCATCTATCTGCAGTCGGAGAGGTGCAGCACTTCTCAGGTGCCAGCTGAATGGGAGAGGCTGTCACTGCACTCGGAGGCTGCCGAGAGACACAGCCAGCCTACAGCCTGCGTCTGTGGGCAATCACTGTGGCGCGGCCCCCTGGTGGTGCTTCTTATTTATCCTCTCCCCCTTTGTTCTTCAGTCTATACTTCTCCACAAACTCCGCGTGCTTCTGCCGGAGGATTTCCTGCTGCTTCTTGAGGCCGTTCATCCTGCAAGAAATGGAAAAGTGTGAGCGTAGGGGGAGCGGGGGGGGGACAAAAGCGGTCACGCGAGGGTGAGGCCTGGTTACAAGCATTAGGCCCACCCGCGAGGCCTGGTTACAAGCATTAGGCCCACCCGCGAGGCCTGGTTATAAGCATTAGGCCCACCCGCGAGGCCTGGTTACAAGCATTAGGCCCACCCGTGAGGCCTGGTTACAAGCATTAGGCCCACCCGTGAGGCCTGGTTACAAGCATTAGGCCCACCCGTGAGGCCTGGTTACAAGCATTAGGCCCACCCGTGAGGCCTGGTTACAAGCATTAGGCCCACCCGTGAGGCCTGGTTACAAGCATTAGGCCCACCCGTGAGGCTGGGGAACCGTTGCCGGAGCCTGAGCGCGGCTGACCCGTCGCGAGGATCGCCACGCTGCTTTCCAGACTCCATTTCGAACCCCATCCAATTTCTCAACCGCCCAGCGCTTCCCCACGAGAGAGGACGAGCTCGGGGGGCACCGCGCTGGGTGGCCATGGCATTGGCGCGCATGGCACTCAACGCACTGGAGAGGTACCACCAACACTGCCTCCGCAAGATCCTGCCAATCGCACCAACGTCAGTGTTCTTGCTCAGGCCAACATCCCCAGCATCGAAGCTTTGACCACGCTCGATCAGCTCCGATGGACGGGTCACATTGTCCACATGCCCAATACGAGACTCCCAAAACAAGCGCTCTACTTGGAGCTCTGACATGGCAAGAGAGCCCCAGGTGGGCAGAGGAAATGCTTCAAGGACACCCTCAAAGCCTCCTTGAAAAAGAGTAACATCCCCACCGACACCTGGGAATCCCTGGCCCAAGACCGCACAAAGTGGAGGAGAAGCATCCGGGAAGGCGCTGAAAACCTCGAGTCTCTTCGCCGGGAGCAAGCGGAAGCCAAGCGCAGGCAGCGCAAGGAGCGCACGTCAACCCAAGCACCCCACCCACCCGCCCCTTCAACCACCGTCTACCCCACCTGTGACAGAGACTGTAGGTCCCGCATTGGACTCATCAGTCACCTGAGAACTCATTTTTAGTGTGGAAGCAAGTCATCCTCGGTTCTGAGGGACTGCCTAAGAAGAAGAAGACAGCGCCAAATGCCACTGCCCACTGCCGAGAACAGACCAGAGGCATTCTGGATTGTCGTGCCATGGTTGGATATATTCCTGCAGGCTTCAACACATGTCCTCCCGCCTCGCTCGGTCGAACAGCAGTTTTTTTTCTCCCGGGGTTGCTCACAGCAATGCTTGAAAGGGCGGTGGAAGCAGATTCAATAATAACTTTCAAAAGGGGAGTTAGATAAAAACTTGAAGGGGAAGAACTTTGCAGGGCTCGCCTCTGAGTCAGAAGGTTGTGGGTTCAAGTCCCACTCCAGAGACTTGGGCACAAAAATCTAGGCTGACACTCCAGTGCAGTTCTGAGGAAGCGCCGCACTGTCGGAGGGGCTGCACTGAGGGAGCGCTGCACTGTCGGAGGGGCAGTTCTGAGGGAGCGCCGCACTGTCAGAGGGGCAGTACTGAAGGAGCGCCGGACTGTCGGAGGGGCAGTACTGAGGGAGCGCCGCACTGTCGGAGGGGCAGTACTGAGTGAGTGCTGCACTGTCAGAGGGGCAGTACTGAGGGAGCGCCGCACTGTCAGAGGGGCTGTACTGAGGGAGCGCCGCACTGTCGGAGGGGCGGTACTGAGGGAGTGCTGCACTGTCAGAGGGGCAGTACTGAGGGAGCGCCGCACTGTCAGAGGGGCTGTACTGAGGGAGCGCCGCACTGTCGGAGGGGCGGTACTGAGGGAGCGCCGCACTGTCGGAGGGGCAGTACTGAGGGAGCGCCGCACTGTCGGAGGGGCAGTACTGAGGCAGCGCCGCACTGTCAGAGGGGCAGTACTGAGGGAGCGCCGCACTATCGGAGGGGCAGTACTGAGGGAGCGCTGCACTATCGGAGGGGCAGTACTGAGGGAGCGCTGCACTATTGGAGGGACAGTACTGAGGGAGTGCTGCACTGTCGGAGGGGCTGAATTTCGGATGAGATGTTAAAATGAGGCCCCATCTACTCTCTCAGGTGGACGTAAAAGATCCCATGGCCGCTATTTCGAAAACGAGCAGGGGAGTTCTCCCCAGTGTCCTGGGCCAATATTTATCCCTCAACCAACATAACAAAAAAAAACAGATGACCTGGTCATTATCACATTGCTCTTTGTGGGATATTGCTGTGCGCAACTTGGCTGCCACGCTTCCTACAACAGCGACCACACTTCAAAAGTACTTCATTGGCAGTAAAGCGCGTTGGGACGTCCGGTGGTCGTGAAAGGCGCTATATAAATGCAAGTCTTACTTTTTAGGTTAAAGGGCAGGGCGGTGTGGGACTAATTGTTCGGTTCTTGTGAAGAGCCGGCACGGGCTCGATGGGCCGAATGGCCGGCATTCTGTGCGGAATCAGTCTCTATGGTTCCTGGAGATGCCGGGGCAAACCTGGAAGCTTGGCGACCCTGTTTCAAGCCTTTGTTTCGAGAGCCCGCGCCCCTTCCAAAGCAGAACTCCTAAAGCGACGGGAGCTGTCCGCCCGCTACGTGTGGCCACCCTCTCATGCCCTCTCCTTGCCGCCATTTGCTCCGATTTCAATAATGCAGCGATGCGGGGGCAGGAATGCTGTTTTGGTACTACTCCTATCCGTTGTCCCCAGAGAATCAAACTCTGGACTCTTCAGGGGGAAAACAAGAGTAATCAACAAGCTTAAGATCAGCGGGCCTGATAAAACAGCACAGCGAAGGCGGAACGCTCACAGTCCCCAGCCAGCTCTGTCAGTCAAGGGTCCCCATTCTAAAGATCTCATTAAAAACGTTGTGGGCACAAACTAATCAGATTTGACGAAACGAGCACAATGTACTTATCAAAACAGGAAGACAGGGCAATCAGCGACGCTTAAAAAACACTTCAGGAGCTGCGCCAAGCCATATCGTGGAGTGAAAGGACAAGGCTCCCGCTCCCCACAGTGTCTGACATTCCCCCCGCACAGGCCCACAGCTCCACCCGTCCACAGACCCCCCCATTCCCCACAGAGTCCAGCCCCACACCGGCCCACAGCTCCACCTGTCCACAGACCCCCCATTCCCCACAGAGCCCAGCTCCACACCGGCCCACAGCTCCACCTGTCCACAGACCCCCCCATTCCCCACAGATCCCAGCTCCACACCGGCCCACAGCTTCACCCGTCCACAGACCCCCCATTCCCCACAGAGCCCAGCCCCACACCGACCCACAGCTCCACCTGTCCACAGATCCCCCATTCCCCACAGAGCCCAGCTCCACACCGGCCCACAGCTCCACCTGTCCACAGATCCCCCATTCCCCACAGATCCCAGCCCCACACCGGCCCACAGCTCCACCCATCCACAGATCCCCCATTCCCCACAGAGCCCAGCCCCACACCGGCCCACAGCTCCACAGACACCCCCCATTCCCCACAGAGCCCAGCCCCACACCGGCCCACAGCACCACCCGTCCACAGACCCCCCATTCCCCACAGATCCCAGCTCCACACTGGCCCACAGCTCCACAGACCCCCCCCATTCCCCACAGAGCCCAGCCCCACACCGACCCACAGCTCCACCTGTCCACAGATCCCCCATTCCCCACAGATCCCAGCTCCACACCGGCCCACAGCTCCACCCGTCCACAGACCCCCCATTCCCCACAGATCCCAGCTCCACACCGGCCCACAGCTCCACCCGTCCACAGGCCCCCCCCATTCCCCACAGATCCCAGCCCCACACCGGCCCACAGCTCCACCCATCCACAGACCCCCCCATTCCCCACAGATCCCAGCTCCACACCGGCCCACAGCTCCACAGACCCCCCCATTCCCCACAGATCCCAGCCCCACACCGGCCCACAGCTCCACCCGTCCACAGACCGCCCCCCCCATTCCCCACAGATCCCAGCCCCACACTGGCCCACAGCTCCACCCGTCCACAGACCCCCCCCATTCCCCACAGATCCCAGCTCCACACCGGCCCACAGCGCCACCCGTCCACAGGCCCCCCCCATTCCCCACAGATCCCAGCCCCACACCGGCCCACAGACCCCCCCCCCCCGATTCCCCACAGATCCCAGCCCCCGCCCCCACCTGCCCATAAAAAAAAGAAAGACTTGCATTTATATAGCGCCTTTCACCACCACCGGACGTCCCAAAGCGCTTTACAGCTAACCAAGTACTTTTTGAAGTGCGGTCATTGTTGTAATGTAGGAAACGCGGCAGCCAATTTGCGCACAGCAAGATCCCACAAACAGCAATGTGATAATGACCAGATCTTCTGTTTTAGTGATGTTGATTGAGGGATAAATATTGGCCCCAGGACACCGGGGAGAACTCCCCCTGCTCTTCTTTGAAATAGTGCCACCCGAGATAGCAGATGGGGGCCTCGGTTTAACGTCTCATCCGAAAGACGGCACCTCTGACAGTGCGGCGCTCCCTCAGTACTGCCCCTCCGACAGTGCGGCGCTCCCTCAGTACTGCCCCTCCGACAGTGCGGCGCTCCCTCAGTACTGCCCCTCCGACAGTGCGGCGCTCCCTCAGTACTGCCCCTCCGACATTGCGGCGCTCCCTCAGTACTGCCCCTCCGACAGTGCGGCGCTCCCTCAGTACTGCCCCTCCGACAGTGCGGCGCTCCCTCAGTACTGCCCCTCCGACAGTGCGGCGCTCCGTCAGTACTGCCCCTCCGACAGTGCGGCGCTCCCTCAGTACTGCCCCTCCGACAGTGCGGCGCTCCCTCAGTACTGCTCCTCCGACAGTGCGGCGCTCCCTCAGTACTGCCCCTCCGACATTGCGGCGCTCCCTCAGTACTGCTCCTCCGACAGTGCGGCGCTCTCTCAGTACTGCTCCTCCGACAGTGCGGCGCTCCCTCAGTACTGCCCCCCGACAGTGCGGCGCTCCCTCAGTACTGCCCCTCCGACAGTGCGGCGCTCCCTCAGTACTGCCCCTCCGACAGTGCGGCGCTCCCTCAGTACTGCCCCTCCGACAGTGCGGCGCTCCCTCAGTACTGACCCTCCGACAGTGTGGCGCTCCCTCAGTACTGCCCCTCCGACAGTGCGGCGCTCCCTCAGTACTGCCCCTCCGACAGTGCGGCGCTCCCTCAGTACTGACCCTCCGACAGTGTGGCGCTCCCTCAGTACTGCCCCTCCGACAGTGCGGCGCTCCCTCAGTACTGCCCCTCGACAGTGCGGCGCTCCCTCAGTACTGCACTGGAGTATCAGCCTAGATTTTTGCGCTTAAGCCACAACCTTCATGACTCAGAGGCGAGGGAGCTGCCCATTGAGCCACAGGCTGACACTCCATAGCCCCACAGATCCCCCCCATTCCCCCACAGATCCCAGCTCACCCCCCCACTGGCCCATAGCCCCACAGATCCCCCCCATTCCCCCACAGACCCCAGCTCACCCCCCCACTGGCCCATAGCCCCACAGATCGCCCCCATTCCCCACAGATCCCAGCTCACCCCCCCACTGGCCCATAGCCCCACAGATTCCCCCACAGATCCCAGCTCACCCCCCCACTGGCCCATAGCTCCACAGATCCCCCCCATTCCCCCACAGATCCCAGCTCACCCCCCCCACTAGCCCATAGCTCCACAGATCCCCCCCATTCCCCCACAGATCCCAGCTCACCCCCCCACTGGCCCATAGCCCCACAGATCCCCCCATTCCCCCACAGATCCCAGCTCACCCCCCCCACTGGCCCATAGCTCCACAGATCCCCCCCATTCCCCCACAGATCCCAGCTCACCCCCCCACTGGCCCATAGCTCCACAGATCCCCCCCATTCCCCCACAGATCCCAGCTCACCCCCCCACTGGCCCACAGCTCCATAGATCCCCCCATTCCCCCACAGATCCCCCCATTCCCCCACAGATCCCAGCTCAACCCCCCCACTGGCCCATAGCTCCACAGATCCCCCCATTCCCCCACAGATCCCAGCTCACCCCCCCACCGGCCCATAGCTCCACAGATCCCCTCCATTCCCCCACAGATCCCAGCTCACCCCCCCCACCGGCCCATAGCTCCACAGATCCCCCCCATTGCCCCACAGATCCCAGCTCACCCCCCCACCGGCCCATAGCTCCACAGATCCCCCCCATTCCCCCACAGATCCCAGCTCACCCCCCCACTGGCCCATAGCTCCACAGATCCCCCTCCATTCCCCCACAGATCCCAGCTCACCCCCCCACTGGCCCATAGCTCCACCCCTACAGATTACCACCCCCACCCCCCAATTCTCACAGATCCCACCTCCCTCCGGCCCGTAGCTCCACTCCCCCACTTCCCACAGACAGCTCACTCAGTCACCCTCATGGTACACGGGCCCAGTGAGAGGCGGAGATTAGTGGGGGAAGCAGATCAGTGGCGGGGACACAAAAGAGGGACTAGGTTGAAAGAAGCGTGTAGCTGTACACTACTTAGTAGAGAATGACAATACAACAGTGACTTCAATTGTACGTCATTGGCTGTGAAATGCTTTGGGACGTCCTGAGGTTGTGAAAGGCGCTATAGAAATGCAAGTCTTTCTTTTATAAGGTGGGTGGCAGGACACTGGCAGTGGGCTTTCCATCTCACCCGTCCACCGACTTTCCAATAATTAGAGTTAGGCGATCCCAACAGGGCCAGTAGCAGGAGCTTACAATTAGCCTCAGCGTCCCGGGTAAGCAAAAGAGAAAATCATGATCCTGATCATTATCCAGAGTAAAAAGGGCAGCTATTCACAGGGGCAGAAGGTGGGTAGTGGTGTCCCACAAGGATCAGTGCTGGGACCACTGCCGGTCACAATTTACATTAATGATTTAGATTTTGGAATCAAAAACACAATTTTTAAATTTGCGGATGACACCAAATTGGGGGGGGGGGGGATAGTCAACACTGAGGAGGACTGCAACAAATTACAGGAGGACATTAATAAACTTGCAGAATGGGCATATAATTGGCAAATGAAGTTCAACACAGATAAATGTGAGGTATTACATTCTGGTAGGAAGAATAGGGAGGTCACTCATCACTTGGAGGGTGCGAGTCTGGGTGGGGTAGAGGAACAAAGGGATCTGGGAGTACAAATACACCAATCACTAAAAGTTGCGACGCAGGTTAACAAGGCCATAAAACAGGCAAACCAAGCACTAGGGTTTATTTCTAGAGGGATAGAATTGAAAAGTAGGGAAGTTATGCTAAACCTGTATCGAACCTTGGTTAGACCACACTTGGAGCACTGCGTACAGTTCTGGTCACCATATTATAAAAAGGATATCGAGGCACTGGAGAGGGTGGAGAAGATTTACAAGGATGATACCAGAAATGCGAGGGTTTACATATCAGGAAAGGATGAACAGGCTGGGTCTCTTCTCTCTTGAAAAAAGAAGGCTGAGGGGTGACCTAATAGAGGTCTTTAAAATGATGAAAGGTTTTGATAGAGTGGATACAGAGAGAATGTTTCCACTTGTGGGGAAGAGCAAAACTAGAGGCCATCAATATAAGATAGTCACCAAGAAATCCAATAGGGAATTCAGGAGAAACTTCTTTACCCAGAGAGTGGGGAGAATGTGGAACTCGCTGCCACAGGGAGTGGTTGAAGCGAATAGTATAGATGTGTTTAAGGGGAGGCTGGACAAGCGTATGAGGGAGAAGGGAATAGAGGGTTATGCTGATGGAGTGAGATGAGGAAAGACGGGAGGAGGCTCGAGTGGAGCATAAACGCCGGCATGGACTGGTTGGGCTGAATGGCCTGTTTCTGTGCCGTATATCCGATGTAAAAGACTCCTGTGTGTGTGTGTGTGGATGGGAGGGGAGGAACATCAGACGAGGACAGGTTTGGGCATGGGTTGCCAATCCCCCTCCCCGCCTGAGCCACAGTCAAGTAACCTGCCAGCGCTCACCGTCCACGGACACTTGGATGAGGACGGCCAGTGTCTTGGGACTGAGCCCCGGCGAAGAACAGCGTCTTCAGGAGAGGAGGGGAGATAAGTGCGTGTGGGCGAAAACATTGAAGTAATGTAATGAATCAGTGGCCACAATAATTTGTATTTATACGGCGCCTTTAACGCAGTGAAACATCCCAAAGTGCTGCACAGGAGCGCAATTAGACAAGAATTTGACACTGCATGAGGAGATATTAGGACAGGTGACCAAAAGCTTGGTCAAAGAGGTCGGTTTTAAGGAGCGTCTTAAAGGAGGAGAGAGAGGCGGAGAGGTTTAGGGAGGGAATTCCAGAACTCAGGGCCCAGGCAGCTGAAGGCACGGCCACCAATGGTGGAGCGATGGAAATCGGGGGATGCTCAAGAGGCCAGAATTGGAGGAGCGCAGAGATCTCGGAGGGTTGTGGGGCTGGAGAAGGTTACAGAGATAGGGAGGGGGGGCGAGGAGGCTGTGGAGGGATTTGAAGACAAGGATGAGAATTTTAAAATCGAGGCGTTGCTGGACTGGGCTCCAATGTAGGTCAGCGAGCACAGGGGGTGATGGGCGAACGGGACTTGGTGCGAGTCAGGACACGGGGCAGCAGGGTTTCGGATGAGCTGCAGTTGACGGACCTCGCAACACGTACTGGCCACGCTGGATGTAAACAACATTTCAATGTAGCACGTGACAGGAGTGCCTGTGCCTTTGCTGTGTCAATCAGAAAGAAAGAAAAGACTCCCATTTCACCCGAGCCTTTCACGGTCAATGGACGTCTCAAAGCGCTTCACAGCCAATGAAATACTTTTAAAAGTGTGGTCACTGTTGTAATGTGGGAAACGCAGTAGCCAATTTGTGCACAGCAAGCTCCCACAAACAGCAATGTGATAATGACCGGATCATCTGTTTTAGTGATGTTGATTGAGGGATAAATATTGGCCCCAGGACACCAGGGAGAACTCCCCTGCTCTTCTTCCAATAGTGGCCGTGGGATCTTTTACATCCACCTGAGAGAGCAGACGGGGCCTCAGTTTAACGTCTCATCCGAAAGATGGCACCTCCGACAGTGCGGCGCTCCCTCAGTACTGCCCCTCCGACACTGCGGCGCTCCCTCAGTACTGCCCCTCTGCCGGTGCGCGCTCCCTCAGTACTGCCCCTCCGAAAGTGCGACGCTCCCTCAGTACCGCCCCTCCGACAGTGCGGCGCTCCCTCAGCACTGCCCCTCCGACAGTGCGGCGTTCCCTCAGTACCGCCCCTCCGACAGTGCTGCGCTCCCTCAGTACTGCCCCTCCGACAGTGCGGCGCTCCCTCAGTACCGCCCCTCCGACAGTGCGGCGCTCCCTCAGTACCGCCCCTCCGACAGTGCGGCGCTCCCTCAGTACCGCCCCTCCGACAGTGCGGCGCTCCCTCAGTACAGCCCCTCCGACAGTGCGGCGCTCCCTCAGTACCGCCCCTCCGACAGTGCGGCGCTCCCTCAGTACCGCCCCTCCGACAGTGCGGCGCTCCCTCAGTACCGCCCCTCCGACAGTGCGGCGCTCCCTCAGTACCGCCCCTCCGACAGTGCGGCGCTCCCTCAGTACCGCCCCTCCGACAGTGCGGCGCTCCCTCAGTACCGCCCCTCCGACAGTGCGGCGCTCCCTCAGTACCGCCCCTCCGACAGTGCGGCGCTCCCTCAGTACTGCACTGGGAGTGTCAGCCTAGATTTTGGTGCTCAAGTCCCTGGAGTGGGACTTGAACCCACAGCCTTCTGAATCAGAGGCGAGCGCGCTACCCACTGAACCACAGCTGACGGATGTAATACTCTCTGAGCTGCCCGGGCAGCCGCGAGCAGCAGCGACACCTGCTCCCCTCGTTCTGTTCTCTGCCTCCCCCATCACAAAGCGCCGTCGCCATCGGATTTCGCTCGGTTGGCGAGCTTCGTAAGCCAGCGCTGACGTAAGTTCAGAATGAACCTTTTGAAACCAAACCGGCGGGGGTGGGGCTTGTCTCCAAATGAAAACAAGTCATCTGGCTCTCGGATATCGCATTCCCCATTCAGGGGGATGAATGCAAAGTATGAATACTTCCGCTGTGGCTTGATTTGGAACAAGAGCTTCAGTCGCTGGCAGCACAATGGGAGGCGGTCGACTTTCAATGCACACAATCATTTCGAGGCATAAGCTGGGCATGGTGTAACCGTCTCGGGTCCCTGCGGACCTGTGAGTGTGCGGTACCACACGTAGATCTGTGAAGAGAGCCTCCCCACCCCCCCCCTGGGAGACGTTAGTTAACCCAGGCAGCACCGGGGGCTCCCGCCCGCATCACTTGCAGCGCACAAGGTTGGGAGCGGTTAAACTGCGGAGATATTTTCACTCAGATCTGCAGAGGATAAAGCAGCCCCCCCTCCACTCTTGCTGCGAGCCTCAGGCGACTGTGTAACCTGTTGGACGATGTACAGTTCTGCCCCTGCTGTGTTTCACACACTGTGCCATGGCCTAGTTTTAACTTCAGCGCTATCTGGAACGGTGGATCCGGTTTCCTCTCCCTGCCTGTTATCGAGGCGCGTCATTCATGAATTTCGAGCCCCTTAGCTCAGTGGGTAGCACTCTCGCCTCTGACTCAGAAGGTCGTGGGTTCGGGCCCCACTCCATAGATGTGCGCACAGCAAGATCCCAACAGCAATGTGAGAATTGACCAGCTAATCTGTGTTAATGATGTTGTTGGTTGAGGGATGAATATTCGAAATAGCGGCCGTGGGATCTTTTGCGTCCACCTGTGAGGGGAGACAGGGCCGCGGTTAAACGTCTCATCCAAAAAACGGCACCTCCGACAGTGCGGCGCTCCCTCAGTACCGTCCCTCCGACAGTGCGGCGCTCCCTCAGTACCGTCCCTCCGACAGTGCCGCGCTCCCTCAGTACTGTCCCTCCGACAGTGCGGCGCTCCCTCAGTACTGTCCCTCCGACAGTGCGGCGCTCCCTCAGTACTGTCCCTCCGACAGTGCGGCGCTCCCTCAGTACTGCCCCTCCGACAGTGCGGCGCTCCCTCAGTACCGCCCCTCCGACAGTGCGGCGCTCCCTCAGTACTGCCCCTCCGACAGTGCCGCGCTCCCTCAGTACTGGCCCTCCGACAGTGCGGCGCTCCCTCAGTACCGTCCCTCCGACAGTGCGGCGCTCCCTCAGTACTGTCCCTCCGACAGTGCGGCGCTCCCTCAGTACTGCCCCTCCGACAGTGCGGCGCTCCCTCAGTACTGTCCCTCCGACAGTGCGGCGCTCCCTCAGTACTGCCCCTCCGACAGTGCGGCGCTCCCTCAGTACTGCCCCTCCGACAGTGCCGCGCTCCCTCAGTACTGCCCCTCCGACAGTGCGGCGCTCCCTCAGTACTGCCCCTCCGACAGTGCGGCGCTCCCTCAGTACTGCCCCTCCGACAGTGCGGCGCTCCCTCAGTACTGTCCCTCCGACAGTGCGGCGCTCCCTCAGTACTGTCCCTCCGACAGTGCGGCGCTCCCTCAGTACTGTCCCTCCGACAGTGCGGCGCTCCCTCAGTACTGCCCCTCCGACAGTGCCGCGCTCCCTCAGTACTGCCCCTCCGACAGTGCGGCGCTCCCTCAGTACTGCCCCTCCGACAGTGCGGCGCTCCCTCAGTACCGCCCCTCCGACAGTGCGGCGCTCCCTCAGTACTGCCCCTCCGACAGTGCGGCGCTCTCTCAGTACTGCCCCTCCGACAGTGCGGCGCTCCCTCAGTACTGCCCCTCCAACAGTGCGGCGCTCCCTCAGTACTGCCCCTCCGACAGTGCGGCGCTCCCTCAGTACCGTCCCTCCGACAGTGCGGCGCTCCCTCAGTACTGCCCCTCCGACAGTGCGGCGCTCCCTCAGTACTGCCTCTCCGACAGTGCGGCGCTCCCTCAGTACCGCCCCTCCGACAGTGCGGCGCTCCCTCAGTACCGCCCCTCCGACAGTGCGGCGCTCCCTCAGTACCGCCCCTCCGACAGTGCGGCGCTCCCTCAGTACTGCCCCTCCGACAGTGCGACGCTCCCTCGTTTCTGAAGTGTCAGCCGAGGTGCTCTCCAGAACAACTGCAACCTACCGCAAGAGGGAGAGCACCACAGTAAAGAACCAACAGTCAGTCAAACTAAAAACGCACGCTAGTGACTTAAAGTTACTCAAGCCTCTGAGTCAGAAGGTCGTGGGTTCGAGCCACACTCCAGAGACTTGAGCCCATAATCCAGGCCGACACTCCCAGTGCCAGTACTGAGGGAGTGCCGCACTGTCGGAGGGGCTGTACTGAGGGAGCGCCGCACTGTCGGAGGGGCGGTACTGAGGGAGCGCCGCACTGTCGGAGGGGCTGTACTGAGGGAGCGCCGCACTGTCGGAGGGGCTGTACTGAGGGAGCGCCGCACTGTCGGATGGGCAGTACTGAGGGAGCGCCGCACTGTCGGAGGGGCGGTACTGAGGGAGCGCCGCACTGTCGGAGGGGCGGTACTGAGGGAGCGCCGCACTGTCGGAGGGGCGGTACTGAGGGAGCGCCGCACTGTCGGAGGGGCAGTACTGAGGGAGCGCCGCACTGTCGGAGGGACGGTACTGAGGGAGCGCCGCACTGTCGGAGGGGCGGTACTGAGGGAGCGCCGCACTGTCGGAGGGGCGGTACTGAGGGAGCGCCGCACTGTCGGAGGGGTGGTACTGAGGGAGCGCCGCACTGTCGGAGGGGTGGTACTGAGGGAGCGCCGCACTGTCGGAGGGACGGTACTGAGGGAGCGCCGCACTGTCGGAGGGGCGGTACTGAGGGAGCGCCGCACTGTCGGAGGGGCGGTACTGAGGGAGCGCCGCACTGTCGGAGGGGCGGTACTGAGGGAGCGCCGCACTGTCGGAGGGGCGGTACTGAGGGAGCGCCGCACTGTCGTAGGGGCGGTACTGAGGGAGCGCCGCACTGTCGGAGGGGCGGTACTGAGGGAGCGCCGCACTGTCGGAGGGGTGGTACTGAGGGAGCGCCGCACTGTCGGAGGGGCGGTACTGAGGGAGCGCCGCACTGTCGGAGGGGTGGTACTGAGGGAGCGCCGCACTGTCAGAGGGGCGGTACTGAGGGAGCGCCGCACTGTCGGAGGGGCAGTACTGAGGGAGCGCCGCACTGTCGGAGGGGCGGTACTGAGGGAGCGCCGCACTGTCGGAGGGGCGGTACTGAGGGAGCGCCGCACTGTCGTAGGGGCGGTACTGAGGGAGCGCCGCACTGTCGGAGGGGCGGTACTGAGGGAGCGCCGCACTGTCGGAGGGGCGGTACTGAGGGAGCGCCGCACTGTCGGAGGGGCGGTACTGAGGGAGCGCCGCACTGTCGGAGGGGCGGTACTGAGGGAGCGCCGCACTGTCGGCGGGGCGGTACTGAGGGAGCGCCGCACTGTCGGAGGGGCGGTACTGAGGGAGCGCCGCACTGTCGGAGGGGCGGTACTGAGGGAGCGCCGCACTGTCGGAGGAGCAGTACTGAGGGAGCGCCGCACTGTCGGAGGGGCAGTACTGAGGGAGCTCCGCACTATCGGAGGGGCAGTACTGAGGGAGCGCCGCACTGTCGGAGGGGCAGTACTGAGGGAGCGCCGCACTGTCGGAGGGGCAGTACTGAGGGAGCGTCGCACTGTCGGAGGGGCAGTACTGAGGGAGCGCCGCACTGTCGGAGGTGCAGTACTGAGGGAGCGTCGCACTGCCGGAGGGACAGTACTGAGGGAGCGCCGCACTGTCGGAGGGGCAGTACTGAGGGAGCGCCGCACTGTTGGAGGGGCAGTACTGAGGCAGCGCTGCACTGTCGGAAGGGCAGTACAGAGGGAGCGCCGCACTGTCGGTGGGGCAGTACTGAGGGAGCACCGCACTGTCGGAGGGGCAGTACTGAGGGAGCACCGCACTGTCGGAGGTGCCGTCTTTCGGATGAGACGTTAAAGTGAGGCCCCGTCTGCTCTCAGATGTGTGTAAAAGGTCCCACGGCAATCCCCTAAACTTCTCCGAATAGTGGCCGTGGGATCGTTTGCATTCACCTGAGAGGGCAGACGGGGCCTGGGTTTAACCTCTCATCAGTATTTGTAACAAGTTAATGGAGGTGATTATTTGTCACGTGTTATCAGAGTTGATTATTTTTAGTAAATTAACGACGTTCTCTCGTGGCTGTGAGCAAGCTAAAAAATGAAGAACTCCCATTTCTCCCGCGCCTTTCACCACCTCAGGACGTCCCAAAGCGCTTTACAACCAATGAAGTACTTATTGAAGTGTGGTCACTGTTGTAATGTAGGAAATGCGGCAGCCAATTGGCGGACAGCAAGCTCCCACAAACAGCAACTTGAGAATGACCAGATCATCTGTTTTTTAGTGATGTTGGTTGAGGGATAAATATTGGCCCCAGGACACCGGGGAGAACTCCCCCTGCTCTTCTTCCAATAGTGGCCGTGGGATCTTTTACATCCACCTGAGAGAGCAGACGGGACCTCGGTTTAACGTCTCATCTGAAAGGCTACAGGACGACGATAAAAGGCCCTTTTACTTTTATGTTCAAATATTTCTCTGATAAGGTTCCTGTGAAGCACCGTGGGGACCTTTTAGTCTGTCGAAAGTCGCTACATAAATACAAGTTGTTGTTGGTTGAGCAGTTGTTTCGAACTGGAGGCGGCCAGGCTCGCTACGGGATTGTGGATTGATAGAAGTCAGTGGAACCACAGGAGCTGCAGCCAACCCGAGTGTAAAGAGCAAAGTAGCAAAGCTGCTCGCGCTGGGTGAAAGGGCGAAGCTTCCTAGAGACAGGTAAATCAGAGTCACCACCCGCTTAAAGTGAACTTTAATCCAGCCAAGGTTTGAGCTGCCGTTCAAACCATGTTAGCTGGGGGGGTGGGGGGCGGGAAACAAGAGTTTTATTTCAATTGCTGTGTGCATATTACAGATAGGGGTGGACAGGGACTGTATCTATTTATATATTGTATTCGGCCAGCTGTAGATATATAAATATCTTCCGTGGCGAGACTGACTTAATATCGCTTGAGGTACAAAGTTGTGGCAGATAACTTTTATGTATTTATCACCTTCATGCCCGTGACACCTCCTATTTATAACACTGGCAGTGGTTCAAAAGTAGAAGGGGGTTTTGATAAGGTAATGTGGGAAAAAAACTATTGCCACTAGTCAGAGAGTAACTAGAAAGCATAAATTGAAGATCGTCAGCAAAACGTTGAAGGGAGAGGTCAGGATGATTTTTTTTTTTTTAACATAAAGGGATGTTAGGACATGGCCCAGAAACGGTGGCGGGAAGCTGAACCTGATTCATTTTCAAAAGGGACGTGAATCAATATAAGAAAAGGAAATATTTCAAGGTTTTGGGCTAAGGGCAGAGGAGTGGGACTGAGGGGAGAGAGCTGTATCAGAGAGAGGGCACGGGGCGGTGGGGGAATGGGGAAAGGACAGGGGAGTGGGACTGAGGGGAGAGAGCTGTATCAGAGAGAGGGCACAGGGCGATGGGGGAATGGGGAAAGGGCAGGGGAGTGGGACTGAGGGGAGAGAGCTGTATCAGAGAGAGGGCACAGGGCGATGGGGGAATGGGGAAAGGACAGGGGAGTGGGACTGAGGGGAGAGAGCTGTATCAGAGAGAGGGCACAGGCCGATGGGGGAATGGGGAAAGGACAGGGGAGTGGGACTGAGGGGAGAGCTGTATCAGAGAGAGGGCAGAGGGCGATGGGGGAATGGGGAAAGGACAGGGGAGTGGGACTGAGGGGAGAGCTGTATCAGAGAGAGGGCACAGGGCGATGGGGGAATGGGGAAAGGGCATGGGGGGGTGTGGGACTGAGGGGAGAGAGCTGTATCAGAGAGAGGGCACAGGGCGATGCGGGAATAGGGAAAGGACAGGGGAGTGGGACAGAGGGGAGTGAGCTGTATCAGAGAGAGGGCACGGGGCGATGGGGGAATGGGGAAAGGACAGGGGAGTGGGGCTGAGGGGAGAGAGCTGTATCAGAGAGAGGGCACAGGGCGATGGGGGAATGGGGAAAGGACAGGGGAGTGGGACTGAGGGGAGAGAGCTGTATCAGAGAGAGGGCACGGGGCGAAGGGGGAATGGGGAAAGGACAGGGGAGTGGGACTGAGGGGAGAGAGCTGTATCAGAGAGAGGGCACAGGGCGATGGGGGAATGGGGAAAGGGCAGGGGAGTGGGACTGAGGGGAGAGAGCTGTATCAGAGAGAGGGCACGGGGCGATGGGGGAATGGGGAAAGGACAGGGGAGTGGGACTGAGGGGAGAGAGCTGTATCAGAGAGAGGGCACGGGGCGATGGGGGAATGGGGAAAGGGCAGGGGAGTGGGACTGAGGGGAGAGCTGTATCAGAGAGAGGGCACGGGGCGATGGGGGAATGGGGAAAGGGCAGGGGAGTGGGACTGAGGGGAGAGCTGTATCAGAGAGAGGGCACAGGGCGATGGGGGAATGGGGAAAGGGCGGGGGGGGACTGAGGGGAGAGAGCTGTATCAGAGAGAGGGCACGGGGCGATGGGGGAATGGGGAAAGGGCGGGGGGGGCTGAGGGGAGACAGCTGTATCAGAGAGAGGGCACGGGGCGATGGGGGAATGGGGAAAGGGCAGGGGAATGGGACTGAGGGGAGAGAGCTGTATCAGAGAGAGGGCACGGGGCGATGGGGGAATGGGGAAAGGGCAGGGGAATGGGACTGAGGGGAGAGAGCTGTATCAGAGAGAGGGCACGGGGCGATGGGGGAATGGGGAAAGGACAGGGGAATGGGACTGAGGGGAGAGCTGTATCAGAGAGAGGGCACGGGGCGATGGGGGAATGGGGAAAGGGCAGGGGAGTGGGACTGAGGGGAGAGAGCTGTATCAGAGAGAGAGCACAGGGCGATGGGGGAATGGGGAAAGGACAGGGGAATGGGACTGAGGGGAGAGAGCTGTATCAGAGAGAGGGCACGGGGCGATGGGGGAATGGGGAAAGGGCAGGGGAGTGGGACTGAGGGGAGAGAGCTGTATCAGAGAGAGGGCACGGGGCGATGGGGGAATGGGGAAAGGGCAGGGGAATGGGACTGAGGGGAGAGAGCTGTATCAGAGAGAGGGCACGGGGCGATGGGGGAATGGGGAAAGGGCAGGGGAATGGGACTGAGGGGAGAGAGCTGTATCAGAGAGAGGGCACAGGGCGATGGGGGAATGGGGAAAGGGCAGGGGAGTGGGACTGAGGGGAGAGAGCTGTATCAGAGAGAGGGCACGGGGCGATGGGGGAATGGGGAAAGGGCAGGGGAGTGGGACTGAGGGGAGAGAGCTGTATCAGAGAGAGGGCACAGGGCGATGGGGGAATGGGGAAAGGACAGGGGAGTGGGACTGAGGGGAGAGAGCTGTATCAGAGAGAGGGCTTGGGGCGATGGGAGAATGGGGAAAGGACAGGGGAGTGGGACTGAGGGGAGAGAGCTGTATCAGAGAGAGGGCACGGGGCGATGGGGGAATGGGGAAAGGACAGGGGAGTGGGACTGAGGGGAGAGAGCTGTATCAGAGAGAGCTGTATCAGAGAGAGGGCACGGGGCGATGGGGGAATGGGGAAAGGGCAGGGGAGTGGGACTGAGGGGAGAGCTGTATCAGAGAGAGGGCACAGGGCGATGGGGGAATGGGGAAAGGGCAGGGGAGTGGGACTGAGGGGAGAGCTGTATCAGAGAGAGGGCACGGGGCGATGGGGGAATGGGGAAAGGACAGGGGGACTGAGGGGAGAGAGCTGTATCAGAGAGAGGGCACAGGGCGATGGGGGAATGGGGAAAGGACAGGGGAGTGGGACTGAGGGGAGAGAGCTGTATCAGAGAGAGGGCACAGGGCGATGGGGGAATGGGGAAAGGACAGGGGAGTGGGACTGAGGGGAGAGAGCTGTATCAGAGAGAGGGCACAGGGCGATGGGGGAATGGGGAAAGGACAGGGGAGTGGGACTGAGGGGAGAGAGCTGTATCAGAGAGAGGGCACGGGGCGATGGGGGAATGGGGAAAGGGCAGGGGGGGACAGAGGGGAGAGAGCTGTATCAGAGAGAGGGCACGGGGCGATGGGGGAATGGGGAAAGGACAGGGGAGTGGGACTGAGGGGAGAGAGCTGTATCAGAGAGAGGGCACGGGGCAATGGGGGAATGGGGAAAGGACAGGGGAGTGGGACTGAGGGGAGAGAGCTGTATCAGAGAGAGGGCACGGGGCGATGGGGGAATGGGGAAAGGGCAGGGGAGTGGGACTGAGGGGAGAGAGCTGTATCAGAGAGAGGGCACGGGGCGATGGGGGAATGGGGAAAGGGCAGGGGGGGACTGAGGGGAGAGAGCTGTATCAGAGAGAGGGCACGGGGCGAAGGGGGAATGGGGAAAGGACAGGGGAGTGGGACTGAGGGGAGAGAGCTGTATCAGAGAGAGGGCACAGGGCGATGGGGGAATGGGGAAAGGACAGGGGAGTGGGACTGAGGGGAGAGAGCTGTATCAGAGAGAGGGCACGGGGCGATGGGGGAATGGGGAAAGGACAGGGGAGTGGGACTGAGGGGAGAGAGCTGTATCAGAGAGAGGGCACGGGGCGATGGGGGAATGGGGAAAGGACAGGGGAGTGGGACTGAGGGGAGAGAGCTGTATCAGAGAGAGGGCACGGGGCGATGGGGGAATGGGGAAAGGGCAGGGGAGTGGGACTGAGGGGAGAGCTGTATCAGAGAGAGGGCACGGGGCGATGGGGGAATGGGGAAAGGACAGGGGAGTGGGACTGAGGGGAGAGAGCTGTATCAGAGAGAGGGCACAGGGCGATGGGGGAATGGGGAAAGGACAGGGGAGTGGGACTGAGGGGAGAGAGCTGTATCAGAGAGAGGGCACGGGGCGATGGGGGAATGGGGAAAGGGCAGGGGAGTGGGACTGAGGGGAGAGCTGTATCAGAGAGAGGGCACGGGGCGATGGGGGAATGGGGAAAGGACAGGGGAGTGGGACTGAGGGGAGAGAGCTGTATCAGAGAGAGGGCACAAGGCGATGGGGGAATGGGGAAAGGACAGGGGAGTGGGACTGAGGAGAGAGCGCTGTATCAGAGAGAGGGCACAGGGCGATGGGGGAATGGGGAAAGGACAGGGGAGTGGGACTGAGGGGAGAGAGCTGTATCAGAGAGAGGGCACGGGGCGATGGGGGAATGGGGAATGGGGAAAGGGCAGGGGTGTGGGACTGAGGGGAGAGAGCTGTATCAGAGAGGGCACGGGGCGATGGGGGAATGGGGAAAGGACAGGGGAGTGGGACTGAGGGGAGAGAGCTGTATCAGAGAGAGGGCACGGGGCGATGGGGGAATGGGGAAAGGACAGGGGAGTGGGACTGAGGGGAGAGAGCTGTATCAGAGAGAGGGCACGGGGCGATGGGGGAATGGGGAAAGGACAGGGGAGTGGGACTGAGGGGAGAGAGCTGTATCAGAGAGAGGGCACGGGGCGATGGGGGAATGGGGAAAGGACAGGGGAGTGGGACTGAGGGGAGAGAGCTGTATCAGAGAGAGGGCACGGGGCGATGGGGGAATGGGGAAAGGGCAGGGGAGTGGGTCTGAGGGGAGAGAGCTGTATCAGAGAGAGGGCACGGGGCGATGGGGGAATGGGGAAAGGACAGGGGAGTGGGACTGAGGGGAGAGAGCTGTATCAGAGAGAGGGCACAGGGCGATGGGGGAATGGGGAAAGGACAGGGGAGTGGGACTGAGGGGAGAGAGCTGTATCAGAGAGAGGGCGCAGGGCGATGGGGGAATGGGGAAAGGACAGGGGAGTGGGACTGAGGGGAGAGAGCTGTATCAGAGAGAGGGCACGGGGCGATGGGGGAATGGGGAAAGGGCAGGGGAGTGGGACTGAGGGGAGAGAGCTGTATCAGAGAGAGGGCACGGGGCGATGGGGGAATGGGGAAAGGGCAGGGGAGTGGGTCTGAGGGGAGAGAGCTGTATCAGAGAGAGGGCAGAGGGCGATGGGCTAAATGGCCTCGTTCTGTGTTGTAAAAGTCGAGCATGGGGAATATCCAAGAGACTTGCTCCGTCGCTGTCAGTCCAATCTGAGGGAGTGCTGCACCATCGGAGGTGCCGTCTTTCGGATGAGACGTTAAACCAAGTGTGACCTCTAGGGTGGGCGTAAAAGATCCCGCGGCACTATTGGAAGATCAGGGGAGTTCCTGGGGCTAATATTTATCCCTCAACCAACATCACTAAAAAAACAGATGATCTGGTCATTATCGCATCGCTGTTTGTGGGAGCTTGCTGTGCACAAATTGCCTGCCGTGTTTCCTACATTACAACAGTGACTACACTTCAAAAAGTACTTCATTGGCTGTGAAGTGCTTTGGGACGTCCGGAGGGAATGAAAGGGGCAAGTCTTTCTTTCATCAGAGAGGACTGGAAACCCTCGTCCAAAATACGGTATTTGGTGAGCATCAGCTCCAGGCACTGAAGCAAAAGCAGAATTCCAAGCCCCCTCCCAGGCACTCGATTCGAAAACAGGGAGGAGGGGTTAAAGGTAGTCACCCAGATTGGAAAACACAATTTCAAAATCTGCGGATGACACCAAATTGGGGAGGCGGGGGAGCGAGTATAGTTAATACAGAGGAGGATTGCACCAAAATACAGGTTGACATTGATAAACATGCAGAATGGGCGTGTAATTGGAAAATGAACGTCAATACAGATAGTCTGAAAAAACAGCCGTTCCCCACTACTCCCTGTCTTCTGTCCCTGAGCCAATTCTATATCCATGCTGCCACTCTCCCTTTAATCCCATGACCTGGGATGGCAGGAATGACGTACGAGGAGAGATTGGGTCGATTGGACTTATACTCGCTGGAGTTTAGAAGAGAGGGGATCTCATTGAAACTTATAAAATTCTAACAGGACTAGACAGACTAGATGCAGGAAGGATGTTCCCGATGGCGGGGGAGTCCAGAACCAGGGGTCACAGTCTAAGGATAAGGGGTAAGCCATTTAGGACAGAGATGAGGATGAATTTCTTCACCCAGAGAGTGGTGAACCTGTGGAATTCTCTACCACAGAGGGCAGTGGAGGCCAATTCATTAAATATATTCAAGAAGGAGTTGGATATATTTCTTAAGGCTAAAGGGATATGGGGAGAAGGCAGGGACAGGGTACTGAATTTGGATGATCAGCCATGATCTCATTAAATGGCGGAGCAGGCTCGAGGGGCCGAATGGCCTACTCCTGCTCCTATCTTCTATGTTTCTATAAGTGCGAGGTGGTGCATTTTGGTCAGCAGAATACTTTTGGAAAATGAGAGTCTAAATGGGGTCGAGGAACAGCGGGATCCGGGGTACAGATTCACAAATCACTAAAAGTAACAACGCAGGTTAATAAGGCCATAAAAAAGCAAACTAAGCCGTGGGCTTCAATTCTAAAGGGATAGAATTGAAAAGTAGAGAAATTATGTTAAACTTGTTTCGAACCTCGGTTAGACCACACTTGGAGCACTGTGCACAGTCCTGGTCTCCATATACCTTGGTTAGACCACACTCGGGGCACTGTGCACAGTCCTGGTCTCCATATACCTCGGTTAGACCACACTTGGAGCACTGTGCACAGTCCTGGTCTCCATATACCTTGGTTAGACCACACTTGGAGCACTGCGCACAGTCCTGGTCTCCATATACCTTGGTTAGACCACACTTGGAGCACTGTGCACAGTCCTGGTCTCCGTATACCTCGGTTAGACCACACTTGGAGCACTGTGCACAGTCCTGGTCTCCGTATACCTTGGTCAGACCACACTTGGAGCACTGTGCACAGTCCTGGTCTCCATATACCTCGGTTAGACCACACTCGGAGCACTGTGCACAGTCCTGGTCTCCATATTCCTCGGTTAGACCACACTTGGAGCACTGTGCACAGTCCTGGTCTCCATATACTTTGGTCAGACCACACTCGGAGCACTGTTCACAGTCCTGGTCTCCATATACCTCGGTTAGACCACACTTGGAGCACTGTGCACAGTCCTGGTCTCCATATACCTCGGTTAGACCACACTTGGAGCACTGTGCACAGTCCTGGTCTCCATATACCTCGGTTAGACCACACTTGGAGCACTGTGCACAGTCCTGGTCTCCATATACCTCGGTTAGACCACACTTGGAGCACTGTGCACAGTTCTGGTCTCCGTATACCTTGGTTAGACCACACTTGGAGCACTATGCACAGTCCTGGTCTCCATATACCTCGGTTAGACCACACTTGGAGCACTGTGCACAATTCTGGTCTCCATATTATAAAAAGGATTATAGAGGCACTGGAGTAGATGCATAAAAGATTTACTAGAATGATCCCAGAAATGCGAGGTTACACCTTATCAGGAAAGATTGAACAGGCCGGGGCTCTTTTCTCTAGAAAAGAGAAGGCTGAGGGGTGACCTGATCGAGGTCTTTAAGATTATGAAAGGGTTCGATAGGGTCGACGTAGAGAAGATGTTTCCACTTGTGGGGGAGACCAGAACTAGGGGCCATCAATATAAGACAGTCACTGATAAATCCAATAGGGAATTCAGGAGAAACTTCTTTACCCAGAGAGTGGTGAGAATGTGGAACTCGCTCCCACAGGGAGTGGTTGAGGCGAATAGTATAGATGTGTTTAAGCGGAAGCTGGATAAACACGAGGGAGAAAGGGATAGAAGGTTATGTTGATGGGGTGAGATGGAGAGGGGTGCGAGGAGGCTCGAGTGGATCAGAAGGAAGCGATGCAACAATGGTCCCAGCACTAATCCTTTGGCAACACCACTTCCCACCATTTGACATAGAACAGTTGGGCTGCATGCCCTGTTTCTGTGCTGTAAATATTTAGTAACTTAGTAATACTGTGAATACGCCTTCTCCTCTGATTCTCTGGATCCTTGTGCTCAGCCACGCTGCACAGTCTCGGGTCAACCCCCGGCCAAACGTTACCGATGAGCAGCAGCACATTTTCAAAGGCGAACTATCTTGGACTGCACTCTATATTTTAAGTGTTTACGCTGCGCCGTCGAATGATGAATGGCCTGGGCTTCAGTACAAAGATTGGGCAAACTGTCCCGATTTTTTTTGGATCTGGAGTTTCCCGAAGTCGCGACCCAAGTGGAATAGTTCGTGGCGCAGCTGCTCCCTGGTTGGCCGGCACCAACACGCGGACATGTGCCCAGACACGGGATCTGGCGGTGAGAACAGTGAGATGCGCCGCCCCGCAATTTACTGGCCCCCCACGGGACCATTGGCCAAAACCCACACTGGCATTACCGAGCGAAGCAACTGCCTTAACAATCTGTGGTGGAAAAATCTGCAGGGAAGTGGGGATGGAGCGAATGGAGTGGGACTAATTGGAGAGTGTTATAAATCTCATCATCAAAAAGAACTACTCATGAAATAACACTGGACGGCCAGCTGGTGGCGCCGTCCAAGGAGTATAAATACTCGGGCGTGGGCCCAGCTTGCTCAGGGACATTTTATAAGACAGGAACTAGTGAAGGACAACTAGACCTCCATGTTCTGAAACAAGTTGATTAAAGCCTTGCTTTATACTTGAACCAAGTGCGTAGTGAGTTTTATTACGTCAGAGAGCTCTTTCAAAGAGCCGGCACAGGCACGATGGGCCGAATGCTCTCCAACTGTGCTGCATCATTCTAGGAAAAGGTTTTTTATTCAGATGAGCAGAGTTACTGACAACTTAACCAGGAACGTGGGCAGAATGTGTTCAGATTTTACAAATTAATAGTGAACTAAGTCCCACAGTGTAGCAGATCTCACTCACCTCCCAAATGAAACAAAGCTACAAAAGTAAGCTGGAACAAAATGTTCATCTTATTCTTTGGAACGACAGAACAAGAGTCACAGTGAATGTAATCCTGTGGCACAGTCCCATCAAACACTCCCAGGGCAGGTACAGCATGGGTTAGATACAGAATAAAGCTCCCTCGACACTGTCCCATCAAACACTCCCAGGGCAGGTACAGCACGGGTTAGATACAGAGTAAAGCTCCCTCGACACTGTCCCATCAAACACTCCCAGGGCAGGTACAGCACGGGTTAGATACAGAGTAAAGCTCCCTCTACACTGTCCCATCAAACACTCCCAGGGCAGGTACAGCATGGGTTAGATACAGAGTAAAGCTCCCTCTACACTGTCCCATCAAACACTCCCAGGGCAGGTACAGCACGGGTTAGATACAGAATAAAGCTCCCTCTACACTGTCCCATCAAACACTCCCAGGGCAGGTACAGCACGGGTTAGATACAGAGTAAAGCTCCCTCTACACTGTCCCATCAAACACTCCCAGGGCAGGTACAGCACGGGTTAGATACAGAGTAAAGCTCCCTCTACACTGTCCCATCAAACACTCCCAGGGCAGGTACAGCACGGGTTAGATACAGAGTAAAGCTCCCTCTACACTGTCCCATCAAACACTCCCAGGGCAGGTACAGCACGGGTTAGATACAGAGTAAAGCTCCCTCTACACTGTCCCATCAAACACTCCCAGGGCAGGTACAGCACGGGTTAGATACAGAGTAAAGCTCCCTCTACACTGTCCCATCAAACACTCCCAGGGCAGGTACAGCACGGGTTAGATACCGAGTAAAGCTCCCTCTACACTGTCCCCATCAAACACTCCCAGGGCAGGTACAGCACGGGATAGATACAGAGTAAAGCTCCCTCTACACTGTCCCATCAAACACTCCCAGGGCAGGTACAGCACAGGTTAGATACAGAGTAAAGCTCTCTCTACACTGTCCCCATCAAACACTCCCAGGGCAGGTACAGCACGGGATAGATACAGAGTAAAGCTCCCTCTACACTGTCCCATCAAACACTCCCAGGGCAGGTACAGCACGGGTTAGATACAGAGTAAAGCTCTCTCTACACAGTCCCATCAAACACTCCCAGGGCAGGTACAGCAGGGGTTAGATACAGAGCAAAGCTCCCTCTACACTGTCCCATCAAACACTCCCAGAGCAGGTACAGCACGGGGTTAGATACAGAGCAAAGCTCCCTCTACAGTGTCCCGTCAAACACTCCCAGGCACAATAAGGAATAGAATGAGGCAGTAGTTCACTGTCACCGTGAACACTGAGCTGAGTCATACTGCGGATTGAGCTGAAGCTCACGTGAAGCAGATATGGATCAGGACTGGGCCAGTCTCAGCTGGCAGTGCGCTGGAGATTGTATCTGTAATGATGAAACACACAGGAGTAGTGTGGTAAACCACTGTCATACCTGTCTGTGTCTGTATGTGTATTCCACTAGGTACAGGTCTGGACATGCCTCGGCTGACTCCTCCCACTATTCCAGGTATATAAGTGACTACCTCCCAGTCCCTTAGTATTCTGGACGGGTCGACCACTCGAGACTAGACCTTCATTCTTTAGTTAATAAAAGCCTGATTGTTACTCGCTCAACTTCAGTCTTTTGAGTAATTGATGGCGCATCAATTTTATTAACTAAATTTTTTATAATGGAGAAGATCCTCACACCAGCATGCCTGGACCTGGACAGTCGGGAAGCGGACGCTTCCACCAAGTTTGCTCACTGGCTCACGTGCTTCGAGACATTCCTGACTGCCTCCACTGCGGTCGAAACGGATGCGGACAAACTGTCTGTCCTGTTCTCCAAGGTGAACCACCGAGTGTACTCAGTCATCCGGGACGCGACCTCGTACACAGCCGCCCTCCAGCTCCTCAAGACCCAGTACACGCGCCCTGTGAACGAAGTTTACGCTAGGCACCTTCTGGGGAGTCGCAAGCAACAACCTGGGGAATCGACTGAGGAATACCTCCAAGCACTGTCCGTGCTTGGCCGGGCCTGTGGGTGTAAGGCGGTAACGCCCACTAAGTACACGGAGGAACTGATCCGGGATGCCTTCGTAGCGGGCCACAGGTCCAACTACACCCGACAGCGACTGCTGGAGCAGAGTGACCTCACCCTTGACAAAGCCTCCGACATCGCACTAACGCTGGACGCAGCCTTCCGGGGCATGGATGCCTACTCCTCTGCACCGTGGACGCCGCGGGGAACGACAACCTGGGACACGGTAGGACAGCCCCATAGCACCGTGCCACCCCAGCCACAGCCCAACAACGGCCCAACTACCGCAGCAGTGTCCCAAAGCCAGACAGCAGTATCCCAAGGCCAGAAATGCTACTTCTGTGGCCAGGCCAAACACCCCAGAGCGCGCTGCCCGGCGAAGAATGCAACCTGCTTGGGCTGCGGGAAAAAGGGACACTACGCCAGCGTCTGCAAGGCCAAAGCCACCCCGAACGCCAGCAGCGCCGCGTGTGGGCCGTGCGAGCCGCCATCTTGGGCCTCCCCAGCCATGGGCGAACCACCGCAGCAGCAGCCATCTTGGACGACTCCAGCCACATGGGAATCATGGGCGCCGCCATCTTGGACACCAGCCGGGACGCAGCAGACCGCCAACCCCCCCCCATCTGATACTCGCAGCGACACACCGACCCCTACGCTGGCCTCTGTGACGCTGGACCAAACGAGACCGCACCAGCTAGCTGGCAGTGCGCTGGAGATTGTATCTGTAATGATGAAACACACAGGAGTAGTGAGCGGGAAGGAACAGGTGCCTGATATGCAGGAGCAAGGTCTATGAGTCAGCTGACTGCAATGGGGGTTTAACACTTTCACAAGCTGTTCCTAAGAAAGAAGAAAAGAACACTTGCATTTTGACAGCACCTTTCACCACCTCAGGACGTCCCCCATGAAGTACTTTTTGAAGTGTGGTCACTGTTGTAATGTCGGAAACGTGGCAGCCAGCTGTACCAATAAACCTCAGGATAGGTTTTTGCTAGGCAAGGGTATTAAGGGTCACGGAACCAAGGCGGGCAGATGTTGTTAACATGCAGGTCACGAATGGCGGAACAGGCTCGAGGGGCTGAATGGCATCCTCTTGTTCCTAGACAGCACCAAGTTTCTGCCTTTGGTGTTTAAACAGGGGAGCACACGGACGGTGGTTATCTGCACTGCCAACATAAACACAGACTGAAAGTAAAATGTAGCGGGACCGTGAGAAATAAAACCACAGACAATGCTAATCACAAGGCAGATAAGTGTGAAACATTTTCAGCTTCACTCTCACCGTCGAGGAGATCATTGGGAGTCGAGATTACATTATCATCTCCTAGTTTTACTTCTTTCCGGCACTGTTTTAATTCAATCTTGTGATGTGGGCGTCGCTGGCAAGGCCCAGCGTTTATTGCCCATCCCTAGTTGCCCCCGAGAAGGTGGTGGTGAGCCGCCTTCTTAAACCGCTGCAGTCCGTGTGGTGAAGGTACTCCCACAGCGCTGTTCGGGAGGGAGTTCCAGGATTTTGACCCAGCGACGATGAAGGAATGGCCGATATATTTCCTGGTCGGGATGGTGTGTGACTTGGAGGGGAACTTGGAGGTGGTGATATTCCCATTAGAGTGTTGATATTTGCTGGGGTGAAGATCCCCAGACGCTGAATGCCCCCTGGTACCTCCGCTGGTCATCCTGGATGGGTGACCCTAAACAGTGAATGCTGGAAGGCGCTACTCCCCCAGTGATGGACAGTGTTACTCCCCCAGTGATGGACAGTGTTACTCCCCCAGTGATGGACAGTGTTACTCCCCCAGTGATGGACAGTGTTACTCCCCCACTGATGGACAGTGTTACTCCCCCAGTGATGGACAGTGTTACTCCCCCAGTGATGGGCAGTGTTACTCCCCCAGTGATGGACAGTGTTACTCCCCCAGTGAAGGGCAGTGTTACTCCCCCAGTGATGGACAGTGTTACTCCCCCAGTGATGGACAGTGTTACTTCCCCAGTGATGGACAGTGTTACTCCCCCAGTGATGGACAGTGTTACTCCCCCAGTGATGGACAGTGTTACTCCCCCAGTGATGGACAGTGTTACTCCCCCAGTGATGGACAGTGTTACTCCCCCAGTGATGGACAGTGTTACTCCCCCAGTGATGGACAGTGCTACTCCCCCAGTGATGGACAGTGTTACTCCCCCAGTGATGGACAGTGTTACTCCCCCAGTGATGGACAGTGTTACTCCCCCAGTGATGGACAGTGTTACTCCCCCAGTGATGGACAGTGTTACTCTCCCAGTGATGGACAGTGTTACTCCCCCAGTGATGGGCAGTGTTACTCCCCCAGTGATGGACAGTGTGTTACTCCCCCAGTGATGGACAGTGTTACTCCCCCAGTGATGGACAGTGTTACTCCCCCAGTGATGGGCAGTGTTACTCCCCCAGTGATGGGCAGTGTTACTCCCCCAGTGATGGGCAGTGTTACTCCCCCAGTGATGGACAGTGTTACTCCCCCAGTGATGGGCAGTGTTACTCCCCCAGTGATGGACAGTGTTACTCCCCCAGTGATGGACAGTGTTACTCCCCCAGTGATGGACAGTGTTACTCCCCCAGTGATGGACAGTGTTACTCCCCAGTGATGGACAGTGTTACTCCCCTAGTGATGGACAGTGTTACTCCCCCAGTGATGGACAGTGTTACTCCCCCAGCGATGGACAGTGTTACTCCCCCAGCGATGGGCAGTGTTATTCCCCCAGTGATGGACAGTGTTACTCCCCCAGTGATGGATTCACTATTGATTCAATGGAGCTGTCTGCTGGGTGATTTGCCTTCGAATGGGCTCTCTACTGAGTCCTTCACTATGAATTGTGCAGCAGAGGATGTGTCTCTCTGTCCTGAAGGCAGTAGAGTGAAGCATCGACAATACATTGAAAGCCTTTCCAACACTGTGCAATTACCTCCATTCACAACATCCTCACATCTTCAACATAGATAAATGTCCCAAGGCAATCCAGAGGGAAAGTCAGACAAAAACTGACACCAAGGCAACGAAGGAGGTATTAGGTGAGGTGAGCAAAAGCTTATACAATCATAGAAATTTACGGCACAGAAGGAGGCCATTCGGCCCATCGTGTCCTTGCCGGCCGACAAAGAGCTCTCCGGCCTAATCCCACTTTCCAGCTCTCGGTCCGTAGCCCTGTAGGTTACGGCACTTCAAGGGCACATCCAAGTACTTTTTAAATGTGATGAGGGTTTCTGCCTCTCCCACCCTTTCAGGCAGTGAGTTCCAGACCCCCACCACCCTCTGGGTGAAAGCATTTCTCCTCAACTCCCCTCTAATCCTTCTACCAGTTACTTTAAATCTCTGCCCCCTGGTTATTGACCTCTCTGCTAAGGGGAAATAGGTCCTTCCTATCCACTCTATCCAGGCCCCTCATAATTTTATACACCTCAATCAAGTCTCCCCTCAGCCTCCTCTGCTCCAAAGAAAACAACCCCAGCCTGTCCAATAGCAAAATACTGCGGATGCTGGAAATCTGAAATAACAACAGAAAACGCTGGAAAAACTCAGCAACATCTGTGGAGAGAGAAACAGAGTCAGTGTTTCGGGTCGAAGACCTTTCGTCAGAACTGGAAACAAGTGGGAAAAGGAACAGATTTTAAAGCAAGTGTGGGGGCTGGGAAATGGGGGAGGGGGATGAAAGAACAAAAGGGGAAGGTCAGTGATAGAATGGAAGGCAGGAGAAGTAAAGAGGCATTGAGAGATATTCAAGGCGAGAGGAGATGGTAATGGGACAGGTTAAGTACAAAGGATGCATTTACAGCCCTCTGGACTCAACATAGAGTGCAACAACTTCAGATCATAATCTCGGCCCCGATCACATACAGGAAACTTTGGTACATCCGGCACCGACAGGACCGAGCTGTTGCCGATCTATCAAAACTGCCGGACATACAAAGTTAATGTTGAAGCACACGGAGATTTGCAGCTCCGTATCTGGCAACAAACACTGTTGGCTTCTAAGCAGTCGGCCGTACCTTGGAAGCGTCTCTGTAGCTTCGCAACAGCTTCAGAGAGACTTTGCAGAGCCTGACTGTTGGAAAAAAAAGCCACGAGAAGCAAAAAAAACCTAACAAAACGGCTCCTGATTTCCGCCGGTCGATCGAGGTTTCCGGACATACAACCTCCGGATAAACCAAAGTCTCCTGTATATATATTTTATCCACACTTTTTGTTTGTGTTTTTTTTTCCCCACGTGGCAGCTGTCTTTCATTCTGCCAGCGCAATTCACACTCCATCTAGAGCCATCCTTTGTACTTAACCTGTCCCATTACCACCTCGTCTCGCCTTGAATATCTCTCAATGCCTCTTTTCTTCTCTGGGCCTTCTATCCTATCACAGACCTTCCCTTTTGTTCTTTCCTCCCCTCCCCCCTTTCCCAGCCCCTAAACTTGCCTTAAAATTTATTCCTTTTCCTGCTTGTTTCCAGTTCTGACGAAGGGTCCCAGACCTGAAACGTTAACTCTGTTCCTCTCTTCACAGATGCTGCCCGACCTGCTGAGTGTCTGCAGCATTTTCTGTTGTTATTCCAGCCTATCCAATCTTTCCTCATTGCTAAAATTCCCCAGTCCTGGCAACATCCTCGTAAATCCAGTTCTGACGAAGGGTCTTCGACCTGAAACGTTAACTCCTGTTTCTCTCTTCACAGATGCTGCCTGACCTGCTGAGTATCTCCAGCATTTTCTGTTTTTATTTCAGATTTCCAGCATCTGCAGCATTTTCTTTTTGTATCCTCGTAAATCTCCTCTGTACCCGCTCTAGTGCAATCGCATCCTTCCTGCAATGCGGTGACCAGAACTGCACGCTGTACTCTGGCAGCGGCCTAGCTAGTGTTTTATACAGTTCTAGCATAACCTTGGTTAAAGAGGTTGATTTTAAGCAGCGTCTTAAAGGGGGAAGAGGGAGGTGGAGAGGCAGAGAGGTTTGGGGAGCGAATTGCAGAGCTTGGGATGGCTGAAGGCATGGCCGCCCATGTTGAGGCGCAGGCTGGGTGGGACGCGCAAGAGGCCAGAGTTGGAGGAATGGAGGGTTGGCAGAGGTGGGGCGGTGGGGGGGAAGCTGTAGGGCTGGAGGATGTAACACGGACAGGGAGTGGTGAGGTACGGAGGGATTTAAACATGATTCATTGCCAATCAAGACGTCATTGGCACACAACGGGCGGAACCGAACACCGCCATGCCCAGTCCGTCAGCTGATGTGATGTCTCGGGTGCAATCACCTCCCGCTGTCTTTGATTTCTGTGCCGAGTCGCTTTATTGTCTTATGCCTGGCTCGAGGTGTGACTGTGAGAGGTGGGAACTGAAGGCTGCCAAGTCAAACAGCGAGTCACAGGGGACCACTGTGCGATGAGCACCTGGTCACAGCCAGTGGCGCGACACACTCCCCATCCCCGGTACTCGTCATCAAACTCGCAACTGTTGCGTTTTCCAAACCTGAGCCAGCTTGCCCGAAATGAGACACTAGAATATTGTTGCAGTAATATTTACAGTAATAAGATTGACATTTGGAAGTATTTATGAAATTTGGTCACCGCAGAATCTCAAACGGGGAACATTCCAGATGTTTGGAATATTAAAACACTGTCTGACTCAACTCTCAACTCATGTGGGGAAAAGGAAGTCACAGACATTAACATTCCCTGGACACTATCATCAGTGACGAGTGGCAACACACCACCAAACCAGTTCCTTATCTCCAGTCAAAATCTCATTATAATCCGCACGATAAAAGTTCAAAGCTGCCAAGAGTGTTTTATGAGCTCGCTTACTCACTCACTCACAGACTCACTCGCTCACTCACTCACAGACTCACTCACTCACAGACTCACTCACTCACAGACTCACTCACTCACAGACTCACTCGCTCACAGACTCACTCGCTCACTCACTCACAGACCCACTCACAGACCCACTCACAGACCCACTCACTCACAGACCCACTCACAGACCCACTCACAGACCCACTCACTCACAGACCCACTCACAGACCCACTCACAGACCCACTCACTCACAGACTCACTCACAGACCCACTCACAGACTCACTCACAGACTCACTCGCTCACTCACTCACAGACTCACTCACAGACTCACTCACAGACTCACTCACAGACTCACTCACAGACCCACTCATAGACCCACTCACAGACTCACTCACTCACACTCACTCACAGACTCACTCGCTCACTCACTCACTCACAGACTCACTCGCTCACAGACTCACTCACAGACTCACAGGCTCACTCACTCACTCACAGACCCACTCACAGACCCACTCACAGACTCACTCGCTCACAGACTCACTCGCTCACTCACTCACAGACTCACTCACAGACTCACTCACTCACAGGCTCACTCACTCACAGGCTCACTCACTCACAGACTCACTCACAGACTCACTCGCTCACAGACTCACTCACTCACAGGCTCACTCACTCACAGGCTCACTCACTCACAGGCTCACTCACAGACTCACTCACTCACAGGCTCACTCACTCACAGACTCACTCACAGACTCACTCGCTCACTCACTCGCTCACTCACTCACAGACCCACTCACAGACCCACTCACAGACCCACTCACAGACCCACTCACAGACCCACTCACAGACCCACTCACAGACTCACTCACAGACCCACTCACAGACTCACTCACAGGCTCACTCACAGGCCCACTCACAGGCCCACTCGCTCACAGACTCACTCGCTCACAGACTCACTCGCTCACTCACTCACAGGCTCACTCACTGACTCGCTCACTCACAGAGCCACTCACAGACCCACTCACTCACAGACCCACTCACAGACCCACTCACAGACCCACTCACAGACCCACTCACAGACTCACTCACAGACTCACTCACAGGCCCACTCACAGGCCCACTCGCTCACAGACTCACTCGCTCACAGACTCACTCGCTCACTCACTCACAGGCTCACTCACTGACTCGCTCACTCACAGAGCCACTCACAGAGCCACTCACAGAGCCACTCACAGAGCCACTCACAGACCCACTCACAGACCCACTCACAGACTCACTCACAGACTCACTCACAGACTCACTCACAGACCCACTCATAGACCCACTCACAGACCCACTCACAGACTCACTCACAGACTCACTCACAGACCCACTCACAGACTCACTCACAGACTCACTCACAGACTCACTCACAGACTCACTCACAGGCCCACTCGCTCACAGACTCACTCGCTCACTCACTCACAGGCTCACTCACTGACTCGCTCACTCACAGACCCACTCACTCACAGACTCACTCACTCACTGACTCACTCACTCACAGACTCACTCACTCACAGACTCACTCACTCAGACTCTATCACAGACTCACACACTCACTGACTCACACACTCACAGACTCACTCACTCAGACTCACTCACTCACTGACTCACTCACTGACTCACTCACTCAGACTCACTCACTCACTAACTCACAGACTCACTCACTCACAGACTCACTCACTCACAGACTCACTCACTCCCTGACTCACTCACTCACAGACTCACTCACTCACAGACTCACTCACTCACTCACAGACTCACTCACTCACTCACAGACTCACTCACTCACTCACACCAGTGCAGTACTGAGGGAGCGCCGCACTGTCGGAGGGACAGTACTGAGGGAGCCCCGCACTGTCGGAGGGGCGGTACTGAGGGAGCACCGCACTGTCGGAGGGGCAGTACTGAGGGAGCACCGCACTGTCGGAGGGGCAGTACTGAGGGAGCACCGCACTGTCGGAGGGGCAGTACTGAGGGAGCACCATACTGTCAGAGGGGCAGTACTAAGGGAGTGCCGCACTGTCGGAGGGGCAGTACTGAGGGAGCGCCGCACTGTCGGAGGGGCAGTACTGAGGGAGCGCCGCACTGTCGGAGGGGCAGTACTGAGGGAGCGCCGCACTGTCGGAGGGGCGGTACTGAGGGAGCGCCGCACTGTCGGAGGGGCAGTACGGAGGGAGCACCGCACTGTCGGAGGGGCAGTACTGAGGGAGCGCCGCACTGTCGGAGGGGCAGTACTGAGGGAGCACCGCACTGTCAGAGGGGCAGTACGGAGGGAGCGCGGCACTGTCGGAGGGGCAGTACTGAGGGAGCGCCGCACTGTCGGAGGGGCAGTACTGAGGGAGCACCGCACTGTCGGAGGGGCAGTACTGAGGGAGCACCGCACTGTCGGAGGGGCAGTACTGAGGGAGCGCCGCACTGTCAGAGGGGCAGTACTAAGGGAGCGCCGCACTGTCGGAGGGGCAGTACTGAGGGAGCGCCGCACTGTCGGAAGTGCCGTCTTTCGGATGAGACGTTAAACCGAGGTCCCGTCTGCTCTCTCAGGTGGATGCAAAAGATCCCACGGGCCACTATTGGAAGATCAGCAGAGGGAGTTCTCCCCAGTGTCCTGGGGCCAATATTTATCCCTCAACCAAATCACTAAAAAACAGATGATCTGGTCATTATCACAGTGCTGTTTGTGGGAGCTTGCTGTGCGCAAATTGGCTGCCGCGTTTCCCACATTACAACAGTGACCACACTTCAAAAAGTACTTCATTGGCTGTAAAGCGCTTGGGACGTCCTGAGGTGGTGAAAGGCGCTGGAGAAATGCGAGCCTTTCTTGCTTTAATTTTTCTAAGTTGGAATGTTACCTTGCTCTTTCCTTCGACTCATTATAGATCTCCGTTATAACTCGGTCCTTGTTGTCCATGAAATTATTGTGAGCTTCTTCAAGTTTCCTGCAAGAAAGTAAAACTCGATTTACAATGATGGGAGTGTTGCTGGTATGTTCGCGGTTGTCTCGCCACCGCACAGCCCTTCGCTCGACAGGCTACCGCTGCACGGGGCGCCAGGGCTCCTCCAGCCTTGCTGGGCTGGTGGCTGAGACGTGCAAGGCCTGCTCCGGGCAGGCCTGTTGCCCGACTGTCACCACACCACTGGAAGAGAAGACCAAATTCTAGTGGCAGAGCCTGCAGAGTGAAGGATGGCCCCATTCCGCCCCTGCCTCAGCTCGTCCGCTGCTGAAACCCTCAGCTGTGCCTTTGTTACCTCCAGACTTGACTGTCCCAACCCACTCCTGGCCGGCCTTCCTCGTTCAACGCTACGTAAACTTGAGCTCATCCAAAACTCGGCTGCCCCCGTGTCCCAACTCGCACCAAGTCCCGTTCGTCCATCACCCCCTGTGCTCGCTGACCTACATTGGCTCCTTGTTTTCAAATCCCTCCGTGGCCTCGCCCCTCTCCCTATCTCTGTAACCTCCTCCAGCCCCACAACCCTCCCCGAGATCCCTGCGCTCCTCCAATTCTGGCCTCTTGAGCATCCCCCTGATTTTAATCGCTCCACCATTGGCGGCCGTGCCTTCAGCTGCCTGGGCCCCGAGCTCTGGAATTCCCTCCCTAAACCTCTCCGCCTCTCTCTCCTCCTTTAAGACGCTCCTTAAAACTTACCTCTTTGACCAAGCTTTTGATCACCTGTCCTAATATCTCCTATGTGGCTCGGCGTCAAATTTTTTTGTTTGATAACGCCATACGGGCCCCTCGAGCCTGCTCCGCCATTCAATAAGATCATGGCTGATCTTCTACATCAACTCCACTATCCCCAGATCCCTTGAGTCCCTTAGTGCCCGAAAATCTATCGCTCTCAGTCTTGAATATGCTCAACGACTGAGCCTCCACAGCCCTCTGGGGTAGAGAATTCCACAGATTCACCGCCCTCTGAGCAACGTTCGCTGTCATTTTGTTTGGAGCCACACGACCTTCTGACTCAGAGGCGAAAGAACTCCCAACTGAGCTAAGCTGGCTCTCAATTAGGAACCTATGTGCACAGTTGTGGTCGCCATATTATAAAAAGGATATAGGGGCACTGGAGAGGGTGCAGAGAAGATTTACAAGGATCATACCAGAAATGCGAGGGTATACCTAGCAGGAAAGGATGAACAGGACTAGACAGACTGGATGCAGGAAGGATGTTCCCGATGGCGGGGGAGTCCAGAACCAGGGGTCACAGTCTAAGGATAAGGGGTAAGCCATTTAGGACAGAGATGAGGAGGAATTTCTTCACCCAGAGAGTGGTGAACCTGTGGAATTCTCTACCACAGAAGGCAGCGGAGGCCAATTCATTAAATATATTCAAGAAGGAGTTGGATATATTCCTTAAGACTAAAGGGATCAAGGGATATGGGGAGAAAGCAGGGACAGGGTACTGAATTTGGATGATCAGCCATGATCCCATTGAATGGCGGAGCAAGCTCGAGGGGCCGAATGGCCTACTCCTGCTCCTATCTTCTATGTATCTAACAGGCTGGGTCTCTTTTCTCTTGAACAGAGAAGGCTGAGGGGTGACCTAATAGAGGTCTTTAAAATGATGAAAGGTTTTGATAGAGTGGATACAGAGAGAGAGTTTCCACTTGTGGGGAAGAGCATAACTAGGGGCCATCAATATAAGATAGTCACCAAGAAATCCAATAGGGAATTCAGGAGAAACTTCTTTACCCAGAGAGTGGTGAGAATGTGGAACTCGCTACCACAGGGAGTGGTTGAAGCGAATAGTATAGAGGCATTTAAGGGGAAGCAGGATAAACACATGGGGGAGACGGGAATAGAGGGTTACGCTGATAGAGTTAGATGAGGAAAGACGGGAAGAGGCTCGAGTGGAGCATAAACGCCGGCGTGGACTGGTTGGGCCGAATGGCCTGTTTTGCGCTGTATATCCTGTGTAATGTTTAAAGTACACCACCTGCATTGTTCTCTCGCTGAACGATACTGGGAATATTCTACCTCGTATATGTTAGAATCCCATTTACAGGAATTCCCAGCACTTGAAATTCAGGGGATTGCTTCGAGCAATGTGAGATCCCACAGTAATATTCTTGCAAGGGAGTCTGGGCAGTTGTAAACCCCTCTTGTGTCTTTAAACCTGGCTGCACTCAACCGTTTGAAAAAAGAAACAGGCGACAAATTGGAGCTGAGAATATCTGGGAAAGATTAGAGTTGCTGAACTCCAGCCAGGCTGTGATTATTCTGCGGCGTGTAAATTATTCCGAGTGTAAACTGCATCCTCAGGTAGGCCTTAAGTCAACTGCCACATGGAAGTCATTGTACTGTTGGATCCCCATTCCATGCCAATATAGATGTATAAATCTGGCTTTTCCACAAAAATTAAACCTTAATCTAGAGTAAAGATATTAAGGCCCGGGGAGAAGGCAAAATGTTGGAACTGTTCAGTTGGGTAGGAAGCTCAACGCTTTTCCAGTCGGGGAGAAACATAGAAGATAGGAGCAGGAGTAGGCCATTCGGCCCCTCGAGCCTGCTCCGCCATTTAATGAGATCATGGCTGATCATCCAAATTCAGTACCCTGTCCCTGCCTTCTCCCCATACCCCTTGATCCCTTTAGCCTTAAGAAATACATCTAACTCCTTCTTGAATATATTTAATGAATTGGCCTCAACTGTCTTCTGTGGTAGAGAATTCCACAGGTTCACCACTCTCTGGGTGAAGAAATTCCTCCTCATCTCTGTCCTAAATGGCTTACCCCTTATCCTTAGACTGTGACCCCTGGTTCTGGACTCCCCGACCATCAGGAACATCCTTCCTGCATCTAGTCTGTCCAGTCCTGTCAGATTTTTATAAGTTTCAATGAGATAAAATGAGATTTTAAAGAGGATTTTCATCCTCATTCCCCTCATGAAGTATCCCGCTCCATGCATCCCTCATGAAGTATCCCGCTCCATGCATCCGGGGAGGTGGGGCTGGAGATTGGCGACCAGGCACCAGCCCAATGCCGCTCTCGGGCTTCTCCAGCGAGGTGCAGAGAGAGCGGCCCCACGCTGACGTGGGGTGGGCGGCTGGCCTTCCACTGCAGGCTCCCAGCTTGGCACTATTGCAGAAGGAGGCCGTTCGGACTCATTTGCGTTGACGGGCAACGCTTCATTGTTGGCCCAGAAATTCCGTTCGCAGGCCTCCCGTGGGCGGAGGGCTGCGGTCTGGAAAAATCTGCGCCCGGACTGGAGGTGCTCCCGGGAGGCGCAGAGATCCGGTGCTCAGCCTCTCCAAACTGGCCGGTGCGCAGGGCCCACGTATCCCAGAGGCGCAGGCGGTTTCGCAGCGTCCCGGGGATCACGTGGGCCCTGGGGAGCCAATCAGAGAAGGGAATCTCCATTCATACATTTGACAGGAAGACTTGTCAAATATATGAATGGAGATCACCCCCAAAACATCGGAAAACTTGAAATTACATAAATTAACTATTTTAAACAAAAATTTAACGGGGCTAAAAATAAACTTACCTTTCTTTAAAGTATTTTTAAATGATAAATCAGTGGAAATTTTTTATTTTATTTACTTTTTTCAACTCCTATCCTGGTAAAAGCAGGCTTTGCGCAGGCTTTTATCAGGCGCAAGAATTGTAAGTGTTTTCTGCGGGCAGAGGCTCTCCAAAAAATGGAACTCTCTGCCCACAGAGGCCCTGCTCCAGCTCAGCCGGAGGATCTGTCAGGAGCTTTCTTGACAGATCGGAAATGCCGGTTTCCAGCGCATGCGCAGTGCAGGCCTAAAACTGGCATTTCCGATGTGCCTACGGGTGAGTACACAGCGTGCGCACACCCGTAGGGATCGGAATTTCTGCCCCATTGACTTTAATCCTGTTTCCCTCTCCCTTCCCCATAACCTTGTCATATTATTCACAGAATTACATCGAATTCACAGCACAGAAACAGGCCCTTCGGCCCAACTGCTCCGTGCCGGTGTTTCTGCTCCACACGCGCCTCCTCCCACCCCTCTTCATCTCACCCCATCAACATATCCTTCTAGTCCTTTCTCCCTCGTGTGTTTATCGAGCTGCCCCTTAAACGCATCGATACTATTCGCCTCAACCACTCCCTGTGGGAGCGAGTTCCACATTCTCACCACTCTCTGGGTAAAGACGTTTCTCCTGAATTCCTTTTCAAGTATGGGTTCAATTCCATTTTAAATTACCTTATAATCTCGACTTCAACCTCGATGTGAGAAAAAACCTTCTATCATCGCACTTCAATCACCCAGTGATAATCGTTAGTCGTGGTCAGTGGGCAGCACCCTCGCCTCTGAGCCAGAAGGTTGTGGGTTCCATTCCCACTCCAGGGATTTGAGCACAAAAATCCAGGCCAACAGTCTCGGTGCCAGTCCTGAGGGAGCGCCGCACTGTCGGAGGGGCAGTACTGAGGGAGCGCCGCACTGTCGGAGGGACAGTACTGAGGGATCGCAGCACTGTCGGAGGGGCAGTACTGAGGGAGCGTCGCACTGTCGGAGGGGCAGTACTGAGGGAGCGCCACACTGTCGGAGGGGCAGTACTGAGGGAGCGCCGCACTGTCGGAGGGGCAGTACTGAGGGAGCGCCGCACTGTCGGAGGGGCAGTACTGAGGGAGCGCCGCACTGTCGGAGGGGCAGTACTGAGGGATCGCCGCACTGTCGGAGGGGCAGTACTGAGGGAGCGCCGCACTGTCGGAGGGGCAGTACTGAGGGAGCGCCGCACTGTCGGAGGGGCAGTACTGAGGGAGCGCCGCACTGTCGGAGGGGCAGTACTGAGGGATCGCCGCACTGTCGGAGGGGCAGTACTGAGGGAGTGCTGCACTGTCGGAGGGGCAGTACTGAGGGAGCGCCGCACTGTCGGAGGGGCAGTACTGAGGGAGTGCTGCACTGTCGGAGGGGCAGTACTGAGGGAGCGCCGCACTGTCGGAGGGGCAGTACTGAGGGAGCGCCGCACTGTCGGAGGGGCGGTACTGAGGGAGCGCCGCACTGTCGGAGGGGCAGTACTGAGGGAGTGCTGCACTGTCGGAGGGACAGTACTGAGGGATCGCCGCACTGTCGGAGGGACAGTACTGAGGGAGCGCCGCACTGTCGGAGGGGCAGTACTGAGGGAGCGCCGCACTGTCGGAGGGGCGGTACTGAGGGAGCGCCGCACTGTCGGAGGGGCAGTACTGAGGGAGTGCTGCACTGTCGGAGGGGCAGTACTGAGGGATCGCCGCACTGTCGGAGGGGCAGTACTGAGGGATCGCCGCACTGTCGGAGGGGCAGTACTGAGGGATCGCTGCACTGTCGGAGGGGCAGTACTGAGGGATCGCCGCACTGTCGGAGGGACAGTACTGAGGGAGCGCCGCACTGTCGGAGGGACGGTACTGAGGGAGCGCCGCACTGTCGGAGGGTTAGTACTGAGGGAGCGCCGCACTGTCGGAGGGGCAGTACTGAGGGATCGCCGCACTGTCGGAGGGACAGTACTGAGGGAGCGCCGCACTGTCGGAGGGACAGTACTGAGGGATCGCCGCACTGTCGGAGGGGCAGTACTGAGGGAGCGCCGCACTGTCGGAGGGGCAGTACTGAGGGATCGCCGCACTGTCGGAGGGGCAGTACTGAGGGATCGCCGCACTGTCAGAGGGGCGGTACTGAGGGAGCGCCGCACTGTCGGAGGGGCGGTACTGAGGGAGCGCCGCACTGTCGGAGGGGCGGTACTGAGGGAGCGCCGCACTGTCGGAGGGGCGGTACTGAGGGAGCGCCGCACTGTCGGAGGGGCAGTACTGAGGGATCGCCGCACTGTCAGAGGGTCAGTACTGAGGGAGCGCCGCACTGTCAGAGGGGCAGTACTGAGGGAGCGCCGCACTGTCGGAGGGGCGGTACTGAGGGAGCGGCGCACTGTCGGAGGGGCAGTACTGAGGGAGCGCCGCACTGTCGGAGGGGCAGTACTGAGGGAGCTCCGCACTGGCGGAGGGGCAGTACTGAGGGAGCGCCGCACTGTCGGAGGGGCAGTACTGAGGGAGCGTCGCACTGTCGGAGGGGCGGTACTGAGGGAGCGCCGCACTGTCGGAGGGACAGTACTGAGGGAGCGCCGCACTGTCGGAGGGACGGTACTGAGGGAGCGCCGCACTGTCGGAGGGTTAGTACTGAGGGAGCGCCGCACTGTCGGAGGGGCAGTACTGAGGGATCGCCGCACTGTCGGAGGGACAGTACTGAGGGAGCGCCGCACTGTCGGAGGGACAGTACTGAGGGATCGCCGCACTGTCGGAGGGGCAGTACTGAGGGAGCGCCGCACTGTCGGAGGGGCAGTACTGAGGGATCGCCGCACTGTCGGAGGGGCAGTACTGAGGGATCGCCGCACTGTCAGAGGGGCGGTACTGAGGGAGCGCCGCACTGTCGGAGGGGCGGTACTGAGGGAGCGCCGCACTGTCGGAGGGGCGGTACTGAGGGAGCGCCGCACTGTCGGAGGGGCGGTACTGAGGGAGCGCCGCACTGTCGGAGGGGCAGTACTGAGGGATCGCCGCACTGTCAGAGGGTCAGTACTGAGGGAGCGCCGCACTGTCAGAGGGGCAGTACTGAGGGAGCGCCGCACTGTCGGAGGGGCGGTACTGAGGGAGCGGCGCACTGTCGGAGGGGCAGTACTGAGGGAGCGCCGCACTGTCGGAGGGGCAGTACTGAGGGAGCTCCGCACTGGCGGAGGGGCAGTACTGAGGGAGCGCCGCACTGTCGGAGGGGCAGTACTGAGGGAGCGTCGCACTGTCGGAGGGGCGGTACTGAGGGAGCGCCGCACTGTCGGAGGGGCGGTACTGAGGGATGAGACGTTAAACTGAGGCCTCATCTGCTGTCTCAGGTGGACATAAAACATCCCACGGCACTATTCAACTAAGAGTTCTCCCCGGTGTCCTGGGCCAATATTGATACCCCAACCAACTAACTAAAAAACAGATGATCTGGTCATCATCTCATTGCTGTTTGTGGGAGCTTGCTGTGCGCAAATTGGCTGCCGCGTTGCCTACTTTACAACAGTGACTACGCTTCAAAAGTACTTCATTGGCTCTAAAACATTTTGAGACGTCCTGAGGTGGTGCAAGGCGCTGTCGATACGCAAGACTTTCTTTCTTCCACTTCCAAACCTACTTTAGTGCCGTTTTAGTAATGCATCCCTCAGTACTGCCCCTCCGACAGTGCGGCGCTCCCTCAGTACTGCCCCTCCGACAGTGCGGCGCTCCCTCAGTACTGCCCCTCCGACAGTGCGGCGCTCCCTCAGTACTGCCCCTCCGACAGTGCGGCGCTCCCTCAGTACAGCCCGACAGTGCGGCGCTCCCTCAGTATTGCCCCTCCGACAGTGCAGCGCTTCCTCAGTACTGCCCCTCCGACAGTGCGGCGCTCCGAGTACTGCCCCTCTGACAGTGCGGCGCTCCCTTAGTACAGCCCCTGACAGTGCGGCGCTCCCTCAGTACTGCCCCCTTCGATAGTGCTGCGCTTCCTCAGTACCGCCCCTCCGACAGTGCGGCGCTCCCTCAGTACCGCCCCTCCGACAGTGCGGCGCTCCCTCAGTACTGCCCCTCCGACAGTGCGGCGCTCCCTGAGTACTGCCCCCTCCGACAGTGCGGCGCTCCCTCAGTACTGCCCCGCCGACAGTGCGGCGCTCCCTCAGTACAGCCCCTCCGACAGTGCGGCGCTCCCCCAGTACTGCCCCCTCCGACAGTGCGGCGCTCCCTGAGTACTGCCCCTCTGACAGTGCGGCGCTCCCTTAGTACAGCCCCTGACAGTGCGGCGCTTCCTCAGTACTGCCCCTCCGACAGTGCGGCGCTCCCTGAGTACTGCCCCTCTGACAGTGCGGCGCTCCCTTAGTACAGCCCCTGACAGTGCGGCGCTCCCTCAGTACTGCCCCCTTCGATAGTGCGGCGCTTCCTCAGTACCGCCCCTCCGACAGTGCGGCGCTCCCTCAGTACTGCCCCTCCGACAGTGCAGCGCTCCCTCAGTACTACCCCACTGACAGTGCGGCGCTCCCTCAGTACTGCCCCTCCGACAGTGCAGCGCACCCTCAGTACTGCCCCTCCGACAGTGCAGCGCTCCCTCAGTACCGCCCCCCGACAGTGCGGCGCTCCCTCAGTACTGCCCCCTCTGACAGTGTGGCGCTCCCTCAGTACTGCCCCCTCTGACAGTGCGGCGCTCCCTCAGTACCGCCCCTCCGACAGTGCGGCGCTCCCTCAGTACTGCCCCCTCTGACAGTGCGGCGCTCCCTCAGTACTGCCCCTCTAACAGTGCAGCGCACCCTCAGTACCGCCCCTCCGACAGTGCAGCGCTCCCTCAGTACCGCCCCCCGACAGTGCGGCGCTCCCTCAGTACTGCCCCCTCTGACAGTGTGGCGCTCCCTCAGTACTGCCCCCTCTGACAGTGCGGCGCTCCCTCAGTACCGCCCCTCCGACAGTGCGGCGCTCCCTCAGTACTGCCCCCTCTGACAGTGCGGCGCTCCCTCAGTACTGCCCCTCTAACAGTGCGGCGCTCCCTCAGTACCGCCCCTCCGACAGTGCGGCGTTCCCTCAGTACCGCCCCTCCGACAGTGCAGCGCTCCCTTACCCACTAGGCTTCTAATGCTTACAAATCATTAATGAATGGGTGGAATGAATATGATTCCGTTCGGTCACGGGACGTCAGCTCAGCTGCCCGTCTGGGCTGGAAGCTACTCGCAGCTCCCTGGCATGTATCCTGGCCTTAATTACTGAGAGTCTGCAGAGTTTGGGAATACTTAGATACTTGAAGCAACATTCAGAGGACAGGACTAAACTCTGGAGATTACTGTGTCTAAATATGTATATAACATACAGTTCTAATGTAAACACATATTAATTACGTTTTCAGTGTTTGCAGAAGTTCATGTATTCCTGATAAACTACATATGTTAACTGAGCCAGTTCTTGCAGGCTGCAATATGTAAAACCATCATGCTTGTGCACACACTAACAGGGCCTTTTCATCACAGCTGGCTTTTCTAAAATATCGGTTCTCCAACACCATATTGCTATACAGGGGCAATGTGTCACAGTTAAAGATCACTAATAATTCAGTCACTGATGTCTAGCCCCTGGTTGGTCCAATCGCTCTATTCCATTGGCATTTTTCTTCCCCGTTTATGGGATGTGGGCGTCGCTGGCGAGTCCCAGCATTTATTGCCCATCCCTAGTTGCCCCTTGAGAAGGTGGTGGTGAGCTGCCTTCTTGAACCGCTGCAGTCCGTGTGGTGAAGGTGGGCAGAGGAAACGCTTCAAGGACACCCTCAAAGCCTCCTTGAAAAAGTGCAACATCCCCACCGACACCTGGGAATCCCTGGCCCAAGGCCGCACAAAGTGGACGAGAAACATCCGGGAAGGCGCCGAACACCTCGAGTCTCTTCACCGGGAGTGCACGTCAACCCAAGCACCCCACCCACCCGCCCCTTCAACCACCGTCTGCCCCACCTGTGACAGAGACTGTAGGTCCCGCATTGGGCTCATCAGTCACCCGAGAACTCATTTTTAGCGTGGAAGCGAGTCATCCTCGGTTCCGAGGGACTGTCTAAGGAGAGCAGAAAAAGGTGCTCCCACAGTGCTGTTAGGGAGGGAGTTCCAGGATTTTGACCCAGCGACGATGAAGGATCGGCCGATATATTTCCAAGTTGGGATGGTGTGTAACTTGGAGGGGAACTTGGAGGGGGTGGTGTCCCCATGCGCCTGCTGCCCTTGTCCTTCTAGGTGGAAGAGGTCGCAGGTTTGGGGAGGTGCTGCCGAAGAAGCCTTGGCGAGTTGCTGCAGTGCATCTTGTAGATGGTCCACACTGCAGCCACGGTGCGCCGGTGGTGGAGGGAGTGAATGTTTAAGGTGGTGGACGGCGGCGGGTGCTGATCAAGCAGGCTGCTTTGTCCTGGATGGTGTCGAGCTTCTTCAGCAGCCACTGACGGTTATCATATCATCAGAGATTGGGGCAACTGCGGTGTTTCTCAGTTGCGTGCAGAGTCTTGTGCATAATCTTGTGCCCCGTCTAGTTCCAGTTTTGAACTGGTGGTCCTGTCGGAGATACAGCAGTGTCTGTGTGTGTGTGTGTGGTTCTTTTTTCCCACTTCCCCTCGTTGAAGGGGCCCAATTACTTTCCTCCCACACCCTCCCTGGTCAGCTGCCTGCTGCAGTGAGTGCTCCCTCCTCCGCCGCCCCCCCATCTCCTCCGACTTTCATTTCTGCCGCAATATCGAAACCACATTCCCCATCTGACGAGGGGCAAAGGTGCTTGAGCCTGCTGGCCAGAGGCAGGCCTGAAATGAGAACGGTTCAAAGAGGCCTCCCCGCTTAACAGATATCAAGTTGAGCCTTCCCTCACTTCCAACCTCCTTTTAACAATCAGAGCTACAATTTTTATTTTGGTACCTTACAACAACAACAACCTGTATTTATATAGCGCCTTTAATGTAGTAAAACGTCCCAAGGCGCTGCGCAGGAGTATTTTAAGGCAAAAAAATTTGACCCCGAGCCACATAAGGAGAAATTAGGGCCGATGACCAAAAGCTTGGTCAAAGAGGTCGGTTTTAAAGAGCGTCTTAAAGGAGGAGAGAGAGGCGGAGAGGTTTAGGGAGGGAATTCCAGAGCTCGGGGCCCAGGCAGCTGAAGGCACGGCCGCCAATGGTGGAGTGATGGAAATCGGGGGATACGCAAGAGGCCAGAATTGGAGGAGCGCCGAGATCTCGGAGGGTTGTGGGGCTGGAGGAGGTTACAGAGATAGGGAGGGGGGCGAGGGCCACGGAGGGATTTGAAAACAAGGATGAGAATTTTGAAATTGAGGCGCTGCTTAACCGGGAGCCAATGTAGGTCAGCGAGCACAGGGGGTGATGGGTGAACGGGACTCGGTGCGAGTTAGGACACGGGGCAGTGAGCACAGGGGGTGATGGGTGAACGGGACTCGGTGCGAGTTAGGACACGGGGCAGTGAGCACAGGGGGTGATGGGTGAACGGGACTGGGTGCGAGTTAGGACACGGGGCAGTGAGCACAGGGGGTGATGGGTGAACGGGACTCGGTGCGAGTTAGGACACGGGGCAGTGAGCACAGGGGGTGATGGGTGAACGGGACTGGGTGCGAGTTAGGACACGGGGCAGTGAGCACAGGGGGTGATGGGTGAACGGGACTTGGTGCGAGTTAGGACACGGGGCAGTGAGCACAGGGGGTGATGGGTGAACGGGACTCGGTGCGAGTTAGGACACGGGCAGCAGAGTTTTGGATGGCCTCAAGTTTAAGTAGGGTGGAACGTGGGAGGCGGGCCAGGAGTGGGTTGGAATAGTGAAGTCTAGAGGTAACAAAGGCATGGATGAAGGCTTCAGCAGTGGATGAGCTGAGGCAGGGGCGGAGACGGACGATGTTACGGAAGGTGGAAATAGGCGGTCTCAGTTATGCTGTGAATATGTGGTTGGGATCTCATTTCAGGGTCAAATACGACAACTAGGTTGCGAAACTTCTTAAGGACAAACTTCTTCCAAAAGGGGGAAAATAATTTTTAACAAACACACAAGAACAACAAAACGAACACTGCCCTTGAACTCTGACCCCCCCCCCACCCCTAACCTGCACACCCAGCAAGATGAAGCCAACACTTGGTCAAAAAAATAAAGTAACATTTAAAAATAATAACTTTTCAGCAGTGTGTTAAGTCAGGCTTTGCAAACAAATATGGTGATTAAACTCCCCTGTGTAAGCCGTGACTCAGTGGCTAGCACTCATTCTCTCGCCTCTGAGTCAGAAGGTCGTGGGTTCGAGTTCCACTCCAGAGACTTGAGCGCAAAAATCCAGGCCGACACTCCCAGCGCCAGTACTGAGGGAGCACCGCACTGTCGGAGGATCAGTACTGAGGGAGCACCGCACTGTCGGAGGGGCAGTACTGAGGGAGCGCCGCACTGTCGGAGGGGCAGTACTGAGGGAGCGCCGCACTGTCGGAGGATCAGTACTGAGGGAGCACCGCACTGTCGGAGGATCAGTACTGAGGGAGCACCGCACTGTCGGAGGGGCAGTACTGAGGGAGCGCCGCACTGTCGGAGGGGCAGTACTGAGGGAGCGCCGCACTGTCGGAGGGGCAGTACTGAGGGAGCACCGCACTGTCGGAGGATCAGTACTGAGGGAGCACCGCACTGTCGGAGGGGCAGTACTGAGGGAGCACCGCACTGTCGGAGGGGCAGTACTGAGGGAGCGCCGCACTGTCGGAGGGTCAGTACTGAGGGAGCGCCGCACTGTCGGAGGGGCAGTACTGAGGGAGCGCCGCACTGTCGGAGGATCAGTACTGAGGGAGCACCGCACTGTCGGAGGATCAGTACTGAGGGAGCACCGCACTGTCGGAGGGGCAGTACTGAGGGAGCGCCGCACTGTCGGAGGGGCAGTACTGAGGGAGCGCCGCACTGTCGGAGGGGCAGTACTGAGGGAGCACCGCACTGTCGGAGGATCAGTACTGAGGGAGCACCGCACTGTCGGAGGGGCAGTACTGAGGGAGCACCGCACTGTCGGAGGGGCAGTACTGAGGGAGCGCCGCACTGTCGGAGGGTCAGTACTGAGGGAGCGCCGCACTGTCGGAGGGGCAGTACTGAGGGAGCGCCGCACTGTCGGAGGGGCAGTACTGAGGGAGCGCCGCACTGTCGGAGGGGCGGTACTGAGGGAGCGCCGCACTGTCGGAGGGGCAGTACTGAGGGAGCGCCGCACTGTCGGAGGGGCAGTACTGAGGGAGCACCGCACTGTCGGAGGGGCAGTACTGAGGGAGCGCCGCACTGTCAGAGGGTCAGTACTGAGGGAGCGCCGCACTGTCGGAGGGGCAGTACTGAAGGAGTGCCGCTCTGTCGGAGGGGCAGTACTGAGGGAGCGCCGCACTGTCGGAGGGGCAGTACTGAGGGAGCGCCGCACTGTCGGAGGGTCAGTACTGAGGGAGCGCCGCACTGTCGGAGGGGCAGTACTGAGGGAGCGCCGCACTGTCGGAGGGTCAGTACTGAGGGAGCGCCGCACTGTCGGAGGGGCAGTACTGAGAGAGCACCGCACTGTCGGAGGGGCAGTACTGAGGGAGCGCCGCACTGTCGGAGGGGCAGTACTGAGAGAGCACCGCACTGTCGGAGGGGCGGTACTGAGGGAGTGCCGCACTGTCGGAGGGGCAGTACTGAGGGAGTGCCGCACTGTCGGAGGGGCGGTACTGAGGGAGCGCCGCACTGTCGGAGGGGCAGTACTGAGGGAGCGCCGCACTGTCGGAGGGGCAGTACTGAGGGAGCACCGCACTGTCGGAGGATCAGTACTGAGGGAGCGCCGCACTGTCGGAGGGGCGGTACTGAGGGAGCGCCGCACTGTCGGAGGGGCAGTACTGAGGGAGCGCCACACTGTCGGAGGATCAGTACTGAGGGAGCGCCGCACTGTCGGAGGGGCAGTACTGAGGGAGCGCGGCACTGTCGGAGGGGCAGTACTGAGGGAGCGCTGCACTGTTGGAGGTGCCGTCTTTCAGATGAGATGTTAAACCGAGGCCCCATCTGCCCTCTCAGGTGGACGTAAAAAAATCCCTATTGGAATAAGAGCAGGGAAGTTCGCCCCGGTGACCTGGGCCAGTATTTATCTCTCAATCAACATCACTAAAAACAGACGATGTGCTCATTATCACATTGCTGATTGTGGGATCTTGCTGTGCACAAATTGTCTTTGTGTTTCCTGGAATACAACAGTGACTACACTTCACAGGTACTTCATTGGCTGTAAAGCGCTTTGAAACACAGGAACAGGGGGAGGCCGTTTAGCCCCTCGAGCCTGTTCCGCCAGTGAGATCATAGCTATCTACCCGCCTTCGGCCCACATCCCTTAATACCTTCGGTTAACAAAAATAATCTATCAATCTCAGATTTAAAATTAACAACTGACCCAGCATCAATTGCTGTTGGCGGAAGAGAGTTCCAAACTTCTCCCACCCTTTGTGTGTAGAAGTGTTTCCTAACTTCACTCCTGAAAGGTCTGGCTCTAATTTTTAGACTCTGCCCCCGAGTCCTAGACTCCCCAACCAGCAGAAATAGTTTCTCTCGACCTTAATATCTTGAAAACTTCGAGCAAATCAACCCTGAACCTTCTAAATTCCAGGGAATACAACCCGAGGTTGTGAAAGGCGCTATGGAAATGCAAGTCTTTCTTTCTTCTGTTAGTGATCTGACCTAGGAAATGTCGCACTGTGCCATTTATCATATCCGAAAAAAAAGGGTCAGGGACAAATTCCATGCTACTGTCTTGTGTAGCCGATGCGGGGGAGAAAGCACTTTCTGGCCCCCAGTACCTAGATGGTTCAGGCTGTACCCTGACTGGCTCGACAGAGCAGAAGACCCCAGGCTCCAAACCCCGGGCCTGTGCAGAGTTGGCTCGGCCAGGGCACTCCGACCTCCGACCTCCAACCGCCCCACAACCACTCACGCTGGCGCCACCGGTCGCCCAGCAGGCCCACCCTCGCGGTGCCCCGCCTTCCACCGCCAATCGGAGAGCGAACAGACTCTCCATTACCCGATTGGACATCGAAACATAGAAAACTAGGAGCAGGAGTCGGCCATTCGGCCCTTTGGGCCTGCTCCGCCATTCAATATGATCATGGCTGATCCTCTATCACAATACCATATTCCCGCTCTCTCCCCATACCCCTTGATGCCTTTTGTGTCTAGAAATCTATCTATCTCCTTCTTAAATATATTTAATGAATTGGCCTCTACAGCCTTCTGTGATAGAGAATTCCACAGGTTCACCACCCTCTGAGTGAAGACATTTCTCCTCATCTCAGTCCTAAATGTCCTACCCCGTATCCTGAGACTGTGACCCCTCGTTCTAGACTCCCCAGCCAGGGGAAACATCCTCCCTGCATCCAGTCTGTCCAGCCCTGTCAGAATTTTATACGTTTCAATGAGATCCCCTCTCGTTCCTCTAAACTCTAGTGAATACAGGCCTAGTCGACCCAATCTCTCCTCATGTGACTGTCAGTCAAACAGCCTCTTTTTTACCATCCCCACTATGAGGGCAGGATCGGGACTGGCTACAACTGAACACGTCACTGGCTTATGTTTAACAGTGGCCACTTGGACAAGGGAGGCACAGGTGTCATGGAACCATATCTCAGAAGGAATCTACACCTTCAGGGAAGGAGAAAATGAAAGCATTTAGAAGTTAATAAAATCCCCCGTCTCCATAGGGAGCAGAGGTAGCAACAGAAATGACTGAATGTGAAACGTGCCAGCGACTCCACACCATTACTGGCGCAATATAATAGTCAACTGATTACTAAAACAATTAGTCATTGCATTAACGTGGATATCTGGTGAGCGAATATCTTAAAAAAAAAATTAATTCTAGTGATGTGGGCGTCGCTGGCGAGTCCCAGCATTTATTGCCCATCCCTAATTGCCCTTGAGAAGGTGGTGGTGAGCCGCCTTCTTGAACCGCTGCAGTCCGTGTGGTGAAGGTGCTCCCACAGTGCTGTTAGGGAGGGAGTTCCAGGATTTTGACCCAGCGACGAGGAAGAAACAGCCAATATGTTTCCAAGTCAGGATGGCGTGTGTGACTTGGAGGGGAACTTGGAGGGGAACTTGGAGATGGCGGTGTTCCCATGCGCCTGCTGCCCTTGTCCTTCAAGGTGGTAGAGGTCACGGGTTTGGGAGGTGCTGCCGAAGAAGCCTTGGCGAGTTGCTGCAGTGCATCTTGTAGATGGTACACACTGCAGCCACGGTGCGCCGGTGGTGGAGGGAGTGAATGTTTAAGGTGGTGGATGGGGTGCCAATCAAACGGGCTGCTTTGTCCTGGATGGTGTCAAGCTTCTCGAGTGTTGTTGGAGCTGCACTCATCCAGGCAAGTGGAGAGTATTCCATCACACTCCTGACTTGTGCCTTGTAGATGGTGGAAAGGCTTTGGGGAGTCAGGAGGTGAGACACTCGCCGCAGAATACCCAGCCTCTGACCCGCTCTTGTTGTCACAGTATTTATGTAGCTGGTCCAGTTAAGTTTCTGGTCAATGGTGACCCCCAGGATGTTGATAGTGGGGGATTCAGCAATGGTAATGCCATGGGGAGGTGGTTAGGCTCTCTCTTGCTAGCGATGATCATTCCCTGGCACTTGTGTGGCGCGGATGTTACTGGTTACTTATCCGCCTGAGCCTTGATGTTGTCCAGGTCTTGCTGCACGCGGGCACGGATTGCTTCATGAGCGGAGGATCTCATGCAGGACCTATCGTGTCTTTTGTTGGGACTCACAAACGGTACTGCAGAATCCCAACCCCGCCCTGTGGCAAACAAAACCAGCAACATACGGAGTCGTGCTGCACCCACTATGCTCGTGCTGTTAACTGCAGGTATTTCAGTTGTAAACTATATTTATGGAAGCCATAAAATATGCGTGGTCCCCAGATCAGCGCTTTGCGCAGGATGCGACCAACGAGGAACTGTATTTCTTTGGGTGACTCATTTGAATCATGTGTCAATGCACACAGCTGCCAAATGCATTAACACACTGACACAAACATCAATAATGTTCTTATTACCCCACATCTTCACTGGGAAGCGTGTGTCTGAAAATGCATTTCAAATATTTACACGAATAGGAAATATCTACAACAATTTGTGTCGAGCGTTATGAGAAAATACACAAAGGGTGGTGCTGACAGAAGTGCTCCACGAGCTGCTTTGCCATAAAGTGCAAGTTCCCAATGAAATATAGAATCACAGAGCACAGAAGGAGGCCATTCGGCGCACCCTCAGTACTGCCCCTCTGACAGTGCGGCGCTCCCTCAGTACTGCCCCTCCGACAGTGCGGCGCTCCCTCAGTACTGCCCCTCCGACAGTGCGGCGCTCCCTCAGTACTGCCCCTCAGACAGTGCGGCGCTCCCTCAGTACTGCCCCTCCGACAGTGCGGCGCTCCCTCAGTACTGCCCCTCCGACAGTGCGGCGCTCCCTCAGTACTGCCCCTCTGACAGTGCGGCGCTCCCTCAGTACTGCCCCTCCGACAGTGCGGCGCTCCCTCAGTACCGTCCCTCCGACAGTGCGGCGCTCCCTCAGTACTGCCGCTCCGACAGTGCCGCGCTCCCTCAGTACCGCCCCTCCGACAGTGCGGCGCTCCCTCAGCACTGCCCCTCCGACAGTGCGGCGCTCCCTCAGTACTACCCCTCTGACAGTGCAGTGCTCCGTTAGCAATGCCCCTCCGACAGTGCGGCGCTCCCTCAGCACTGCCCCTCCGACAGTGCGGCGCTCCCTTAGTACTACCCCTCCAACAGTGCGGTGCTCCCTCAGTACTGCCCCTCCGACAGTGCGGCGCTCCCTCAGTACTGCCCCTCCGACAGTGCGGCGCTCCCTCAGTACTGCCCCTCTGACAGTGCAGCGTTCCCTCAGTATTGCCCCTCCGACAGTGCGGTGCTCCCTCAGTACTGCCTCTCTGACAGTGCAGCGTTCCCTCAGTACTGCCCCTCCGACAGTGCAGCGCTCCCTCAGCACTGCCCCTCCGACAGCGCGGCGCTCCCTCAGTACTGTCCCTCCGACAGTGCGGCGCTCCCACAGTACTGTCCCTCCGACAGTGCGGCGCTCCCTCAGTACTGCCCCTCCGACAGCGCGGCGTTCCCTCAGTACCGCCCCTCCGACAGTGCAGCGTTCCCTCAGTACTGCCCCTCCGACAGCGCGGCGCTCCCTCAGCACTGCCCCTCCGACAGCGCGGCGTTCCCTCAGTACCGCCCCTCTGACAGTGCAGCGCTCCCTCAGCACTGCCCCTCCGACAGCGCGGCGCTCCCTCAGTACTGCACTGGAAGTGTCAGCCAAGATGTTGTGCTCAAGTCCCTGCAGTGGGACTCTGAACCCACAACCTTCTGACTCAGAGGCGAGAGGCAGCCACAACAGTGCTCAAGAAGGTCAACATCATCCATGACAAAGCCGTTTGTTGAATTGCTGCACTTGCTACTGGACTCAGTATCCGCCCGTCCACCAGCAGCGCTCTGCGGCAGGAGTAGGCACGGTAGGATTCAGTGCAGCAACTCAACAATGATTTGCATTTATATAGCGCCTTTAACGTAGTAAAACGTCCCAAGGCACTTCACTGGAGCGATTATCAAACAAAATCTAACACCGAGCCACATAAGGAGATATTAGGACAGGTGACCAAACGCTTGGTCAAAGAGGTCGGTTTTAAGGAGCGTCTTAAAGGAGGAGAGAGAGGCGGAGAGGTTTAGGGAGGGAATTCCAGAGCTTAGGGCCCAGGCAGCTGAAGGCACGGCCGCCAATGGTGGAGTGATGGAAATCGGGGGATGCGCAAGAGGGCAGAATCGGAGGAGCGCAGAGATCTCGGAATGAGTTGTAGCAGTAACACAACATCTATTTTGACAGTTTTTATGACGGCTGGCTCCTCGTATAGAATGAAAAGTTTGGAACTGCTGTGCTAGATTACGATGCGGGTCTTTTTCTTTTGTAGTGGTCCTCATTCCTTTTCTCCACAACCAGGCGAGCTGTCTGGCCTCACTAACCCTTCAGACTTCTCTCGCATTGTTGTCGCAGACGGGCCTTCACACTTGACCGTGATTAGAAGTTACAACTCCGGCTCTCAATCTGCGCACATTAACATTTGAAAGAGGCCCGCCCCAGCCGTCAAAGTAACGTTATCTTAGCTGATCGCTGAACACACGGAACTTGTCCTGGTAACCAGGAGACAGACCTGTCCTGTCTTGGCGAAGAAAGAACAGGCTCCATTTTCAGCTGAGGTGATCGTCTTCTTCGAAGAGCATTTAAATAGTGACAACAATTCCAACGTCCATCACAGTACACTACCTGAAGGAAGACCTTTACTCCCTGTGCCTCTCCCGTGGCACGGTCCGGGGGAGGAGAGGTTCAACCAAGGCCCCGTCTGCCCTCTCGGGTGGGTGTAAAAGATCCCGCGGCCACAATTGGACGAAGAGCAGGGGGGGGAGTTCTCCCCGGTGTCCTGGGGCCAATATTTATCCCTCAACCAACATCACTAAAACAGATGATCTGGTCATTATCACATTGCTGTTTGTGGGAGCTTGCTGTGCGCAAATTGGCTGCCGCGTTTCCCACATTACAACAGTGACCACACTTCAAAAAGTACTTCATTGGCTGTAAAACGCTTTGGGACGTCCTGAGGTTGTTAAAGGCGCTGGAGAAATGGGAGTCTTTCTTTCCCTTCTGCCATTGGATGTAGCAGGACTGTCCTAGAGGACACATGGGGGGTGCCTCAGAGGCTCTCCCTGATACCGTTACCTGCCACAATTCATTCCTGTTGCTCTCCCATACAGTAGAAGGTATCGGAAGCGGGCAAAGCTTGGCATTCGTCACGCTGCCTATGACTACCGTATAAAGCCAGGCCTGCCCAATGACAGCGCCAACCCCTCCTGAGGGTGTTAGCCGTGCCTCTGGGGACAGCACTCTCGCTTCTGAGGGAGCTCCACACTGTCGGAGAGGCAGTACTGAGGGAGCGTCGCACTGTCGGAGGGCAGTACTGAGGGAGCGCCGCACTGTCGGAGGGGCGGTACTGCGGGAGCGCCGCACTGTCGGAGGGGCGGTACTGAGGGAGCGCCGCACTGTCGGAGGGGCGGTACTGAGGGAGCGCCGCACTGTCGGAGGGGCGGTACTGAGGGTGCGCCGCACTGTCGGAGGGTCAGTACTGAGGGAACGCCGCACTGTCGGAGGGGCAGTACTGAGGGAGCGCCGCACTGTCGGAGGGGCGGTACTGAGGGAGCGCCGCACTGTCGGAGGGTCAGTACTGAGGGAACGCCGCACTGTCGGAGGGGCAGTACTGAGGGAGCGCCGCACTGTCGCAGGGGCAGTACTGAGGGAGCGCCGCACTGTCGGAGGGCAGTGCTGAGGGAGCGCCGCACTGTCGGAGGGGCGGTACTGAGGGAGCGCCGCACTGTCGGAGGGGCAGTGCTGAGGGAGCGCCGCACTGTCGGAGGGGCAGTGCTGAGGGAGCGCCGCACTGTCGGAGGGGCGGTACTGAGGGAGCGCTGCACTGTCGGAGGGCAGTACTGAGGGAGCGCCGCACTGCTGGAGGGGCGGTACTGAGGGAGCGCCGCACTGTCGGAGGGGCGGTATTGAGGGAGCGCCGCACTGTCAGAGGGACGGTACTGAGGGAGCGCCGCACTGTTGGAGGGGCAGTACTGAGGGAGCGCCGCACTGTAGGAGGAGCAGTACTGAGGGAGCGCCGCACTGTCGGAGGAGCAGTACTAAGGGAGCGGCGCACTGTAGGATGAGCAGTACTGAGGGAGCGCCGCACTGTCGGAGGGGCGGTACTGAGGGAGCGCTGCACTGTCGGAGGGCAGTACTGAGGGAGCGCCGCACTGCTGGAGGGGCGGTACTGAGGGAGCGCCGCACTGTCGGAGGGGCGGTATTGAGGGAGCGCCGCACTGTCAGAGGGACGGTACTGAGGGAGCGCCGCACTGTTGGAGGGGCAGTACTGAGGGAGCGCCGCACTGTAGGAGGAGCAGTACTGAGGGAGCGCCGCACTGTCGGAGGAGCAGTACTAAGGGAGCGGCGCACTGTAGGATGAGCAGTACTGAGGGAGCGCCGCACTGTAGGAGGAGCAGTACTGAGGGAGCGCCGCACTGTCGGAGGAGCAGTACTGAGGGAGCGGCGCACTGTCAGAGGGGCAGGACTGAGGGAGCGCCACACTGTCGGAGGGGCGGTACTGAGGGAGCGCCTCACTGCCGGAGGGGCAGTACTGAGGGAGCGCCGCACTGTCGCAGGGGCAGTACTGAGGGAGCGCCGCACTGTCGGAGGGGCAGTACTGAGGGAGCGGCGCACTGTCGGAGGAGCAGTACTGAGGGAGCGGCGCACTGTCGGAGGGGCAGTACTGAGGGAGCAGCGCACTGTCGAAGGGGAGATCTCCCCGGTGTCCTGGCGCCAATATTTATCCCTCAACCAACATCACTAAAACAGATGATTTGGTCATCGTCACATTGCTGCTTGTGGGAGCTTGCTGTGCGCAAATTGGCTGCCGCGTTTCCTACATTACAACAGCGACTACATTTCAAGAGTTCTTCACTGGCTGTAATCTCTAGCCCTGGGGCCATTTGCAGCATCCTACTGCTGTTCCCCAGGCCAAGGGCAGCTACCTCAGCACAGGGGGCAGGAAGGAATTGATTGCAACCATGCTTTGGGAGGCAGTGAAAGAAAAATCATCGCTCAAAGGGATAAATAGAAGACCAATATTTGTGCACGAGACTGCTCATGTATCAACAGCTGGGGCTAACTGCTGGCGAGCATTGAGGGCTGATAACTCGACCGTTTCTCGGCACAGAGGGGGCCTCGCTGTCTATTTAAAGTTTCCTGTGATGAATGATCTCGCACATCTGCGGGACTGGTCCCCTGTCTCTCAATGAGTCCCATTTTCAACCGCGAGATGGTTTTTTTTGTGTGTGTGCGTGTGTGTGGCTGCATCTGCCTGCATTCTTTGCCGAGATCCATTCACGAAAGTGTCTTTCCCCCCACCCCCCGACAAAGAATCGGGGATGTCGAAAGCTGGAGTGTTTGTCTGACCGGACGATAAATCACTGCACTTTGCAGGTCACGGTGGGGCTCGGGAGACTGCAGTTAACGGCGGCGCTACCAGAAGGTGAACAAACACGGAGCAGTTGCTTGCGGCTAAATCGGCTCAGCTCCTGGAGTTCAGGAGCTCACAGCTGAGACGCAACGTGCCGGTGAGGTGACACCGAGGTGACGGCTGTATGATCAGCTGCAGTGCAGCCGACCCTGAACGCAGGAAGCCACTTATTACGGGTTCACCGCTGCAAGTGGTGGCAGAGGGCGACCCCTGCGACCGAGATCATCGGGGGATGGCCAGGTCGGGGAGGGGTGGCCATGAATATGGGTCCGAGAGTTTACATGCAGGGAGAGATTAAGGGAGGTGAGAAGGGGGCAGTGAATTCAGACAGCACGGGGAGCTGAGATCCTGATTGAAATCGCCAAGGATGAGGACTTGCTTAGTGCCGAGGCTGAGGGAGAAAGGGAGAAATTAGGGCAGTACTGAAGGAGCGCCGCACTGTCGGAGGGGCGGTACTGAGGGAGCGCCGCACTGTCGGAGGGGCAGTGCTGAGGGAGCGCCGCACTGTCGGAGGGGCAGTGCTGAGGGAGCGCCGCACTGTCGGAGGGGCGGTACTGAGGGAGCACCGCACTGTCGGAGGGGCGGTGCTGAGGGAGCACCGCACTGTCGAAGGGGCGGTACTGAGGGAGCACCGCACTGTCGGAGGGGCGGTACTGAGGGAGTGCCATTACTGAGGGAGCATCGCACTGTCGAAGGGGCGGTACTGAGGGAGTGCCATTACTGTGGGAGCGTCGCACTGTCGGAGGGGCAGTACTGAGGGAGCTCCGCAATGTCAGAGGGGCAGTACTGAGGGAGCCCCGCACTGTCGGAGGGGCAGTACTGAGGGAGCGCCGCACTGTCGGAGGGGTGGTACTGAGGGAGCTCCGCAATGTCAGAGGGGCAGTACTGAGTGAGTGCCGCACTGTCGGAGAGGCAGTACTGAGGGATCGCCGCAGTGTCGGAGGGGCAGTACTGAGGGAGCGCCGCACTGTCGGAGGGGCAGAACTGAGGGAGTGCCGCACCGTCAGAGGGGCTGTTCTGAGGGAGCGCCGCACTGTCGGAGGGGCAGAACTGAGGGAGTGCCGCACCGTCAGAGGGGCTGTTCTGAGGGAGCACCGCACTGTCGGAGGGGCCGTCTTTTGGATGAGACGTTAAACCGAGGCGCTGTCTGCTCTCTTATGTGGATGTAAAAGATCCCATGACATAATTTCGAAGAAGAGCAGGGGGAGTTCTCCCCGGTGTCCTGGAGCTAATATTTATCCCTCAATCAACATCACTAAAACAGATTATCCGGTCATTTTCACATTGCTGTTTGTGAGAGCTTGCTGTGCGCAAAATGGCCACCGTGTTTCCCACATTACAACAGTGACCACACTTCAAAAAGTACTTCATTGGCTGTAAAGCGCTTTGGAACGTCCCGAGGTTGTGAATGGCGATGTAGTTCTTCAGTTTCTTCATTGTGTTTTGAAATAAACTGAACCTGGTAATTATTTGTAATGTTAACATAACTCAGGCACTGGAGCATGCTGGGCCAGCGGAAGAAGGGTCTGAGCCAACAGATAAACCACTGGGTTTCCAAATGGACGTACAGTATCCTAGCCAAGTACTGTTATCGCTGACCTATATTGGTTCCCGATCCGGCAACACCTCGAATTTAAAATTCTCATCCTTGCAGCCTCGCCCCTCCCTATCTCTGTAACCTCCTACAACCCTCCCAGATCTCTGCGCTCCTCCAATTCTGGCCTCTTGCGCATCCCCTGATTTTAATCGCTCCACCACTGGCGGCCGTGCCTTCAGCTGCCTGGGCCCCGAGCTCTGGAATTCCCTCCCTAAACCTCTCCGCCTCTCTCTCCTCCTTTAAGACGCTCCTTAAAACCGAACTCTCTGACCAAGCTTTTGGTCACCTGTCGCTAATATCTCCTTAAGTGGCTCGGGGTCAAATTTTGTTTGATAATCGCTCCTGTGAAGCGCCTTGGGACGTTTTACAATGTTAAAGGCGCTGTGTAAATGGGAGTTGCTGCTATTGCAATACAATCGGACGCTGTATCAACTCACCACGAATGAATACACCCAAAAAAACATGTTTTTCGAGCTCTCATCCTGAATGTGGAAAACTTCAAAGCCTTTCTGCATGTTGGTAATTTGTTTCGTAAATAAACATCTAGTTCGTGGGTCAGAGCTGCTTCTGGACTTGTTCCAATTGTTACTGGTCACTTCCTTTCGAGATTAAAGTATTGACCTGGAATTGGCAAAGCAGATCACCCAATAATGAACAATGTGGCTTTACAATCTTGCGGTGGAAGCAGTTCCCATGAACGATTTTCTTTTGTTGTTTGAGGACTGCCTCAGCACCTCTGAACCAGCACCGTAGATCTAAAGGCCCAGGAGCCTGGTGGATAGGGGGAGTGAGTGTCTGTGGACGCTGCCTACGTGGACATCCAGAAAAAGAAAAAAAAAAGACTTGCATTTATATAGCGCCTTTCACGACCACCGGACGTCTCAAAGCGCTTTACAGCCAATGAAGTACTTTTGTCACTGTTGTAATGTGGGAAACGCGGCAGCCAATTTGCACACAGCAAGATCCCACAAACAGCAATGTGATAATGACCAGATCATCTGTTTTAGTGATGTTGGTTGAGGGATAAATATTGGCCCCAGGACACCGGGGAGAACTCCCCCTGCTCTTCTTCCAAATAGTGGCGGTGGGATCTTTTACATCCACCTGAGAGAGCAGACGGGGCCTCGGTTTAACCTCTCATCTGCAAGACGGCACCCCCGACGGCGTTCCCTCAGTACTGCCCCTCCGACGGTGCGGCGCTCCCTCAGTACTGCCCCTCCGACAGTGCGACGCTCCCTCAGTACGGCCCCTCCGACAGTGCGGCGCTCCCTCAGTACTGCCCCTCCGACAGTGCGGCGCTCCCTCAGTACTGCCCCTTCGACAGTGCGGCGCTCCCTCAGTACTGCCCCCACGACAGTGCGGCGTTCCCTCAGTACTGCCCCCCCGACAGTGCGGCGCTCCCTCAGTACTGCCCCTCCGACAGTGCGGCGCTCCCTCAGTACTGCCCCTTCGACAGTGCGGCGCTCCCTCAGTACTGCCCCCACGACAGTGCGGCGTTCCCTCAGTACTGCCCCCCCGACAGTGCAGCGCTCCCTCAGTACTGCCCTTCCGACAGTGCAACGCTCCCTCAGTACGGCCCCTCCGACAGTGCGGCGCTCCCTCAGTACTGCCTCTCCGACAGTGCGGCGCTCCCTCAGTACCGCGCTCCCTCAGTACCGCCCCTCCGACAGTGCGGCGCTTCCTCAGTACCGCCCCTCCGACAGTGCGGCGCTCCCTTAGTACTGCCCCCCCAACAGTGCAGCGCTCCCTCAGTACCACCCCTCCGACAGTGCGGTGCTCCCTCAGTACCGCCCCTCCGACAGTCCGGCGCTCCCTCAGTACCGCCCCTCCGACACTCCCTCAGTACTGCCCCTCCGACAGTGCGCCGCTCCCTCAGCACTGGGAGTTTCAGCCTAGCTTTATGGGCTCAAGTCTCTGGAGTGGGACTTGAACCCGCAACCTTCGGACTTAGAGGCGAATGTGCTACCCACTGAGCCATGGCTGACACTGTGTAAGGCTCCGCATGAGGGATTATCAGCAAAAATGAAAGCCCATGGAATTGGAGGTAGCCTCGTGGCGTGGGTTAGTAATCAATTGGGAGGTGGGAGTCGGAGTGTGGGGATAACGGGATTTGTGGAATGTGACAAGTGGTGTTCCCCAGGGATGTGTTCTGGGCAATGGTCCCTCTAAAACTGTGCTGTTGTGCAGGGCCAGCTTTTTCAATGCGCGGTGACGTAAGAAAACTACTAGGCACTTGGTCTAAGCGTTAAACAAAGCTTTAATCAACTGTTTTACAACATGGAGGTCTAGTTGTGTCCTTCACTAGTTCCTGTTAAGAATGTCCTGAGCAAGCTGGGCCCGTGCCCGAATATTTATAATCTCCCTGGACAGCGCCACCCGTAGGCCGCTCAGTATTATTTCATAAGTTTTTCTTTCATGAATGACTGATTCATGTCACGCGGTATCTTAACATGTTTTTGCGCGGTATTTGAGAGTTTGTGAGCGGCGCGCACGGTACCTTCAAGATTGCTGCCTGCCCGCGCACCCACGCAGCTTAAAGGGAACATTGGTTCCGGGGCCTCAGCTTTTCACCATAAACATCAATGACTTGGATGAAGGAATACAGAGTTGTGTATCCATGTTTGCAGATGACACTAAATCTGTCTTTCGGATGAGGCGTTAAACCAAGGCCCCCTTTGCTTAGACATAAGACATAGGAGCAGGAGTCAGTCATTTGGCCCCTCGAGCCGGCTCCGCCTTTCAATGAGATCATGGCTGATCTGATCTTGGCCTCAACTCCACTTCCCTGCCCGCTCCCCATAACCCTCGACTCCCTTATCGTTCAAAAATCTGTCTATCTCCACCTTAAATACATTCACTGACCCACCCTCCACAGCTCTCTGGGGTAGAGAATTCCAAAGATTCACGACCCTCTGAGAAGAAATTCCTCCTCATTTCCGATTTAAAAGGGTGCCCCTTATTCTGAAATTATGCCCCCAGTTCTAGATTCCCCCACGAGGGGAAACATCCTCTCAGCATCCACCCTGTCAAACCCCCTCAGAATCTGATATGTTTCAATAAGATCCCCTCTCATTCTTCTAAACTCCAATGAGTATCGGCCCAGCCTGCTCAACCTTTCCTCATAAGACAACCCCTTCATCTCCGGAATCAACCTCGTGAACCTTCTCTGAACTGCCTCCAATGCAAGTATATCCTTCCTTATATAAAGAGACCAAAACTGTACGCAGTACTCCAGGTGTGGTCTCACCAACGCCCTGTACAGTTGTAGCAGGACTTCCCTGCTTTTATACTCCCATCCCCCTTGCAATAAAGGCCAACACTCCATTTGCCTTCCTAATTACTTGCTGTACCTGCATGCTAACTTTTTGTGTTTCATGTACAAGGACCCCCAGATCCCTCTGTACCTCAGCATTTTGTAATCTCTCCCCATTTAAATCATAATTTGCTTTTTTATTTTTCCTACCAAAGCTCTCTCGGGTGGACGTAAAAGATCGCGCGGCACTATGCTTAAGAGCAGGGGTATTATCCCCGGTGTCCTGGGCCAATATTTATCAACAACAACAACAACTTGTATTTATATAGCGCCTTTAACGTAGTAAAACGTCCCAAGGCGCTGCACAGGAGTATTTTAAGACAAAAAATTTGACACCGATCTACATAAGGATAAATTAGGGCAGGTGACCAAAAGCTTGGTCAAAGAGGTAGGTTTTAAGGAGCATCTTAAAGGAGGAAAGAGAGGTGGCGAGGCGGAGAGGTTTAGGGAGGGAATTCCAGAGCTTAGGGCCCAGGCAACAGAAGGCACGGCCACCAAAGGCTGAGCGATTATAATCAGGGATCCTCAAGAGGCCAGAATTAGAGGATCTCGGGGGGGGGGGGGGGGGGGGCGGTTGTGGGGCTGGAGGAGATTACAGAGATAGGGAGGGGGCGAGGGCCACGGAGGGATTTGAAAACAAGGATGAGAATTCTGAAATCGAGGCGCTGCTTAACCCTTAATCGACACATCACTAAAAACAGATGATCGGGTCATGATCACATCGCTGTTTGCGGGAGCTCGCTGCGCTCAAATTGGCTGCCACGTTTCCAACAGTGACTGTCATGAATCTTGTCAATCATGAAGAAATGACTCATGAAATAACACTGGGCGGCCAGCTGGTGGCGCTGTCTAAGGAGTATAAATACTCGGGTGTGGGCCCAGCTTCTTCAGGGCATTTTTGTAAACAGGAACTAGTGATGTACAGTAACTAGAATCTGATGGTTGTGAAACAGTTGATTAAATTGATATTAAAAGACAACTGAGCCTTGTTTTTTCTCAAACCAAGAACTCAGTAGTCTTTTTACATCAGTGACTACACTTCAAAAGTACTTCATTGGCTGTCGAGCGCTCTGGGACGTCCTGAGGTCGTGAAAGGCGCTGTAGAAATGCAAGCCTTTCTTTAGGAGGCACAGTAGGTTGCGTAAGGTGGGGGCAGGAAGTTACAAAGGGACCTAGCCAGATTACGTGAGGGGGCGAAACTGTGGCAGACGGAGAGCCAGGATTTTCCCGGGGGCCTCCTGGTCGATCTTCAGGAGTGCCGTGTGTTGGTTCACAGTCCATGGTCCACATTATTTGGCGGGAGTTTCAGAATTCGCGACACAAAATGACAGCTTCTGCTTCTCAAGCGGGCGGTGTTCAAGCTTCAAACTGCAATGAAGTGACACAACACAGGTATCGATCGCCCTTTGTAACAGTTCCAATTATGGGGCCAGCCCGCGCAGGATGACTTCCCTTTCAATTGCAGCTTCGAAAATGCAGCATTCCGAATTCACAGGCTATCCAGTTTCTGGGCTCTCTACGAGAGCGCCTGGGTGGATTACAGAAACCTGCCCTCAATGGGTGCCACCCCCCGACGGCTCACACAGTCGTGTTTGAACCCTGATTGAAAGAGACACTGTGAGATAACCTTGCTCGGGGCCAGCGCAACTGAAATTGGATTGCCCGGGTTGAAGGCACATGGCTTTACTGCTTACACTGAAAGCGTAACACTAGACGAGCTTAATTCCCATTAAGGAGAGCTCTTCAGCGAAATGAGATAAACAAAGTGGAGGTACTTATCCCGGATTTTGGTGAGGACAGCCCTTCGAGTTAGACTGAGGCTCATTCATGGAGCTCTTAAATGATCTTGTATTTAATTTGTTGCTCCTTTGCCAGCGGAGCTTCTCTGTTCCTTCAGCTGCCCGTCTCGTTTAAGAACATAAGAATTAGGAGCAGGAGTCGGCCATTCGGCCCCTCGAGCCTGCTCCGCCATTCAATAAGATCATGGCTGATCTTCGACCTCAACTCCACTTTCCCGCCCGATTCCCTTGATTCCCCGAGAGTCCAAAAATCTGTCGATCTCGGCCTTGAATATACTCAATGACTGAGCCTCCACAGCCCTCTGGGGGAGAGAATTCCAGAGATTCACCACCCTCTGAGTGAAGAAATTCCTCCTCATCTCAGTCCTAAATGGCCGACCCATTATCCTGAGACTGTGACCCCTGGTTCTAGACTCCCCAGCCAGGGGAAACATCCTCTCAGCATCTACCCTGTCAATCCCCCTCAGAATCTTGTATATTTCAATGAGATCACCTCTCATTCTTCTAAACTCCAGAGAGTATCGGCCCAATCTACTCAATCTCTCCTCATAGGACAACCCTCTCATCCCAGGAATCAATCTAGTGAACCTTCGCTGCACCCCCTCTAAGGCAAGTGTGTATCCTTCCTTAGTTAAGGAGACCAAAGCAGAATGGGCATCTTTGACACTGATATGAGTACAGATTAATGTACATCCAGCCTTCCTATGTCCCACCAACACCCACATGGCACTCTCCTAGTCACACACTGCCATCGCTCAGGCAGCCGCAGTCAGAGGGGCAGTACTGAGGGAGCGCCGCACTGTGGGAGGGGCGGTACTGAGGGAGCGCCGCACTGTGGGAGGGGCGGTACTGAGGGAGTGCCGCACTGTGGGAGGGGCGGTACTGAGGGAGCGCCGCACTGTGGGAGGGGCGGTACTGAGGGAGTGCCGCACTGTGGGAGGGGCGGTACTGAGGGAGTGCCGCACTGTGGGAGGGGCGGTACTGAGGGAGCGCCGCACTGTCGGAGGGGCAGTACTGAGGGAGCGCCGCACTGTCGGAGGGGCGGTACTGAGGGAGCGCCGCACTGTGGGAGGGGCGGTACTGAGGGAGCGCCGCACTGTGGGAGGGGCGGTACTGAGGGAGCGCCGCACTGTGGGAGGGGCGGTACTGAGGGAGCGCCGCACTGTCGGAGGGGCGGTACTGAGGGAGCGCTGCACTGTCGGAGGGGCAGTACTGAGGGAGCACCGCACTGTCGGAGGGGCAGTACTGAGGGAGTGCCGCACTGTGGGAGGGGCGGTACTGAGGGAGCGCCGCACTGTCGGAGGGGCGGTACTGAGGGAGCGCCGCACTGTCGGAGGGGCAGTACTGAGGGAGCTCCGCACTGTCGGAGGGGCAGTACTGAGGGAGCGCCGCACTGTGGGAGGGGCAGTACTGAGGGAGTGCCACACTGTCGGAGGGGCGGTACTGAGGGAGTGCCGCACTGTCGGAGGGGCGGTACTGAGGGAGTGCCGCACTGTCAGAGGGACAGTACTGAGAAAGCACTGCACTGTCGGAGGTGCCGTCTTTCGGATGAGACATTAAACCGAGGCCCCGTCTGCTCTCTCAGCTGGTCGTAAGAAATCCCACGGCCACTATTCCGAAGAAGAGCCGGTCATTATGGCATTGCTGTTTGTGGGAGCTTGCTGTGCTCAAATTGGCTGCAGCATTTCCTACATTGGCGGCCGTGCCTTCAGCTGCCTGGGCCCTAAGCTCTGAAATTCCCTCCCTAAATCTCTCGGTCTCTCTCTCCTCCTTTAAGACGCTCCTTAACATCTACCTCCTTCACCCGAATATCTCATGTGTCAAATTTTATTTGATAATCGCTCCTGTGAAGTGCCTTGGGATGTTTTGCTAAATTAAAGGCGCTGTATAAATGCAAGATGTTGTTGCTATTATTACAACAGTGACTACACTTCCAAAGTACGTCGTTGGCTGTAAAGCGCTTTGAGACGTCCTGAGGTGGTGAAAGGTGCTGGAGAAACGTGAGTCTTTCCTTCTCCCACCTAACAGGCCAGGAAAAAAAAACAACATAAGTTGCGGACGTCTAAAATAAAATCGCTGGGACGTGCACGGTGGGACTCAGAGTCCGAGCGAAGGGTCGCCATCCAAAATGGTCGGCGGCCTTTTCTCTCTCGGGTGCTGAGTGACCCGTTGCGGACTGCAGTGGGCACGGCCTGCTTTTACTCGAGTGGCTCCTGCCTGTTGAGACTGCCCGGAAACAATTGCGGAGATTTGAACTGGCGCGGAGAAGGCATTTCCCTAATTGAACTGTGAGCTGCTAAGCTCTGTCGGATCCCACTTTATCCCATTTGTATTGTACTGCGACGGCGTTTTGTAGGAAGAGACGCTTTAAGGAAATTAAACTCGGCCCGCTTGGACCTGGATGTCTTTATCAGTGAGCATCAAGATGTTGAATTACGGTTCCTTGAACAATTTCTTAAAGCATGACATGAACTGCAGGCTACAAAGTGATTAACAGATAAAAGTAGATATATGAGAATATCTCTGTACATCCACCCAAACCCTCCGCTGATTATTCAAAGCTCCGAAGCCACACTCGCCTTTCTAACTAACTGCGCTTTAACGATGAAGAACTTGGAGCCGTTGATCTCAACTCCTAACCCGTTTAAGATGGGCTGTAATTAGAAACAAGCAATCATTCCAGCTTTGTGCATTGGTCAGTCCGTTTTCTGGTTCACACAGGTGGTGTTAGCCGTGGCCCAGTGGGCAGCACCCTCGCCTCTGAGTCAGAAGGTTGTTGGTTCAAGGCCCACTCCAGGGACTTGAGCACAAAAATCTAGACTGACACTCCAATGCAGTGCTGAGGGAGCGCCGCACTGTCGGAGGGGCAGTACTGAAGGAGCGGCAGTACTGAGGGAGCGCCGCACTGTCGGAGGGGCAGTACTGAGGGAGGGGCAGTACTGAGGGAGCGCCGCACTGTCGGAGGGGCAGTACTGAGGGAGCGCCGCACTGTCGGACGGACAGTACTGAGGGAGCGCCGCACTGTCGGACAGACAGTACTGAGGGAGGGGCAGTACTGAGGGAGCGCCGCACTGTGGGAGGGGCGGTACTGAGGGGGCGCCACACTGTCGGAGGGGCAGTGCTGAGGGAGCGCCGCACTGTCGGACGGACAGTACTGAGGGAGCGCCGCACTGTCGGAGGGGCAGTACTGGGGGAGGAGCAGTACTGAGGGAGCGCCGCACTGTCGGAGGGGCAGTACTGGGGGAGGAGCAGTACTGAGGGAGCGCTGCACTGTCGGAGGGGCAGTACTGAGGGAGCGCCGCACTGTGGGAGGGGTGGTACTGAGGGAGCGCCGCACTGTCGGAGGGGCAGTGCTGAGAGCGCGCCGCACTGTCGGAGAGGCAGTACTGAGGGAGCGCCACACTGTCGGAGGGGCAGTACTGAGGGAGCGCCGCACTGTCGGAGGGGCGGTACTGAGGGAGCGCCGCACTGTCGGAGGGGCCGTCTTTCGGATGAGACGTTAAACCGAGGCCCTGTCTGCTCTCTCAGATACCACGGCCACTATTGGAAGAAGAGCAGGGGACTTCTCTCAGTGTCTTGGACAATGTCTATCCCTCAACCAACATCACTAAAAAAAAAATGTGCTCATCATCACATTTGCTGTTTGTGGGAGCTTGCTGTGCACAAAATGGCTGCCGCATTTCCTAAATTACAACAGTGACTACACTTCATTGTTGGGTCTGGTCCTGAGGTCGTGGAAAGGTGCTGGAGAAATGTAATGTCTTTGGAACATTGCGGCAGAACCTGTATTTCACCTCTAGGTAAAGCAGGCTGCAAAGATTCTTGTCTCTTTCTTTGGAGCCCATACAGATCCAAAGTGAAGTGAATTTCGCCCAAAACACTGGCAACGGACCAAACCTCATCCAGTAGCGAGATACTTTGCAAACTGAATGTTCTCGCTCAGGCCAACATCCCCAGCATCGAAGCTTTGACCACGCTCAATCAGCTCCGATGGACGGGCCACATCGTCTGCATGCCCGATACGAGACTCCCAAAACAAGCGCTCTACTCGGAGCTCCGACACGGCAGGAGAGCCCCAGGTGGGCAGAGGAAACGCCTCAAGGACACCCTCAAAGCCTCCTTGAAAAAGTGCAACATCCCCACCGACACCTGGGAATCCCTGGCCCAAGACCGCACAAAGTGGAGGAGAAGCATCCGGGAAGGTGCCGAACACCGAGAGTCTCTTCGCCGGGAGCAAGCGGAAGCCAAGCGCAAGGAACGCACGTCAACCCAAGCGCCCCGCCCACCCGCCCCTTCAACCACCGTCTGCCCCACCTGTGACAGAGACTGTAGGTCCCGCATTGGACTCATCAGTCACCTGAGAACTCATTGTTAATGTGGAAGCAAGTCATCCTCGGTTCCGAGGGACTGCCTAAGAAGAAGAAGAGACTTTGCAAACTGGTTTTCGAGTTGTCGAGGGGACAGTGTGCCTCCCAGCACAGGATGTTTACGATGGCAAAGGACATCGGTTTCAGACAGGAGCCCAGGGGATGACAGGAGGAAATTACTCTTCAGATGTCTCAGAGTTCCAGCACTGAATTCTTTAAGTTATCGAATGCGCGATTGGCTACGTGCAGAGATTATCCTGACCACCCTCCACTTTCAGGGGCGGGGCGGGGGTCGGAGTGTGACAATCCATTTGAAATCTGATAAAAAAGCGTTTAGTTTTTAAAATTGCGACAGCCTCTCTCACGGATGCACGCACAGGGAGAAGGATAAAGACTCAGCTAGTGCCACCATGTTTGGCAGATCCCCTGACAGTGTGGCATTATTCATTCTCATCTGCTCTTTCAGAGCAAGACTCTGTACAGTGGCTCGGTATGACAGCAATATCTACAATCTAATGCTTTGGAAGTGGCAAGTGAATGAAATGGTGGCCTGAATTACTGAAGCACAGCAGTCACTTTAAGCTGGAATATATCATCAATTCCTCGGGGCTTCACTCAGCTTTCGGTCGAATAACTGAGCATCACTTACATCTTCTGTTTTAGTGATGTTGGTTGAGGGATAAATATTGGCCCAGGACACCGGGGAGAACTCCCCCTGCTCTTCTTCCAATAGTGGTCATGGGATCTTTTACATCCACCTGAGAGAGCAGACGGGGTCTCGGTTTAACGTCTCATCCGAAAGACGGCCCCTCCGACAGTGCGGCGCTCCCTCAGTACTGCCCCTCCGACAGTGCCGCGCTCCCTCAGTACCGCCCCTCCGACAGTGCGGCGCTCCCTCAGTATCGCCCCTCCGACAGTGCGGCGCTCCCTCAGTACCACCCCTCCGACAGTGCGGCGCTCCCTCAGTACCGCCCCTCCGACAGTGCGGCGCTCCCTCAGTACCGCCCCTCCGACAGTGCCGCGCTCCCTCAGTACTGACCCTCCGACAGTGCGGCGCTCCCTCAGTACTGCCCCTCCGACAGTGCCGCGCTCCCTCAGTACCGCCCCTCCGACAGTGCCGCGCTCCCTCAGTACCGCCCCTCCGACAGTGCGGCGCTCCCTCAGTATCGCCCCTCCGACAGTGCGGCGCTCCCTCAGTACCACCCCTCCGACAGTGCGGCGCTCCCTCAGTACCGCCCCTCCGACAGTGCGGCGCTCCCTCAGTACTGCCCCTCCGACAGTGCGGCGCTCCCTCAGTACTGCCCCTCCGACAGTGCCGCGCTCCCTCAGTACCGCCCCTCCGACAGTGCGGCGCTCCCTCAGTATCGCCCCTCCGACAGTGCGGCGCTCCCTCAGTACCACCCCTCCGACAGTGCGGCGCTCCCTCAGTACCGCCCCTCCGACAGTGCGGCGCTCCCTCAGTACCGCCCCTCCGACAGTGCCGCGCTCCCTCAGTACTGCCCCTCCGACAGTGCGGCGCTCCCTCAGTACTGCCCCTCCGACAGTGCGGCGCTCCCTCAGTACTGACCCTCCGACAGTGCGGCGCTCCCTCAGTACTGCCCCTCCGACAGTGCCGCGCTCCCTCAGTACCGCCCCTCCGACAGTGCCGCGCTCCCTCAGTACCGCCCCTCCGACAGTGCGGCGCTCCCTCAGTATCGCCCCTCCGACAGTGCGGCGCTCCCTCAGTACCACCCCTCCGACAGTGCGGCGCTCCCTCAGTACTGCCCCTCCGACAGTGCGGCGCTCCCTCAGTACTGCCCCTCCGACAGTGCGGCGCTCCCTCAGTACTGCCCCTCCGACAGTGCGGCGCTCCCTCAGTACTACACTGGAGTGTCAGCCTAGAATTTTGTGCTCAAGTCTCTGGAGTGGGGCTCGCACCCACAACCTTCTAACTCAGAGGCGAGGGTGCTGCCCCACTGTAGGAAATGTAGGAAACACGGCAGCCAATTCTGCGCACAGCAAGCTCCCACAAACGGCGATGTGATAATGACCAGATCATCTGTTTGAGTGATGTTGGTCGTGGGAGAAATATTGGCCCCGGGTCACCCCTGTTCTTCTTCAAAATTTTCTGCACAAATGTTTTTATTTATCTCCTCATTCAGGGCACTTTCCCAGACCTTGGCAAGTGCCAGTTCGGGACCAGAGTTAATTGTACGAAGCATTTTCAGGAGAGGCGGAAGGAACGTTGTCTTAAAACGAACCGGTCTATCAGTCGGAGCCTCGATCAGTGGACACTGCCAGAGAGCAACTTGTATTATTAAGTACTGAACAAACACTCAGGAATCACTTGCAGATGACTGTTTATCTACAGTGTCCAGCCATTAATCACCACGGACGGACCCAAAAATGCCGGGCTGTAATTTCAGGACGTGCTGCAAACTGAAGCTGGGAGTTTTATGTGTGTGTGTGTGCACGCGGGTATTTACTGGGAAACCAAAACAATTCACGGTTCCTCGAGTACAGCTGACCCCTGGTTTTAGCAAAATAAATCGTTCAGTGTGCAGTTGCAAATAATGGGGATGTGGAATTCATCTGGATTGGCACACAAGATGTTCCTCTCGAGATGCAGTTTTATCAAAACAGAGCACAATCTAACATGTGCGCTGTTTATTGTAAAATGTTCTGTGCAATGTAAACCAGGAGAGGAATGCCCCCCCTAATTATCTCCCCTCCTGACAGCACTCTCGCTGGGGTACAAACCCCACCACCGCCTCTCTTTGCTAATGTGTCTCTCTATGTGCGAGCTGACACTAGGGGCCAAGCAGGCTCGTCAACTGCTAGAGCCAGCACATTCCAGCCGCCTTCTTCTTCTTCTTAGGCAGTCCCTCGGAACCGAGGATGACTTGCTTCCACACTAACAATGAGTTCTCGGGTGACTGATGAGTCCAATGCGGGACCTACAGTCTCTGTCACAGGTGGGGCAGACGGTGGTTGAAGGGGCGGGTGGGTGAGGTGCTTGGGTTGACGTGTGCTCCTTGCGCTGCCTGCGCTTGGCTTCCGCTTGCTCCCGGCGAAGAGACTCGAGGTGTTCGGCGCCTTCCCGGATGCTTCTCCTCCACTTTGTGCGGTCTTGGGCCAGGGATTCCCAGGTGTCGGTGGTGGAGATGTTGCACTTTTTCAAGGAGGCTTTGAGGGTGTCCTTGAAGCGTTTCCTCTGCCTACCTGGGGCTCTCTTGCCGTGTCGGAACTCCGAGTAGAGCGTTTGCTTTGGGAGTCTCGTATCGGGCATGCGGACGATGTGGCCTGTCCGTTGGAGCTGATCGAGCGTGGTCAAAGCTTCGATTCTGGGGATGCTGGCCTGAGCAAGAACACGGACGTTGGTGCGCCTATCCTGCCAATGGATTTGCAGGATCTTGCGGAGGCAGCGTTGGTGGTACCTCTCCAGTGCTTTGAGGTGCCTGCTGTACATGGTCCAATAGTCCAATTTTAAAGGGTGGAAGATGCCTGTGCGTGAATTCTTTTAACGTGGGGTGGCCGTTGCACACCAGCTACCACACGGGCTTGACAGAGCAAGGTCTTGGTCCAATGGTAAGGGGATCCAAGACGATTGGAGCGCCCGTCAACCCAAGCACCCCACCCACCCGCCCCTTCAACCACCGTCTGCCCCACCTGTGACAGAGACTGCAGGTCCCACATTGGACTCATCAGTCACCCGAGAACTCATTGTTAGTGTGGAAGCAAGTCATCCTCGGTTCCGAGGGACTGCCTAAGAAGAATAGTCCAATGCGGAGACCAGAACTAGGGGCCATCAATATAAGATAGCCACTAATAAATCCAATCGGGAATTCAGGAGAAACTTCTTTCCCCAGAGAGTGGTGAGAATGTGGAACTCGCTACCACAGGGAGTGGTTGAGGCAAATAGCGCAGATGCATTTAAGGGGAAACTAGGTAAACACATGAGGGAGAATCAATGGAAGGATATGTTGATGGGGTGCGAAGAAGTAGGGCCAAACAAACAAACAAATTCTGGCTCCACACGAGCCTCCTCCCACCAATGTTCCCTCTAATTTTGTTTGGCCCTGTACACCCCTACTTCAGCACAATTCGGGGGAAATATTGCCAGGCAGTGCATTCACTTGAACCAAAGATCTGCTGATATTACATTACCCAACGCCGATGTAGGCCGATGCAGCAGAGCCTGGTCTCCAATCGCCTTGGATCCCCATGCCATTGGACCAAGACCTTGCTCTGTCGAGCCCCGTGTGTGCAACGGCCACCCCACGTGAAAAGAACTCACGCACAGGCATCTTCCACCCCGCCTGAGAAGAAGACCCGACGCCCCTCGGTCGATCAAAAAGCTTGGATCGCATCCCTTTGCCGTTTCCAATGGAAAAGCAGCTCGCTTCCTGAGGGTTGCATTTCATAACTCAGAAAAAAAACATCGAAAAATAGGAGCAGGAGTCGGCCATTCGGACCATCGAGCCTGCTCCGCCATCCAATATGAACTTGGCCCCAAGTCACAGACCGATGCGGGCATTGTTTTTTTCGCCCTCTGAACTCTTCCCCAAGATGGCAACATCCTTTCTCGAGAGACCGTGGCTGTTATAAATCTCATCATTCATCAAGAAACTACTCGTGAAATAACACAGGACGGCCAGCTGGTGGCGCTGTCCAAGGAGTATAAATACTCGGGCGTCGGCCCCAGCTTGACCAGGGACATTTTGTAAGACAAGGAACTAGTGAAGTACAACTAGACCTCCATGTTCTGAAACAAGTTGTTTAAAGCCTTGCTTTATACTCAAACCAAGTGTGTAGTGAGTTTTATTACGTCAGTGACTACATGCAGCATTCTAATCCAGGGCCTGATCAGATTAGTAATCCCGGGGTTTGAGAGAAGGTCAGCCGGCCTGCTTTTGCCAGCCCCTCCAGTCAATGATGGTGTGGCAAGTACTGAACGCAGGAAAGCTTTTCTCCAGCAGCCCCCAACATCCCGACAGAGCAATCTGTGGGGCAATTCTGTCAGCGCTACTTCGCCGAGCAAGTTATTGTCTGACCAAACATTGTTTGCGCCAGCGGTGCTTTTGTGATGATTCGGCCTCGCAATCTTATCAAAAACAACCAGTACAGATAAAGAAAGAGAAAGGAGCTGCATTTCTACCGCGCCTTTCACGACCACCAGACGTCCCAAAGCGCTTTACAGCCAACGAAGTGCTTTTTGAAGTGCGGTCACTGTTGTAATGTGGGAAACGCGGCCGCCAATCTGCGCACAGCAAGCTCCCACGAACTGCAATGTGATAATGACCAGATAATCTGTTTTAGTGATGTTGGTTGAGGGATAAATATTGGCCCCAGGACACCGGGGAGAACTCCCCCCTGCTCTTCTTCCAGTAGTGCCGTGTGATACTGAGCAGAAAATCTATTTTTAGGTGTCGGTTGATGCAGGGAACAATGGGAAGAGAGACGAGCACTGCCTCGCTGACATTAGAATGAAGGAATCCCTGTCGGTGGGTTGAATGTGCTGCCCGGTGTGGCATTGAGCCGTATGGACAAGGAGAATGCCAAGTTTGAGCGCTGGTCTGTGTTTGCTTAGTTGATCTCAGCTTGGAGGGGATGGGGGGGCGATTGTAATGTAACCCCCCAGGCGAGAAGATTATTTTTTTTAATTCGTTCCTGGGATGTGGGCGTCGCTGGCGAGGCCCAGCATTTATTGCCCATCCCTAGTTGCCCTTGAGAAGGTGGTGGTGAGCCGCCTTCTTGAACCGCTGCCGTCCGTGTGGTGAAGGAGCTCCCACAGTGTTGTTAGGGAGGGAGTTCCAGGATTTTGACCCAGCGACGATGAAGGAACGGCCGATATATTTCCAAGTCGGAATGGTGTGTGTGACTGGGAGGGGAACTTGGAGGTGGCGGTGTTCCCATGCGCCTGCTGCCCTTGTCCTTCTAATGGCAGGATCGGGTGGAAGGCCAGTTTTATATCCCGCGCAACTTTACTCCTCGTTGACTATAATGGGGTGTAACGTCGGGTGTACTGTCAAACTAGCGTTGAACCTGATCCCCAAGCTCCCTGCCAGGTCGAGTGTGGTTAAAATCTACCCCCTCCACCCCGGATGTCAGTTGAGGGGCTACAATCGGCCTCAGCATCCTCGGGCGTGTGAGCAACATTACCGGCCAGGGTTCCTGCACCTGACCGCCGTCCAGTGAGCCCGGCGAGAAAGTAAGCATTTGCGGACCGGTCGGCGCTTGGCTTTAGGCCCTGCGCTACCACAGGACCTGTTAACTCACCGTCTAGACTCGCAGCTCACCGTCTAGACTCGCAGCTCACAGGTAAAGAACGTGTCTGTGGAACTGTCTCTCAACATGAGTCAGTGCCTTCGAGATATGAGGGAGAAAACTGATGCAGCTATTCACAAAACCCCACAATAGCCGGAGTATTGGGTCCGATTGTGGGCGCTGCATTTCAGGATCTATGTCAAGGCCTTAGAAACAACGGGGGCGATTTTGCCAGTCCTGGGGAGGCGGGACTGCCGGGAAAATGGCAGAATCTGGGGGCGGGTACCCATCCCGCTCCCAACCCCACTCTGTGCCATCTTCCCAGGAGGCGGGTAACCGACCCGCGCTGGGAGCCGCCTCCTTGAGGTGGGAAGGGGATTAGTGCCAATTTTTGGATAATCCCTATTTTGCCACCTAAAGTGTGGGCTTCCCGACGGCGCCGAACCTCGCCAGGGTCAGCGAGGCCGGCCGTCGGTCTGCGGGGGTCGGAGGGGCCGAGATGTCTGGTGTGCAGGTGAGTGATGGGTGCTTGTGTGGAGAGGTAAGTGTGTGAGGTGCGTGTAAAGTCTTTTAATAAGTTTTACTTACCTTTGCTTCTTCCTGCAGGCATCCTCCCTTCAGGTCTCGGGAGTCCCTCGTCTCACCGGCAGAGAAAGCAGAATAGCCGCTGCATTCTCAAATGCATCAGCCTTCTGCTTTCTGCTCAGGACAGATCTCTAAGTGAGCCTGTGTCCCAGGTCTCAGCTTAGAGGACAGGTTGTCAGTGTTTGACAGCTTCCCAGAGCTGTCAGACGATGACAATTCATCTGTCAAAAGCTCTTGACAGATGAAACGTCACCCGCTGACATTCTCTGTAACCGGCTTCCCCTCAATTGGCCTGCTAAGCCCGCTGGGCGGGGCTTAACAAGCTCAATCAAGGGAAAATAGCGTGGGTTGGCCGGACGTCGATGGAGGCGGGGCTGAGACCCGACAAGCAGCAATCCCGCCTCCATTACGTCCCCATTGGCAAAATTGCCCCCAATGTTCCCTTTAAGCTGCACGGCTGCACCGTGCTCTGCAGCTCCCGCGCAGCCGGCTCACCGGCTTTTAAGTGCAAAAACCGTGCATGCGCGGATTTTTGAATGGGCCGCACAGCCCGTTAAAGGGAGAATTAAAGAGAACATTGCTTAGAGAGGGTGCAGAAAAGATTGAACAGAATGGTACCAGGGATGCGGGACTACAGTTACATGGAGAGACTGGAGAAACTGGGATTGTTCTCCTTGGAGCAGAGAAGGTTAAGGGGAGATTTAATAGAGGCGTTCAAAATCATGAGGGGTTTTGATCGAGTAAATAAGGAGAAACTGTTTCCAGTGGCAGGAGGGTCGGTAACCAGAGGACACAGATTGAAGATAATTGGGAAAAGAACCAGAGGGGAGATGAGGAGACATTATTTTTTACGCAGCGAGTTGTTGTGATCTGGAACGCGCTGCCTGAAAGGGCGGCGGGAGCAGACTCAATAGTAACTTTCAAAAGGGAATTGGATAAATACTTGATGGGAAAAATTTGCAGGGCTGTGGGGAGAGCGCGAGGGGGGAGTGGAACTAGTTGGAGAGCTCTTTCAAAGAGCCGGCACAGGCACGATGGGCCGAATGGCCTCCTCCTGGGCCGCATCATTCTATGATTCTATTATCTGCTAGAATTTAAAAGGCCACACCATTTGGCGAGGGGTATTGGCCTGAAGTGAATGCCCTGCTGGGACATTCCTACACACTGGTAAGTCGGCACTGTGCCACAGAGGAGGTGAGCAAAGAGCCTGAAAAAGACATCAGACGGCAGCTGAAGGTGAAACAGGTCTGTGCGCGGCCCCGCGGGTGCAGCAGCCCATTATACAGGGGCAGGGAAATGAACACACAGGTTACTCAGGAAGGACTTGAGAGAAGAGAGAAGATCGGAGAAGCACACTGACATGGATCAGTCATTCATGGTAGAAAGACTTATGAACTAATACAGAGTGGCCTATGGGTGGCGCTGTCCAGGGAGAGTATAAATACTCGGGCACGGGCCCAGCTTGCGCAGGACATTCTTAACAGGAACTAGTGAAGGACACAACTAGACCGCCATGTTGTAAAACAGTTGATTAAAGCTTTAACGCTTAGACCAAGTGCCTATTGTTGTCTTATGTCACACACGATACTGTAGCGGTACCACCGAGTGTCCCTTACTTACCGTACATAATTCCCTTTAACGTAACGATGCATATATGCGGTTTGCCTGTGCGGGGCGTTCCCCCTTTGGGAGCGTGGGCAAACGCGATGACGCGGGCAAACGCGATGACGTCACGTCGCACATCACGTGACCGCCCCAAGCGCGGGCAAACGCAATGACGTCACGCCGCACATCACGTGACCGCCCCAAGCGCGGGAAAACGCGATGACGTCATGACGCAATCCCTGGGACTGACTAGTCAGTCCTCATGGCGTCTCCGTCTGGTTAAGACCTACTTAATGGCTCTCCTGTACCGATCTCAGCCAGCTGTTGGAATTCGATTATTCTTGCATTAAAGAACTATTTGATTGTTCTCCTGGAGTCGACCTCGATTATTTGATAGGCATTCGTCCAACACCTACAATTGGTGAACCCGAATACCTACAATACCACTCTTTACCGGAAGAGCGAGGCGGCACTACGCTTATGCCCAGCCCACAATCGACGCAGGTGCACACAGCCTCCATGAGCTGGTACAATAGCAAAATACTGCGGACGCTGGAAATCCGAAATAACAACAGAAAACGCTGCAACACTCACCAGGCCAGGCAGCATCCGTGGAGAGAGAAACAGAGTTAACGTTTCAGGTCTGGGACACGTCATCAGAACTGGAACAAGCTGGAGATGTAACAGACATTAAGCAGGTGCTGAGACAGGAGGGGGGGGTGGGGGGGGGTGGGAGGGTAGGAAGGAATATTCTGTGCCAGGGCAGGAGGCAGGAGAGATTAAATGTTGCAAATGGGGAGGGCAAAATCCTAAACAGCCTGAAAAATGGGGGCAGGGGTTATAGTCTGAAATTGTTGAACTTGTGGCGGTACCACCGGTTGTACCTTACATAAAGACACATAATTCCCTTTAACTTACCTTTTGGGGCTGTTGCCCTTTTAACTTACCTGTTGGGGCCATTGCCCCTTTAAGACGCGCCCTAGCGCGCTGACGTCACGTCACGTGCGACGTGATGTGCGTGCGCCGGCACAGCCCGGCCCAGCGTCTTCGGTCTCAACGGCCAGCCGACGGGAGCGACGCGATCTTCCGCTCCCGCGGCAAGCACCGGCACAGCCCGGCCTCGCGACCTCGGCCTCAACGGCCAGCGACGCAACGACGCGCATCACATGACGCCCTAAGCGCGGGAAACGCGAACAATGTGATGATGTCACAACACAAACGCGATGACGTCATCACGCTCCCCACAGGACTGCGAACTCAGTCCTCGTGGAGTCCCCGCTGGGACAAGACCTACACCACGGTGCTCCTACAGTCAGCCATCTTACCTGCTATCTTGCCTGCTGTAATTAGTCTGTTCCTGTAAATAAACAACTTGTTAATAGTTCGTCGAAGTCAAACTCTCTTATTTAGTGGCGATCTACACGAACCGCTACAAACTCAATGTTGAGTCCAGAAGGCTGTAAAGTGCGTAATCGAAAGATGAGGTGCTGTTCCTCGAGCTTATGTTCAGCTTCATTGGAGCAGTGCAAGAGGACGAGGACGGAGAGGTCAGAGTGGGAGTGAAGCGGAGAATTAAAGTGACAGGTGACCGGAAGCTCGGGGTCAACCCTTACGGACTGAGCTGGTGTTGGTGTCTGAATTATATCGTCACCACAAGCCGAATGTGCACCACACACTTCATTCTGAACAAACTGGCAACTGCCGAGATAGGCAGTGAACTCGCAAACGCTGGAAATATGAAGCAGAAAGAGCGCATACTGGGACTCCACAGTGGGTTCGTCAGCAGAGGAGAGATAAGACCGGTTATATTTCTTATACCAGTGCCCAAACCCGATTTTCAAAGCGTTAACTTGGACTTGATGCAGATGAAGCGCTTACTCGAAAATGAAAAGCTCTTTGTTGATGCTCTTTGTGATGCTAAATGTCTCCTTTCCCAACAATTGAAAGGACAAGTGAATGACGGCTCACTGAGCCACAGACCCACGACGCCACAGAACAAGCCTCGACAGTAACACCTCGAATTTAAAATTCTCAACCTTATGTTCGGTTCTTTCCGTGGGTTCACTCCTCTGTGACCTCCGCCAGCCCTGAAAGCCTCCGAGAACTCTGCGTTCCTCCAACTCTGGCCTCCTGTCGACCCCTCACTTCCTTCACACCACCATTGGCGGCCGTGCCTTCAGCTGTCTGGGCTCGAAGCTCTGGAAATCCCTCCCTAAACACGTCCGAATCTCCAGCTCCCATAAAACCTTCCTCTTTGACTGAGCCTGACATAATGGCTCCTTCTTTGACTCTGTGTCAATATTTCTCTGATTACATTCCTGTGAAGCGCCTTGAGATGATTTACTCAGTTAAAGGCGCTATATAAATGAAAGTTGTTGCTTTAAAGCTCCCTCTACACTGTCCCATCAAACACTCCCAGGGCAGGTACAGCACAGGTTAGATACAGAGTAAAGCTCCCTCTACACTGTCCCATCAAACACTCCCAGGGCAGGTACAGCACGGGTTAGATACAGAGTAAAGCTCCCTCTACACTGTCCCATCAAACACTCCCAGGGCAGGTACAGCACGGGTTAGATACAGAGTAAAGCTCCCTCTACACTGTCCCCATCAAACACTCCCAGGGCAGGTACAGCACAAGTTAGATACAGAGTAAAGCTCCCTCTACACTGTCCCATCAAACACTCCCAGGGCAGGTACAGCACAGGTTAGATACAGAGTAAAGCTCCCTCTACACTGTCCCATCAAACACTCCCGGGGCAGGTACAGCACGGGTTAGATACAGAGTAAAGCTCCCTCTACACTGTCCCATCAAACACTCCTAGGGCAGGTACAGCACGGGTTAGATACAGAGTAAAGCTCCCTCTACACTGTCCCATCAAACACTCCCAGGGCAGGTACAGCACGGGTTAGATACAGAGTAAAGCTCCCTCTACACTGTCTCATCAAACACTCCCAGGGCAGGTACAGCACAGGTTAGATACAGAGTAAAGCTCCCTCTACACTGTCCCATCAAACACTCCCAGGGCAGGTAAAGCACGGGTTAGATACAGAGTAAAGCTCCCTCTGCACTGTCCCATCAAACACTCCCAGGGCAGGTACAGCACGGGTTAGATACAGAGTAAAGCTCCCTCTGCACTGTCCCATCAAACACTCCCAGGGCAGGTACAGCACGGGTTAGATACAGAGTAAAGCTCCCTCTACACTGTCCCCATCAAACACTCCCAGGGCAGGTACAGCACGGGTTAGATACAGAGTAAAGCTCCCTCTGCACTGTCCCATCAAACACTCCCAGGGCAGGTACAGCACGGGTTAGATACAGAGTAAAGCTCCCTCTACACTGTCCCATCAAACACTCCCAGGGCAGGTACAGCACGGGTTAGATACAGAGTAAAGCTCCCTCTACACTGTCCCCATCAAACACTCCCAGGGCAGGTACAGCACGGATTAGATACAGAGTAAAGCTCCCTCTACACTGTCCCATCAAACACTCCCAGGGCAGCTACAGCACGGGTTAGATACACAGTAAAGCTCCCTCTACACTGTCCCATCAAACACTCCCAGAGCAGGTACAGCACAGGTTAGATACAGAGTAAAGCTCCCTCTGCACTGTCCCATCAAACACTCCCAGGGCAGGTACAGCACGGGTTAGGTACAGAGTAAAGCTCCCTCTACACTGTCCCATCAAACACTCCCAGGGCAGGTACAGCACGGGTTAGATACAGAGTAAAGCTCCCTCTACACTGTCCCATCAAACCCTCCCAGGGCAGGTACAGCACGGGTTAGATACAGAGTAAAGCTCCCTCTACACTGTCCCATCAAACACTCCCAGGGCAGGTACAGCACGGGTCAGATACAGAGTAAAGCTCCCTCTACAATGTCCCATCAAACACTCCCAGGGCAGGTACAGCACAGATTAGATACAGAATAAAGCTCCCTCTGCACTGTCCCATCAAACACTCCCAGGGCAGGTACAGCACGGGTTAGATACAGAGTAAAGCTCCCTCTACACTGTCCCCATCAAACACTCCCAGGGCAGGTACAGCACGGGTTAGATACAGAGTAAAGCTCCCTCTACACTGTCCCATCAAACACTCCCAGGGCAGGTACAGCACGGGGTTACATACAGAGTAAAGCTCCCTCTACACTGTCCCATCAAACACTCCCAGGGCAGGTACAGCACGGGTTAGATACAGAGTAAAGCTTCCTCTACACTGTCCCATCAAACACTCCCAGGGCAGGTACAGCACGGGTTAGATACAGAGTAAAGCTCCCTCTACACTGTCCCATCAAACACCCCCAGGGCAGGTACAGCACAGGTTAGATACAGAGTAAAGCTCCCTCTACACTGTCCCATCAAACATTCCCAGGGCAGGTACAGCATGGGTTAGATACAGAGTAAAGCTCCCTCTACACTGTCCCATCAAACACTCCCAGGGCAGGTACAGCACGGGTTAGATACACAGTAAAGCTCCCTCTACACTGTCCCATCAAACACTCCCAGAGCAGGTACAGCACAGGTTAGATACAGAGTAAAGCTCCCTCTGCACTGTCCCATCAAACACTCCCAGGGCAGGTACAGCACGGGTTAGATGCAGAGTAAAGCTCCCTCTACACTGTCCCATCAAACACTCCCAGGGCAGGTACAGCACGGGTTAGATACAGAGTAAAGCTCCCTCTACACTGTCCCATCAAACCCTCCCAGGGCAGGTACAGCACGGGTTAGATACAGAGTAAAGCTCCCTCTACACTGTCCCATCAAACACTCCCAGGGCAGGTACAGCACGGGTCAGATACAGAGTAAAGCTCCCTCTATAATGTCCCATCAAACACTCCCAGGGCAGGTACAGCACAGATTAGATACAGAATAAAGCTCCCTCTGCACTGTCCCATCAAACACTCCCAGGGCAGGTACAGCACGGGTTAGATACAGAGTAAAGCTCCCTCTACACTGTCCCCATCAAACACTCCCAGGGCAGGTACAGCACGGGTTAGATACAGAGTAAAGCTCCCTCTACACTGTCCCATCAAACACTCCCAGGGCAGGTACAGCACGGGGTTACATACAGAGTAAAGCTCCCTCTGCACTGTCCCATCAAACACTCCCAGGGCAGGTACAGCACGGGTTAGATACAGAGTAAAGCTTCCTCTACACTGTCCCATCAAACACTCCCAGGGCAGGTACAGCACGGGTTAGATACAGAGTAAAGCTCCCTCTACACTGTCCCATCAAACACCCCCAGGGCAGGTACAGCACAGGTTAGATACAGAGTAAAGCTCCCTCTACACTGTCCCATCAAACATTCCCAGGGCAGGTACAGCATGGGTTAGATACAGAGTAAAGCTCCCTCTACACTGTCCCATCAAACACTCCCAGGGCAGGTACAGCACGGGTTAGATACACAGTAAAGCTCCCTCTACACTGTCCCATCAAACACTCCCAGAGCAGGTACAGCACAGGTTAGATACAGAGTAAAGCTCCCTCTGCACTGTCCCATCAAACACTCCCAGGGCAGGTACAGCACGGGTTAGATGCAGAGTAAAGCTCCCTCTACACTGTCCCATCAAACACTCCCAGGGCAGGTACAGCACGGGTTAGATACAGAGTAAAGCTCCCTCTACACTGTCCCATCAAACCCTCCCAGGGCAGGTACAGCACGGGTTAGATACAGAGTAAAGCTCCCTCTACACTGTCCCATCAAACACTCCCAGGGCAGGTACAGCACGGGTCAGATACAGAGTAAAGCTCCCTCTATAATGTCCCATCAAACACTCCCAGGGCAGGTACAGCACAGATTAGATACAGAATAAAGCTCCCTCTGCACTGTCCCATCAAACACTCCCAGGGCAGGTACAGCACAGGTTAGATACAGAGTAAAGCTCCCTCTACACTGTCCCCATCAAACACTCCCAGGGCAGGTACAGCACGGGTTAGATACAGAGTAAAGCTCCCTCTACACTGTCCCATCAAACACTCCCAGGGCAGGTACAGCACGGGGTTACATACAGAGTAAAGCTCCCTCTGCACTGTCCCATCAAACACTCCCAGGGCAGGTACAGCACGGGTTAGATACAGAGTAAAGCTTCCTCTACACTGTCCCATCAAACACTCCCAGGGCAGGTACAGCACGGGTTAGATACAGAGTAAAGCTCCCTCTACACTGTCCGATCAAACACCCCCAGGGCAGGTACAGCACAGGTTAGATACAGAGTAAAGCTCCCTCTACACTGTCCCATCAAACACTCCCAGGGCAGGTACAGCATGGGTTAGATACAGAGTAAAGCTCCCTCTACACTGTCCCATCAAACACTCCCAGGGCAGGTACAGCACGGGTTAGATACAGAGTAAAGCTCCCTCTACACTGTCCCATCAAACACTCCCAGGGCAGGTACAGCATGGGTTAGATACAGAGTAAATCTCCCTCTACACTGTCCCATCAAACACTCCCAGGGCAGGTACAGCACGGGTTAGATACAGAGTAAAGCTCCCTCTACACTGTCCCATCAAACACTCCCAGGGCAGGTACAGCACGGGTTAGATACAGAGTAAAGCTCCCTCTACACTGTCCCATCAAACACTCCCAGGGCAGGTACAGCACGGGTTAGATACAGAGTAAATCTCCCTCTACACTGTCCCATCAAACACTCCCAGGGCAGGTACAGCACGGGTTAGATACAGAGTAAAGCTCCCTCTACACTGTCCCATCAAACACTCCCAGGGCAGGTACAGCACGGGTTAGATACAGAGTAAAGCTCCCTCTACACTGTCCCGTCAAACACTCCCGGGGCAGGTACAGCACGGGTTAGATACAGAGTAAAGCTCCCTCTACACTGTCCCGTCAAACACTCCCAGGGCAGGTACAGCACGGGTTAGATACAGAGTAAAGCTCCCTCTACACTGTCCCATCAAACACTCCCAGGGCAGGTACAGCACGGGTTAGATACAGAGTAAAGCTCCCTCTGCACTGTCCCATCAGTTCTATTCTGCTCTAACAAGGCTTCCCACTGGAAGATGGGCAGCAGACAGAGAGGATTTCCAGTCCTTGAATGTGTGCTGGATTTGATAGCAGGTGCGAGTGGTGAACAGTCATTGACTAGTACACGGCCCCACACAGTTCTCCCCCAAGATCACTTATTAGGAACTTTACTACTCAAAGGCTGCGTACAGCAGGACGGAGCGGTAAATGTGTAAGGATAACAACAAGATGATTGCACATCACACCTACCTGAAGCCAACGTAGTGGATGAAGACACTAGCAAACATAATGAAGATGCAGTAGCCAAAAACCTTCAGATTCCTCTTCCGCTTCTTAGCGCTGTGAAAGGCTGCATACGCATCTGGTGGGGCATGCCGGAACTGCTCCCAATATCTCTGCTGCTCCGACTTCTCAAAGCTTTTGAGAGGGGTAGGGGAAAGGAAGGGTGAGGAAACAACAATTTAAAAAAAGGTTAAACTCAATAAATGCCTTGCCGTTACATGAACTGAAACTGAAATCCCCAATGTCATCTTCAGAAAGGCGCAATCTCTTTGCTGACCATTCTGCTATTTTCCTTTTGCTGCTGTTTAATTACAGATCTGGTAAATAAATCTGATTGCAGTGCCTTAACCTGAACAGCATGCCCTGCAAGTGTGGTGTTTTAGACCTTTTGGAGAGGATGGGAGAGCGTATGACAGCCAGACTGTGCAACCCTCCTAGTGCGAGAAAATTCAACAAAACTGCTGCTACTCCGATGTAATTCATACACGGCTCCTACAACAACAACAACTTGCATTTATATAGCGCCTTTAACGTAGTGAAACATCCCAAGGCGCTTCACAGGAGCGTTATCAGACAAAATTTGACACCTAGCCACATAATGAAATATTAGGACAGGTGCTTGGTCAGAGGTCGGTTTTAAAGAGCATCTTAAAGGAGGAGAGAGAGGCGGAGAGGTTTAGGGAGGGAATTCCAGAGCTTAGGGCCCAGGCAGCTGAAGGCACGGCCGCCAATGGTGGAGCGATTAAAATCAGGGGATGCTCAAGAGGCCAGAATTGGAGGAGCGCAGAGATCTCGGGGGGTTGTGGGGCTGGAGGAGGTTGCAGAGATAGGGAGGGATTTGAAAACAAGGATGAGAATTTTAAAATCGAGGCGTTGCTTAATCGATGTAACTTACACACTCCTCCTCTGTAAGTTACACACTCCTCTCCTCTGTAAGTTACACACTTCTCCTCTGTAAGTTACACACTCCTCTCCTATGTAAGTTACACACTCCTCCTCTGTAAGTTACACACTCCTCTCCTCTGTAAGTTACACACTTCTCCTCTGTAAGTGACACACTCCTCCTCTGTAAGTTACACACTCCTCTCTTCTGTAAGTTACAGACTCCTCTCCTCTGTAAGTTACACACTCCTCCTCTGTAAGTTACAGACCCTATGTAAGTTACGCACTCCTCCTATATAAGTTACGCACTCCTCTCCTCTAAGTTACGCACTCCTCCTCTGTAAGTTACGCACTCCTCCTCTGTAAGTTACGCACTCCTCCTCTGTAAGTTACGCACTCCTCCTCTGTAAGTTACGCACTCCTCCCCTCTAAGTTACGCACTCCTCCTCTGTAAGTTACGCACTCCTCCTCTGTAAGTTACGCACTCCTCCTCTGTAAGTTACGCACTCCTCCTCTGTAAGTTACGCTCTCCTCCTCTGTAAGTTACGCACTCCTCCTCTGTAAGTTACGCACTCCTCCTCTGTAAGTTACGCACTCCTCCTCTGTAAGTTACGCACTCCTCCTCTGTAAGTTACGCACTCCTCCTCTGTAAGTTACGCACTCCTCCTCTGTAAGTTACGCACTCCTCCTCTGTAAGTTACGCACTCCTCCTCTGTAAGTTACGCACTCCTCCTCTGTAAGTTACGCACTCCTCCTCTGTAAGTTACGCACTCCTCCTCTGTAAGTTACGCACTCCTCCTCTGTAAGTTACGCACTCCTCCTCTGTAAGTTACGCACTCCTCCTCTGTAAGTTACGCACTCCTCCTCTGTAAGTTACGCACTCCTCCTCTGTAAGTTACGCACTCCTCCTCTGTAAGTTACGCACTCCTCCTCTGTAAGTTACGCACTCCTCCTCTGTAAGTTACGCACTCCTCCTCTGTAAGTTACGCACTCCTCCTCTGTAAGTTACGCACTCCTCCTCTGTAAGTTACGCACTCCTCCTCTGTAAGTTACGCACTCCTCCTCTGTAAGTTACGCACTCCTCCTCTGTAAGTTACGCACTCCTCCTCTGTAAGTTACGCACTCCTCCTCTGTAAGTTACGCACTCCTCCTCTGTAAGTTACGCACTCCTCCTCTGTAAGTTACGCACTCCTCCTCTGTAAGTTACGCACTCCTCCTCTGTAAGTTACGCACTCCTCCTCTGTAAGTTACGCACTCCTCCTCTGTAAGTTACGCACTCCTCCTCTGTAAGTTACGCACTCCTCCTCTGTAAGTTACGCACTCCTCCTCTGTAAGTTACGCACTCCTCCTCTGTAAGTTACGCACTCCTCCTCTGTAAGTTACGCACTCCTCCTCTGTAAGTTACGCACTCCTCCTCTGTAAGTTACGCACTCCTCCTCTGTAAGTTACGCACTCCTCCTCTGTAAGTTACGCACTCCTCCTCTGTAAGTTACGCACTCCTCCTCTGTAAGTTACGCACTCCTCCTCTGTAAGTTACGCACTCCTCCTCTGTAAGTTACGCACTCCTCCTCTGTAAGTTACGCACTCCTCCTCTGTAAGTTACGCACTCCTCCTCTGTAAGTTACGCACTCCTCCTCTGTAAGTTACGCACTCCTCCTCTGTAAGTTACGCACTCCTCCTCTGTAAGTTACGCACTCCTCCTCTGTAAGTTACGCACTCCTCCTCTGTAAGTTACGCACTCCTCCTCTGTAAGTTACGCACTCCTCCTCTGTAAGTTACGCACTCCTCCTCTGTAAGTTACGCACTCCTCCTCTGTAAGTTACGCACTCCTCCTCTGTAAGTTACGCACTCCTCCTCTGTAAGTTACGCACTCCTCCTCTGTAAGTTACGCACTCCTCCTCTGTAAGTTACGCACTCCTCCTCTGTAAGTTACGCACTCCTCCTCTGTAAGTTACGCACTCCTCCTCTGTAAGTTACGCACTCCTCCTCTGTAAGTTACGCACTCCTCCTCTGTAAGTTACGCACTCCTCCTCTGTAAGTTACGCACTCCTCCTCTGTAAGTTACGCACTCCTCCTCTGTAAGTTACGCACTCCTCCTCTGTAAGTTACGCACTCCTCCTCTGTAAGTTACGCACTCCTCCTCTGTAAGTTACGCACTCCTCCTCTGTAAGTTACGCACTCCTCCTCTGTAAGTTACGCACTCCTCCTCTGTAAGTTACGCACTCCTCCTCTGTAAGTTACGCACTCCTCCTCTGTAAGTTACGCACTCCTCCTCTGTAAGTTACGCACTCCTCCTCTGTAAGTTACGCACTCCTCCTCTGTAAGTTACGCACTCCTCCTCTGTAAGTTACGCACTCCTCCTCTGTAAGTTACGCACTCCTCCTCTGTAAGTTACGCACTCCTCCTCTGTAAGTTACGCACTCCTCCTCTGTAAGTTACGCACTCCTCCTCTGTAAGTTACGCACTCCTCCTCTGTAAGTTACGCACTCCTCCTCTGTAAGTTACGCACTCCTCCTCTGTAAGTTACGCACTCCTCCTCTGTAAGTTACGCACTCCTCCTCTGTAAGTTACGCACTCCTCCTCTGTAAGTTACGCACTCCTCCTCTGTAAGTTACGCACTCCTCCTCTGTAAGTTACGCACTCCTCCTCTGTAAGTTACGCACTCCTCCTCTAAGTTACGCACTCCTCCTCTGTAAGTTACGCACTCCTCCTCTGTAAGTTACGCACTCCTCCTCTGTAAGTTACGCACTCCTCCTCTGTAAGTTACGCACTCCTCCTCTGTAAGTTACGCACTCCTCCTCTGTAAGTTACGCACTCCTCCTCTGTAAGTTACGCACTCCTCCTCTGTAAGTTACGCACTCCTCCTCTGTAAGTTACGCACTCCTCCTCTGTAAGTTACGCACTCCTCCTCTGTAAGTTACGCACTCCTCCTCTGTAAGTTACGCACTCCTCCTCTGTAAGTTACGCACTCCTCCTCTGTAAGTTACGCACTCCTCCTCTGTAAGTTACGCACTCCTCCTCTGTAAGTTACGCACTCCTCCTCTGTAAGTTACGCACTCCTCCTCTGTAAGTTACGCACTCCTCCTCTGTAAGTTACGCACTCCTCCTCTGTAAGTTACGCACTCCTCCTCTGTAAGTTACGCACTCCTCCTCTGTAAGTTACGCACTCCTCCTCTGTAAGTTACGCACTCCTCCTCTGTAAGTTACGCACTCCTCCTCTGTAAGTTACGCACTCCTCCTCTGTAAGTTACGCACTCCTCCTCTGTAAGTTACGCACTCCTCCTCTGTAAGTTACGCACTCCTCCTCTGTAAGTTACGCACTCCTCCTCTGTAAGTTACGCACTCCTCCTCTGTAAGTTACGCACTCCTCCTCTGTAAGTTACGCACTCCTCCTCTGTAAGTTACGCACTCCTCCTCTGTAAGTTACGCACTCCTCCTCTGTAAGTTACGCACTCCTCCTCTGTAAGTTACGCACTCCTCCTCTGTAAGTTACGCACTCCTCCTCTGTAAGTTACGCACTCCTCCTCTGTAAGTTACGCACTCCTCCTCTGTAAGTTACGCACTCCTCCTCTGTAAGTTACGCACTCCTCCTCTGTAAGTTACGCACTCCTCCTCTGTAAGTTACGCACTCCTCCTCTGTAAGTTACGCACTCCTCCTCTGTAAGTTACGCACTCCTCCTCTGTAAGTTACGCACTCCTCCTCTGTAAGTTACGCACTCCTCCTCTGTAAGTTACGCACTCCTCCTCTGTAAGTTACGCACTCCTCCTCTGTAAGTTACGCACTCCTCCTCTGTAAGTTACGCACTCCTCCTCTGTAAGTTACGCACTCCTCCTCTGTAAGTTACGCACTCCTCCTCTGTAAGTTACGCACTCCTCCTCTGTAAGTTACGCACTCCTCCTCTGTAAGTTACGCACTCCTCCTCTGTAAGTTACGCACTCCTCCTCTGTAAGTTACGCACTCCTCCTCTGTAAGTTACGCACTCCTCCTCTGTAAGTTACGCACTCCTCCTCTGTAAGTTACACACTCCTCCACTGTATGTTACACACTCCTCCTCTGTAAGTTACACACTCCTCCTCTAAGTTACACACTCCTCCTCTAAGTTACACACTCCTCCTCTGTAAGTTACACACTCCTCCTCTGTAAGTTACACACTCCTCCTCTGTAAGTTACACACTCCTCTCCTATGTAAGTTACACACTCCTCCTACACCTATGTAAGATATTGATCATAGGAGGCACTGATTTGCCTGTGGAAATGTTTTTCTGAGAAGGCGTATAGACAGGGATTATGTGAGAGTCTGAACTGTAACACACATCTCACAAAGTGTACACTCCCATCATCCAATAACTTCCTAATGTGCCGATTAAAGTGCACCGTGTCCTCGTGGCTCACGTGACAAGTCTCCATCTCCTAAGCCACACAGGCCAGCAAGGGTTCCATTGGAATCCCTGGTCTGTGCAGAGTTAGCCTGCTTCAGTCCCATAGGGCCGCCTTAATTGGCCACAGCAGCCTTCGATTAGGGAACAGGACACTGACTCGGTCTCCTGGTGATGATACAGCAACCCCGACTGAAAGTGTACGGAGGTTGGGGGCGAGGACGGCAGCACACTTGGCGGTGAAGACCTCCACTGTTGGACAGCTGCCGTCGAGGCTTACGCTTGAATAATGGCCACGTTGGTGAGGTGCCGGAGGGAAATTGCCAAACTGTACCTCAGTGAGGAAAAGTAACACCTTCTGAAGAAGAGGGGAGGGGGAAAAAATAACTGGCGATGGAACAGGTAAAGCAATACAAAGAAGCCGGGCGTCCAGAGACACAACGGTTGAAAAAGTGGAAAATCCCACTGCGGCCCAGCGAGTCTCGTCCCCTATTAAACTGCGATCATATTTCAGTCAAATCGCATTGTCTACAAAGTGTTCCAATGGAAGGATTGCCAGTTATGTGATGGAACACTGCACAGTAATTCAGCAGCTGAGAGCATCAGGCTGAAGCTGACAAGGTGACAGAGGGTGCTGATCCAGTCAAAGTGCGCGCTAGGAGGAGAGGTTCAAATCCCAGGAGGCACGAGATGAGGAAAAAGCAGGAAAGTGAGCGGGAAGTTGTTCACTCAAAGGGCGATCACACTGACGATTAAGCGGCAGGGATGGACACTGAAGCGGACAATATGAGATGGGCCGAGAAGCAATTAAATGTGCTTCTGGAGAGAGAAGCAATTGAAGGATATGGGGAGAAGGTAGGTCGGTGGGGTTGTGGGATATGGGGAGAAGGTGGGTGGGTGGGGTTGTGGGATATGGGGAGAAGGTGGGTGGGTGGGGTTGAGGGATATGGGGAGAAGGTGGGTGGGTGGGGTTGAGGGTTATGGGGAGAAGGTGGGTGGGTGAGGCTGAGGGATATGGGGAAGAGGGTGGGTGGGGTTGGGGATATGGGGAGAAGGTGGGTAGGTGGGGTTGAGGGATATGGGGAGAAGGTGGGTAGGTGGGGTTGAGGGATATGGGGAGAAGGTGGGTGGGTGGGGTTGGGGGATATGGGAGAAAATGGGTAGGTGGGATTGAGGGATATGGGGAGAAGGTGGGTGGTGCTGAGGGATATGGGGAGAAGGTGGGTGGGTGGGGTTGAGGGATATGGGGAGAAGGTGGGTGGGTGGGTGGGGCTGAGGGATATGGGGAGAAGGTGGGTAGGTGGGATTGAGGGATATGGGGAGAAGGTGGGTGGGTGGGGTTGAGGGATATGGGGAGAAGGTGGGTGGGTGGGTGGGGCTGAGGGATATGGGGAGAAGGTGGGTGGGGCTGAGGGATATGGGGAGAAGGTGGGTGGGTGGGGTTGAGGGATATGGGGAGAAGGTGGGTGGGTGGGTGGGGCTGAGGGATATGGGGAGAAGGTGGGTGGGTGGGGCTGGGGATATGGGGAGAAGGTGGGTGGGTGGGATTGAGGGATATGGGGAGAAGGTGGGTGGGTGGGATTGAGGGATATGGGAGTAGGGTAGGTGAGGGTGAGGGATGTGGGAGGAGAGTAGGTGAGGGTGAGGGATGTGGGAGGAGAGTAGTTGAGGGTGGGGGATATGGGAGTAGGGTAGGTGAGGGTGAGGGATGTGGGAGGAGAGTAGGTGAGGGTGAGGGATGTGGGAGGAGGGTAGTTGAGGGTGGGGGATTTGGGAGGAGAGTAGTTGAGGGTGAGGGATGTGGGAGGAGGGTAGTTGAGGGTGAGGGATTTGGAGGAGGGTAGGTGAGGATGAGGGATGTGGTGTGAAGCTGGGTTAATGGGGTTGGTCTATGAAGAAGAGACAGGCGTGTCGGACCTAATGGGCTTTTCCTATGTCTTTCAGTGGTCCAGACCACGCTGGCTCCTCCTGCCATGGGAAACGCAGCATGAACCGCAGGCGAACGCAATTACTGGAACGTCTCGCGGGCAGGCCCAGCCCACGTTAGGGACCGCTCCTTTCCTTTCCAGTCGCCGTTCCG